>NC_059144.1:46649583-46956666 GCF_020740605.2 Lemur catta
TTGCAAATGGCCTCTGCGCAGGGCAGTGTCAGGCATGCCGGGTGCCAGGTGAGGCCGTCTCTGCCAGTTCGCTCTTCCCAGGGCCCTGGGTCTGCTCGCAATGCCTGGAGAGGGTCAGGGAGGGGCGTGCCCCCGGAGGAGACATTTGCTGCCACCGATAAGGGCCTGGGGGCAAGGAGAGGGGGTGTGGGCGCTGCCAGGGTTATCGGGAAGGCCACTTGTGGCCAGCGAGTTCCTGTTGCTATCGGCCGCTGGCAGCCTCTGGGACAGGCCTTGGGGAAGGCCGCGGGGCCTGGAAAACATCTTCCTGGGTCCCAGGGTTGAGAGAGCACTTCCAAGTCACCCGAGCTGAGTGGGCAGCAGGGCCGGGCTGAGGGCGCAGGGACTTGGGCCACAGCCACGAGTCACGGCAGCAGGAATCAGAGCGAAGAGGCCGGTGGCTGCTCACATCCGCGGCAGCTGACTGTGGGTCAAGTGCTTTTCAGGGATGGTCTCAGTCACCCGTGGGTATCCCCATTAACACACACTGAGGGGTGGAGCCCCGTTGCCTGGGCCCCTGGCGGGGAGCTGGGGGGCAAATGCCTGCCTCCCTGGCCCTCAGCGGGATCGCTCTGTGGGCGTGTCCTGCACTGGCACCCTGAGTCCCCACGGCGATGACTGACTCCATAACACACCCTTCTCTTCATCTCATGCCCTCACAATCCTGGGACGTGCCTCCTGGGGCCACCTCCAAAATAAACCGCAGCTTGGGGTTTGCACACCCAGCCGAGACAGCCGTGAGCGTCACAGTGCAGGGAGGGCCAGGCACTTGCTACTCCCGCGTCCTCTGAGCCCTGGAGGCAGCTCCTGCTCTCTTCCCTTTCAAGGTGACGAGGCCCAGAGAGGCAGGGCAGCAGCGTGGCCAGGGAGCCCACCAGCAGGGCTTGCTCAGGGCCAGGGGCCTCCGAGCTGTTACCCTCGGAGCTGGCAGGTGGACAGGCCCAGGGAGGATGCTCAGCCTCTCACCTCTGGAGCTAAGGTTGTCCTCAGGCTCCCAGAACGCATGACAACTAACGTTCACTGGAATTTTCCATGGCTGTAAGACTATTCTCTCCCTAAACCCTCCCAGCAACCTGTGGGAGGTTGACTGTGCCCAGTTCACAGATGGGAAAACCAAGGCTGAGAAGATTTAGCCGCCCATGGCCGGAGAGCTGGGGAATGGGAGACCCGGGGTCAGCACTCACACCCCCTGAATGTGGAGCCTCTGTCTGAGGACCGGGCTCGGGCCACCACCCCATCCTCCACCTCCCTCACCCCAAAGCCAGCCAGGCATGTCCTTCCTGCGTCCCTGCCCTGGCTGCTGAGTCACATGTAAACACCATAAACACGGAACCAGGACTCCCCCGGGCCACAGGCTGGGGACCATCCAGACGCAGCAAGGACACCAGGGCAGCTGCCCAGTGTGCCCCAGGCGGGGTGTCGCACGGGCACAGGCTGGGGCGGGCACCTGGCCTTCCAGATACCTCCTGGGCCTCCCGCGTGGCTGATAAGTGCTGGTCTCTGCTTATCAGCCCTGGGCCCTGCCTGCCCGGCCCCCGCCCCAGCCTTGGTGCGCACAGGCGTGTGCACAGCCCCAAGATGGGCCCAGCCCCCCTGCCAGGGCCCCCGGGCACATCGGAAACAGCTCGGAAGGTCCCCGGGCGCCTCCTGCCGGCCTCCCTGCCCCAGGGACGGGGGCATGTTTAGAGAAATTAAAAATAAATGTTTTTTGTCTAAATTATAAAACCAGTACTATTTAAAGACAGTTAATTAAAACAATCTACGTATGTGTATGAAAAGGGTGGCAGGAAACAGGCCGGGGTCAGCAACAGCGGGACTACAGGGGGCTTTTCCTCTTACCGCCGCGGCTCTGTGCCGCTCTCAGCCGGGACAGGGAACCCGAGCGCGAGGTTCGGCGCTGGGGGCTTTGACCTTACCTTCCGCGCACACGCTCCGCTCGCCGGCTCGGCCCGAGCCCCCCACCGCCTGAGCCTGGGGGGCCGGCTGCCGTTGTGTCCCCAGGCTGTCTGGGGAGCCCACTCCATCTTTGCGAATGGAACTCAGAACGTGACGCTTCCTGGCAAAAAAAAAAAAGAAAAAAAAAAGCCCTCTGTGTGTCCCTGCTGCCCTGGAGTAAAATCCCAGTTCTTTGCCGCAACCTCCACTGCCAGGTGAACCGGATCCTGAGAGTCGGAGACAGAGTGACAGAGACAGGGAGCGCCACTCTCCCCAGTTGCCCTTTAACCCCAGCTCACATGTCGCCCTTGGAGTTGGCTCCTGGGACCTCCTGCCTGAGGTGCCCCCCCCCATCCTTGTTCTCCCTCCTCCCAACGGCGTCCTAGCCGTGCGAAGCGGCGTCTCATTGTTTTCCTTTGATTTACGTCTAGTGTTATTCCTTTAAATAGGTTTAAATCATCCTAAAAGTCAGCCCCGTGCTCTGCTGGGGGAGGATTTTAGAGCCCGGCCCTACTCTAACCAGAGGACTAAGGAAAAGCGTTTTCTACACCGACCCACCGAAACCCTAAAAGGAAGACAAAGGTGAACTCTCCACGCAACCGCAGAATCCCTGTGCTGAAGAAACTAAATAGAAAAACAACAGAAAAACACACAGGTGGAAACATATAAAAATTAAACTAAGCACGTTGGCTTTAGGCCAGGTTTCACGTGAGAATCATCAAGAAATGCCAGGCCCTCCCCAGAGACTGGTCCCAGGTGGGGCTGGGCAAGGTGGTTCTCAGCAGCTCTGGGAGCCCCGATAACAGGGATTGCTCTGGGGTGGGGCCACGTGGTCCCTTCTCGAGGTCACTGTAGGCGTGTCTGTTTGGACGGGTTGCCAAGTCTGGCTGGGGTTAGAGCCAACCAGCAAGGGATGTTCCTGGTGTTGACGCTGGTCTAGGGGGTCCCCGAGATCCTCAGAACTGGGGGGTGGGGGACACATGGGTACCTGCCCAACACAAAGGGCCCGGGAGCAGGAGAGGGCACTTGCTCAGGACAGGGCAGGCCCGGACAATAGCACAGCAGCCCTGATGCTGGCAAAGGGCTGGCAGCCTTCAGCCTGTCCCTCAAAGCGGGCCCCAGGTGCTTCCTTCGCTCGTGCTCTGGGGGGTGCCAGGGGGTGTTACTCCTCTCCTGATGGGGACACCAAAGCCAGCGTGACTTTGAGGACAGTGTCTCGGGCAGGACTGGTGGGTCTTGCTCCCAACTGTGTGAACCTAGTACAGCGCTTTGCACATAAAAGGCTCCTAACATCTGTTTGCTGAATACAGGAAAGCACCAGTGAACGGAAGGAGGGCAATGAGCCGCCTCTTCTAGTTTGTGCCGAGCTGTCGCCGTAGGGCTCAACTCACCTCTGCTCTCACCTGTTTGCCTGTTAGGATGAGCCTCCAAACTCGACCCAAAACTCAGCCAGGCTCTGGGGGCCGTTTAGCACCTGGTCTGCTGACCCGGGGAGAGTTCTGATCACCCTGCAGAACACACCTTCTTTGCCAACCCCTCATTTGCAGGGGCCTTAGAAGGTAGAGACCACCAGACTCAGATTCTGGTGGCCTGGCTGTGACTTCGACGTCAGCCACTGCACAGGTGCTCACCTGCGACCGTTCCATCTCCTCCTTGCCTGCCAGAGAACCCCAGTTTTGCTCAGGAACCAGAGGGTGGGCCACCTCCACAGACTGCAGGGTAGGGGGTGGAGGCCTGGGGGGCCTAAGCCAATTACTCCTTCCCTTGCATGGGATTGGGCTGGGAGGACATGTGACAGTGCTGGGCCCCGAGATGCAGGGAAAGGCTGCTGGACTCTGTGATAGGCCTCCCCACTGGGGAAAAGTGGACACAGGCCTCTCTTCCTCCCCTGGACATTGTCAGGTCAGCTGTGGCCTCTGAGGCAACAGCAGCCACTTTGTGACCATGAGGGGACAAGCCAGAGGACAAAGGTGACTCATGGAGAAGGCAGAGCAGAGCAGTGAGTCTGGGTCTGTGATGACGTCTCCTAGCCCTGGAATCCACCTGCCCTGGAACTGCCACCTCCACCCTGTGTTTGCACTAAGGAAAATGATGTATTTGGCTCATTGCATCGCTTCTGGCTGGGATTTTTGTTATTTGCAGCCAGAAGCTTCCTGCGTAGTCCCCCCGTGCCAGCCTGTGAGGCAGCAGGCTTCCTCTTTCAGCCTCAGGTTGTGCATCTGTAAAGTGAGGGTCGATGACACTGGCTCTGCCTGCTACAGGGTTGATTTACAAACTGTAAAGCTTCATGCAAGTTGTGCGATACTACAGGAGGGGTGACTCATCTGAGAAAGGGGAGGCAGGCCCTGATGCTGTGGCAGGCACCTGCTAGACTTGGGGACCCCATGGGCAGTAGCCAGGGTTTCTGCTTTCATGGAGCACACAGGCTGGTCAGGAGACAGACAATAGTGACAACTGGGGTGCAACCTGGCACAACTCTGGGGGCAGCATTTGAGTGGCTGGTGGGTGTTCTGGGGGCAAAATTCACATGAAAGACAGAGTGAATGGGGCCCCTGAGTTGTGCAAGGCGCAGTCCACCAATAATCTTACTGGTGGCTGAATCCTTACCAAGGAAGACACGCTCTGAAGAAAAGGAACTCGAGTGTCCATGGCAGAGACACTCTCCTGGACCCGGAGGGCCAGGGAAGGCTTCCCTGAGGAGGTGCCCTCAGGCTGAGACATGAGCATGGTGTGTTAGACTGAAGATGGCTATAAATTCTTTGTCACTCCACCCGTTGAAAGGAGAAGTCTACGTCCTCTGTCCTGGACCTGGCTGGCCTGTGACTGCTATTTACAGTGGAAATAGTGTGCCCATTCTCGGCCTGACCCTTAAGAAGGCCTGGCAGCTTCTGCTTCTACCTGTTGAGAGCCCTAAACCACCTTAGGAGAAGTCCAGCTACCCTATGGAGAGATCCCGTAGACAGACCACCTGGAGAGGCCATGCAGAGAGGAACTAGGCCCCAAGCCTACCTGGAATGAGAGCAGGACACAGGCTTCCCTCCCTGCCTGCCAAGGCACCAGCCCTGGGAGTGCACTGTTTCGTATACCCCAGCTCAGCTGAGCCCCAGACAACTGCCAACAACATGAGAAGAAGAGCCGCCTGCTGAGCCCAGCCATCCCACAGAATCATGAGCGATAAATAAAATGGTGGTTGTTTTAAGCCATTAAATTTTGTAGCAGTTTGTTATGTAGCAATAGATAACTGAAACAGATGACAGTGAGACATAGAGAAGAACCTTTCCATTGAGTAAATAATACACAAAGGTTGTATAATGTCTTAAAAGTCTACCTTTGGGGACCTGGCTCAAATGCACCATCTCCAGAAAATGTTCCTGAAACTTTGTTTTCAGAATTAATTCTTCCCTCTCCTGGGCTTCTGGCATGATCTGCTGACCCTGTCTCTCTGGTCTTTTGCCACCTTCTGCTCCCTGAGTGCTGGGCTCCCCTAGGAACTCCCAGCCCCCATGCAGACCCGGCATGTAGTCAGTGAACAGAGAGAAATTTTTGGAAAAATTTCCCACCTTGGCTGGTGTCTCAGAGGGACAGGTGGTTTGGGGCCACTTCCTGCAGACAGGGTTTGCACAGTTATTCTTGGGATGGTGGCATCACTGTCCCCTCACATCTCAGAGCTGGCCTAGGGGACAGTGGGCATGAAAGGCAGGGGACTGGACTGGGGACAGCAATGGCTCCTTTTTAAACCACTGAGTGTCAGTGATGCCCTGGTCAGCCCCAGGACTCCCTCCCAGGAGTCACCCAGAGGGGCCACCGTCTTGGAAACTGTTAGGAAGGAACATAACTGATGTCTATTGAGCATGTGCCATTCTAGGGGCTGGGGATGCGGCCAGGACAAAACAGACACCATCCTCGTCCTCAAGCAGCATACTGTTCTCCTGAACAAGAAACTCAGAACTGTACATCAGACGGTGACCAGAGCTGGCAGGGAGGCAAGGTGGAGTGGATGGGACAGAGAGCGGAGGAGGTTTCTAATTTACAGAGGGTTCAGGGAAGGCCTCGCTGGGGTAGTGGCACTAGAATGACATCCGGAAGGAGGCGAGGGGAGAGGATGTGATGTGTGGGGTGAGAGAATGAAGCCAGGGGAACGGCAGGTGCAGAGGCCCGGGGGCAGGGCCCTGCTTGGCATGTTGGAGGGACAGAGAGGCGTCCACGGTGGCTGGAGGGGAGGGTGGTGGGAGAGGTCAGAGGGAAGCCGGAGGAGATCACACAGGGCCTTGCGGTCAGGGGAGGAAGTGTGGGTTTAATTTCCTGCACAAAAGGAGAAGCCATTGGAGGGTTTCGAGCAGAGGACATGTGAACTGCCTCGGGTGTTGAGAGGCCTTGCTGGCTGCGTGTGGATGACAGACCAGAGCCCCTGCCCAGACCCTGCCCTCAGGAGCCGTCGGGAGAGTTCAAAGACAGGGGAGGGCGGGAGGTGAGGGCTCCCTCCGGGTTCCTCTTGGGACAGCCTCGCTCTCCTCCGAGGGCTGCAGAATTCAGTTTTGACCATATTTGCCTCAGAACCAAGTGGCCCCCCTGTGGGGCCGTGGTATAAATACCAGTTTATTTACTCTGTGTCCCAATAAAGCCGCCTCTGAGCAACAGAAGGCTTCCCTGCTCCTTAGCCGCCCGGGACAGGGGACCACGGCCAAGGGCTCTCAGGCTGGGGTTGTCTGGAGGTTCTGAGTCATTTGCTGGGGCCGCTTGAGGGGCTGGAGGCTGGGGGCTGGGGGCGCTCCTCCACCCAGGTCACCCTGCAGAAAGTAAAGCAAGGCAAATCTCTTCCAGAATGGACCTGCCGCAAGCCCCTCTGTGCAGGTGGCCTGTGGGGCCGCTCACCAGACTCCCTGTGATGTGTGCAGGTCGGGGGGCCATCCTTGCCCTGATCCCAGTCCCTGGGGCTCGGGTGGGTCCACATCCACCCCTGCCCCACGGGATGGGGCTGGGGGATTTGGCTCAGACCTGGCTAGTAAGAGCATTGCATGCCACTGGCCTCGGTGATTGGTTCCGGAATGGGCACAGGGCTCAGTTACAGCCAGTGAGATACAATGAGGCTTATGCTAGGGAGGCCGGGAGAGAAGCAGGGCCCCTTTTCTGTGAACTTTAACCTGTGGGGGGTTAGAGCCTGCCAGGACCCTGACCTTTCACGGAGCCCGACCATGAAACCGGTTTAGGAGGTAGCAGGGTGGAGGAAACAGGGAAATCAAGCCCTGATGAAAATGTTTAAGCTGCCCAGTCCAGCTTCCTGAAGGCAGAGCAGGGAGAGAGCCGGTCGATTCTCTTATCTCATTAAACCAGTGAACTGGTTTTCTGTTACCAAACCATCACCAACTTGGTAGGTTAAGATAGTACTCACCTGTTATGTCACGATTTTGTAGGTCCGAACTCCAGGGACGGCATGACCCAGCTGGGGCCTCAGCTCGGGGTCTCACAAGGCTGAGTCTCTGGGGAAGAGCCCACGTCCAGGCTCATCCAGGCGCTGGCTGCATTCAGTTCCGTGTTGTAGGACTGAGGTCCCCACTCCTTGCTGGGTGTTGGCTGGGGCTGGTCTTAGCTGCCGACAGCCGCCTGTGTCCCCCTCCTTCCCTGCAGCCCCTCCAGCACCAGCGGGTCGTTCCGCCCACACTTTGAATCTCTTCAACTTCCTTTTCCTGCCTGCCCCTCTCTGCTTCCAGCTGGAGAAAGTTCTCTGCTTCTATGGGTTTAAATGATTAGATTGAGCCCACGTGGATAATCCAGAATACTCTCCCTATCTTAAGGTCCATAACCTTAATTACATTTGCAAAATCCCTTTTGTCAGGTAACAACATATTCATGAGTTCTAGAGATTAGGACATAGATCTCTTGGGTGGGCGGCATTATTCTGCCCACCACAGCAGTTAGACTTGGGTTTTCTGTCATTTGCAATGGAAAGAATCTTGATTGATTTGCCTTCTTTCAGGAGAATGAACTTGATTAGCTCATGCAGCTGAAAACTCTGGCTTCAGGAATGGCTGGATCCAGCAATTCAAACATTGTTACAGGGATTCTTATTCTCCCTATTTCTCAGCCTATGTTGGTTTCATGCCCAGGCTTAATGGGTAGCCCCTGGCTCCCACCCTCTGGGTTAGAAGATGTGCCTCCCTTCCATTGGTCCCTAAAACAAATTTAATCTCCTTTCAGGAAACTGGTTTTTTCTTTCATTTTTTTTCCTCTAAATTCCCCACCCTGTGTTGGACTCTGGCTCTTCCTTTGACAAGCTTCAGAACCACTGAATATTTTCCCCCTAAGTGACAGCACATTGAGCCCCAACGATTCTCCTTTCGTTCCTTGCACACACAGTGCCCAACCTTCTCCTCTGTGCCCGTCACTGGAGGTGCAGCAGTGAAAGGGGGTGTGTTTCCTGCCCTCAGGGGAGCTCACTGCTCACTACTGAGTTACAGATCGGGAGGAGGGTGAAGGGAGCGGTCAGGTGCAAGGATGGAGGGAATCGGGAGCGTCCAGGTGAGAGGCGGGTCCAGGGAAGCCTCGCAGGGAAGCAGCTGTACAGGGAGGGGACAGCACGTGCGAGTGCCCTGTGGTTGGACGTGCTCCACCGGGCTGGGGAACTGCAGGGAGGGCAGAACTGTGGCGAGACAGAGGATGTTGAGCTGCGAGGTGGGCAGGGCCTGGGTGGGGATGAATTCTTATCCCCCTTCCCCTTCAAAACGGACGCCAGCAGAGGCTCTGGAATAGCAACTTCCCGGGCACTGGGAGCTCGTGCCCCGACTGGGAGCACCCCCTGGCTGCCTTCTCCCTCCCCCCCCACCGCTGCATCCTCAGTGGCTGAGCCAGACACCAGGGACATCGCCAGCAGGACTTCCGCTCTCACTTCCCCTCTCACTTCCGGAATCGTGTTTGACGCCTCCCTGAGGTTTCCACCTGGCACCCGGGGCCCTGCGAGCTGTGTCCACTGAGCCCTTCCTGGCCCGGGGGAGGGGCAGCATCATCGTTCTTTGGTGGAGATGCAGTTGCGGGGACAGTTGGCTTAGAGAGGGGGAGGACAGACAGGCCCCATGCAGGGGGAGCCCCAGTCCCCCTGTGCACCCCGTCCCTGGCTCTCCGGGCTCCAGCTGGCAGTGTCCTGCTGCTAACGGCGATGGCGTTTTTACACGGACACTTAGCTTCCCCCTGCCTAGGTGCTGGCTAGGTGGCAGGGGTTATAGCGGGAAGTCTCCCTCCCAGCCTGGCCCCTTCCCTCTCTCTTCCCCTGACACACCCGGTGCCCCCGGTTGGGACACACTGCATTTTGCACAACTGTGTGTTTATTCTCCCCAAACCAAACACAGGCCCTTCACCCTGCAAGACACCTGTCCCTTTTCCCTTAAATACATCGTGACCACGCCCCTCCGCATGTGCAGAGCTCTTTCCTGGTGCCAGCTGCGTGGGAGTCCACGGCATGGGTGGGGTGCGCGTCACCACCGGTGTCTGGGATGGAGGCGGCCTCGGTTCCAGTCTGCTGCGTGGTCAGGCTCCCCTGCCTGCCTCGGCAGCGAGCACCTGCTGTGAGCACCTGCCCTTGGTCCTCACACACCACTGCCGCCAGGGACAGGAGGGGTGCGGGCGCAGGGTCTCAGGCCACACTTTCTGGGATCTTTTCCCAAATTCAGTGACCCAGCAGGACCTTGGCCTCCTGAAATGGTCTCGCTGTTATTTCTGGGGTCCCCAGTGGGGGCCGACATAGGCCCCAAACCCACCTGGGGGTGACTGTGGGTCTTCCCTGCTCTTTTCCTGCTCTGCTCTCACTTGCTCAAGCCTGCCGCCCCGCCCGGACACGGCACCAGGTCAAGGTCTCTCCTGCAGGTGCCCACAGAGCCCCTGCCCCTGGGGAGGCTGGGAGGGGGCCCCTTCCCCATGGGCAGTCCCGCGCCTCCTACTGACCACCACTCCACCCGCCTCTCAGCGTCGCCGCCCTCCTTCCTCCCCCCCAGCCCCCAGGCCTCCGGGCACTGATGGATGCAGCAGCCGGTGGGGTGGGTGGGGTTGAGCAGATGTCATCCCTTCCCGCAGGAGCCAGCCCTGCTGCGGGCGGGGCCCTCCATTACCACTTCGCCAGCCCCAGCCTTCCCTCCAAATTCATTCATACGTCCATTCATTCATTCATCCAATCTGTCCCCATTTCCATATTGCACACTCACCAAATACAAGGTCCTAGTGAGAAAACAGAAAATGTAAGTCATCGCTGGAATAATTATCTAATTTCAGTCTGATAAATGCCACCGTGAAGTGCTGAGCCCTCCAAGGCGTGCTCCTGCCTCAGGTCCTGTTCCCTCTGCCGCCAGGTGGCCCGCAGCGCTCCCCTCACCTCCTCCGGGCCTCACCTTCTCCCCGAAGGCCTCCTGACCGTGGCATTCAGAATCGCAGCCCCCCACGTGTTTGCTTTATTTTCTCCATAGCTCTTCCCGCAGCTCCCAACCTGCACGTGCCTTGGGCGCCTGCAGGTTGCTTGTGTGTCGCTTGCCTGTGCTCCCGAGGGTGTAAGTCCCTGTGGCAGGCTTTCTGTCTGTCTCTCTTGCTGCTCCAACCCCAGTACCTAGAAAACTGCCCCACACGTATTAGGTGCTCAGTAAACGTCTGTCGAATAATGGATCACCTACCGGGGAAGTGACCTATCCAGCTACTGGGCAGCTGGGGAGGAAGATGTCAGGGGACGTTTTCCTGCCACTGAGGGCAGACCCAGATTTTGCAGGGCCTGAAGGTTTAGACAGTTTTGGGCACGGTCTTTAAGTAAAAGAAGATACAGTTACATGCATCAAATCAGGCCCAGGGCCTTGCTCCTGAGCTAAAGCTTCAGTAGCCTCAGAGTAAACCCCGTGCGCCGAGACCGACGCGTGGCTGGCGCTGACGGCAGGAACGGCATCTGGGCAGTGGGAACGGCCGTGGGAAGAGCCGGGGGAGAAGGTCTGTGCGGCAGCAGCTTGGCAGGCGTGGGTGGAGGGGCTGCAGACCCAGCGGGGCGGGGTCAGGAGGTGGCGGTGTGACGGCCCGGCTTTCCCAGGGATCAGAGCGGAGCCCGGTGAGATGACCTCCGGGTTCCAGCAGGACCCAGCGCTCTGCCAGCTGACGCTTTCCCACTCATGCCAGTGGCCCCAGCCCTCCCTGTCGGCTGCCAGGAGCGTGTCACGCCCGCTCTGGGGTCCTTTCTCCCCTCAGCCCACCCAGAAAGGTCTCTGGGGCTGGCCGGGGAGCCACCTTCCTCCTCCTCCTCCTCCCCTGGAGCTCTGCTCAGAGTAAAAGCTCCCAGGGGGTCCTGGCTGGGACTGTGCCGCCCGGCAGCCTCTGCCAGCCATTTGCATCACAAATGAGGCTCCTCAGGCTCTGGGCACCCGCCAGCCAGCCTGGGGCTGCCCACGGTGACTTAAGGACACAGGCCAGAATCCAGCCGCTGAACAAGCTGCCCTCCCCCAGCCGCCTAGACTGTGTCCCTGGGGAAGGATGCCCTGGTGCCCAGCCTGCCTGGGATCCCCTGGCCTGGGCGCTGTCCCCACCAGCCCGGGAGAACCACCATCGTCTGGCCAATAAACACAGCGCCGGGCAAGGAGGCTCTGCAGGAGCTCGGCGCTTGACAGACGCTCTCTCCTTTAGTGCTCACGGTGGCCCACTTTACAGAGGAGGAAACTGAGGCTCAGAGAGGGTGAGTGACACGTCCACGGTGCCTCAGCTAATACCCGGCGGAGCTGGGGCTTGAATCTATGCCATTTCGCTATAGAAACTGCACTGTGAACACACACTGTCCCCTCGAGGGCCATCTGTGCTTGCCCTGGGCACGCAATGGGAGCCGGGCGTGGCGGCCAAGCGGGAAGGCTGGTTCTCCTTCCACATTCTGAGCCCTGCAGGGCCCAGGCGCTGCCCATGCCCATTCGTGGTTCTGGTTTCCTGTGTGTTGCCCGGTATGCAGCAGGCACTCCATAAGTGCTGCTGGAGTAGACAGCGGAATACAGGAAGGAAATACACGAACTGTTTTGAGCCTAGGTTGTGTTTTCCTGCTGCAGGCTTCTTCCAAGGCAGGGGTGGGGCTGTGCCCAGCTTAGGGTCCCCAGCGCTGAGCACATGGCCTGGCCCCACTGGGGTGCTGGAAAGTTCTCTGAAATTCACAGCTTCTCGCTCACCACAGGCCTGGTGAACTGGCAGGGGCTCTTGCCTCAGAGCCAGCGAGCCTGGCCTGGGGTGGCATTCAGGGGTCCCGCTCACAGGGCGGCCTCCTCCCAGCCTCCCTCTGGGCTTCCCTCCTGCCCCAGGGCCTTTGCTCCTGCCATCTCCGGCCCCACCCTGGACGTCTCCCAGCGGGGCCTCCAGAGCTGCTGTCCCCTGCCTTCGGGTTTGGCTTTCACGTCGCGAGGCCCCGAGACGGCGCATCTGGTGCAGAGTCCGCATTCTCCTGCCACCGCCCCGAGCCTGAATGTCTCCTCACAGCACTGAGCCCGGCGTGTCCTCCGTCCATGTGATGTCGTGGCGGCCTGTGCCGCCCTCAGAGCCACGAGGGAGAGAGCCCCGCGCAGCGAGACAGGGCAGGAGGGAGAATGGCGGGAAGGCATCGCACGAGACACGCAGAAGCGGGGACATCAGAGGGACTCGGAGGCTCAGACACGAGCACACGGAAAGGGAGACAGATTCGGGGACACAGACAGAGCCGGCGGTGAGCACGGAGGGGGCCGGGCGCTGCGTCCCCTTCTGGGTGGTGGAATCGTCTTGGAACTAGACGTGGTGGCAGTGGCACAACTGTGTGAATGTTCTAAAAGCCGCAGAAGGCCGGGCGCGGTGGCTCACGCCTGTAATCCTAGCTCTGGGAGGCCGAGGCGGGTGGATCGCTCGAGGTCAGGAGTTCGAGACCAGCCTGAGCAAGAGCGAGACCCCGTCTCTACTAAAAATAGAAAGAAATTATATGGCCAACTAAAAATATATATACAAAAAAATTAGCCGGGCATGGTGGCGCATGCCTGTAGTCCCAGCTACTCGGGAGGCTGAGGCAGTAGGATCGCTTAAGCCCAGGAGTTTGAGGTTGCTGTGAGCTAGGCTGATGCCACGGCACTCACTCTAGCCCGGGTAACAAAGTGAGACTCTGTCTCAAAAAAAAAAAAATAAAATAAAAGCCGCAGAATTGTACCCTTTAAAAGGGTGCCTATTATGGACATGAATTATATCTCATCTTACAACGCGAGAGGACATCGGACAAGCCCGAATTGAGGCAGGACCTGTAAACGCCTAACTCCCTTCCGATGCGTCAGGACCACCCTGGCTGCAGGGCGACGTGGGGCCCGGGGACACAGGGGCAGCTGCGGGGACAGAATGATGTCCACTGTCTAGTTAGTAGGATCTAGTTAGTCTAGTTAGTAGGATCGAGTCCATGTGAATTTCTTAGTTTTGCTAATTGTCCTGTGGTTCTGTATGATGTTAATATTAAGGAAGCTTTGAGACCAGCCTGGGCAACATACAAGACCCCGTCTCTACGAAAAATGAAGAAGAACAACAAAATCTAGCTGGGTGTGGTGGCTCATGCCTGTAGTCCCAGCTATTTGGGAGGCTGAGGCAGGAGGATCACTTGAGCTCAGGAGTTTGAGGCTGCAGTGAGCTGTGATCGTGCCACGGCACTCTAGCCTGGGTGACAGAGCGAGACCCTGTCTCTAAAAAACTAATTAAGGAAGCTGATGAAGGGTGTATGGGACTCTCTGTACTATCTTTGCACATTTTCTGTCAGTTAAAATTACTTCGAAATAAAAATTTCAGCAAACGAAGGAGACAGAAATTAGGAGAAAGCTGCTCTAGGGTAGAGGAACTGCTTGTCATGCTTGTCCCTCCACGAGCGCATACTCGGCCCCTTCCAGATAAGCCCTGGGCCCGGGGAAGGGGCTGGTTGGCCCTGCCTGGTGCCATCCTGTCCTCTCCATCATATGCCAGAGACTGCTGAGGTCCCCAGGGAGGGTGGCAGCTCCAGCTCAGGCTGCTTCCCTGCCCAAGGGCACACATACCTGCACCCTAGCAGCGAAGGGGCTCAGCTGCAGTTGGGGCAGCCTGGCGGGCTCCCCCTCCACCCATGACTGTGCCTGAATGCACCTGCCAGGTGCCACCCTGCATGGCAGCCCTCAGTGCCTGCAGGCAAATTCCGGCAGACCTCAGTAGTCCTCCTACAGGAGGAAAAACATACCCCAGACTCGGCTGTCCTTGAAGAACAGGAAAGTGGCAGCCCCACACCAGAGGACATCACCTTTGCAGGGTCCCAGCACGGGACATGGGACATGAGAGCCCTCTGCCTCCTCCCCTTGCTGGGCCAGGGCCTCCTGGAGGGAGAATGCATTGGCCTGGAACCCACCTCCCTGTCAGGCACACAGTAGGTGCTCAATGAATGCTGTATGTTTCCTGGGCTGCTTACTCACAGGATGTTAGCAGGAGAAGAGCTATTATTTTCTCTTCCACCTGCTTTCATGCTTCTTTAAAGCAGTGCAATCTTTTTAAAACAAAAAGATACCGGGAGTGGAGCTGCCTCCTCCCGCTGGGGTCCCCCTGTGCATGTGTGGTGACAGCCAACCGGGGGACCGTTGTTTTGTGTGCACTGTTGAGACAACTCGTATTGTGTGCAGTGCTGTCATTTTCTGTTTCCCACTTGGTGACACGTTGAGGTCCATGGAGGAGGGTCGTGGGGAGGGGTCCGTTCTTGGAAGGAGCAGCAACACCCCCCCAAGGCTCAGCCCTGTGGCGCCCATCCCCCGCTGAGTGGCGTTGGGATCTTTACCTTTTTGCCGTTTTCCCCACCTTGGTCAATGGAGCCGTCCACCGAGCCGCACAGGGGAGGGGGTGCGCTCGGTGAAACCCCCCTGCAGGACCCGCACCCTGCCCCGTGGGCTCCTCTGATAGGAGTCGTCCAGTGGCGACAGCCACAGCAGGCCTCGAAGGGCCCACACTGGGTTTCCTGCTCTGCTGTCACCACTTTGAAATTCTTGATAATTTTTCAACCAGTCGCTCTGCGTTCATTTCGCACAGGACCCCGCGCCACCGATGACGGTGAATACCTACTGAGTCCTCGTCACGTGCCAACCCTGTCCTAGGCCAGCAGCCACACAGACTCCCTCAAACCGCCCAGCGATCCTGTCACGGCGTGGTTCTTACCAACCCATTCTGCAGATGGGAAACTGAGACCAGGGAGCGCCCGACCCAGGCAACTCCTGGCAACCCCGGCTTTGAAGATTGAATCTGGCCCAACCCCCTTTCTTTTAAAGCTGAGACCCGGGGAGGTTAGGGTTCACTCAAGGGGACACGGCCCCTGGGGTGCAGAGCCAGGTTCCCAGCTGTCCCCCAGGCAGGAGCCAGAGGCCACCTGCCTCGTGGGTGCTGCCTCTTGGCCTTTTCGAAAGGCCTGTTCATTTCACCACATTTCCTTTCCCGGGGGGGTGGGTGTGGGGAGGACTGTCGCAACTCGGGGCTGCACAAACCCCGGGGCTTTAATCAGAGCAGCCACTTCCTCTCACCAGAGAAGCGGCTCAGCCTCTCACACTCCACCTTCTATATTTAGACCCGGGGCCCCGCTGGGGCGCGGCTGGGCCTGCGGCTGCTTCCAACCTGGGCAGGGAAATTTCCACCTGTTTCCCAAGAAGCCGAGGCCAAGGAGCCTGCAAGTCTCGGGCTGAGTGTGGTGCCCTCGAGGCCCACGGAGGCCACGGGCCGGGGACTCCTCCAGCCTGCCCTGGCCCCGGCCCGCAGGGATTAGGACGCAAGGGAAACCCACGCTCATGTCACTTGTTCACTTAGGGACCTGGTGTTTCCCGAGCGTCTTGCGTGGCCAGGTGCTATTCCTGACTCTGGGGACACGACAGGGAACAAGACAAGGCCCTGGCCTCCTGGGGCTTTCAGTCTAATGAGGGAGATGGAAGTAAACACATAAAAAATTAAAACAACAGAAACAGGATAATTTAAGAAAAGGCAGTGAGGACGTTGAGTCCGGGAGATGGACTGGGAGGGCTGTCGGAGTGGGGGCAGCTCCAGGGTGCAGGGGGCGCTTCTGCCAGCCCTGAGGGTGTGGAAGGGCCTGGAATAGGAAAAGACCCAGGAGAGCTGGGCAGAGAGCACGGCGGTGCCAGTGTCGCAGGTGGGCCATGTGCCCGGCGTGTGCCCCGCAGAGCTGAGCGAGCTGGAGACGGTGGGCGCGGCCCTGCAGGGTCCCCGTGGGTCGCAGAGATGGGTGTGGATGCCAAACGTCGAGAGAAACCGCCAGACACTTGTGAACCTACAGTGACAGGAGCCGAGTGGTTTTCTAAAGCTCACCCCTGGTCGGGTGGGGGGAGCCTGGGCCCGCTGGGAGGCGTTTTGCAACAGTTCAGAGCAGTGGGTCTCCACGGGGGTGATTCTGCTTCCCAGGGGACACTGGGCAATGTCCAGAGACACTTTTTGTTGTCACAAATGGCATCCGGCAGGTGGAGTCCAGGGACGCTGGCAAACGCCCCCACCACAGAGAATGATCCAGCCCCAAGTGTCAAAGGTGCTGAGGTCCAGACAGCCTGGTCTAGTGGGAGGGGGTGGTGGGGACCAAGCAGGGGAGAGGAGAGGGAGGGGACAGGGGGTGTGTTCTGAAGGCAGAGCTGACGGGACAAGAGGACTTTGGGTGGTGACAAGTGCATCCTTGACAAGGAGCATAATGGGGAGAGGTCACAAAAGGCCTTGGAGCGGAGGTGACACTGAGCAGAGGCTTGAGTGTCGAGGGTCCTCCCTGGGAAGATCCAAGGAGAACATTGCAGGACAGGGAGCTCAAAGGGGGGGGGCGGGGACGGTTTGTGCATCTGAGCCTGGAACAGGGGCCAGGTGGCGGGCAGGTGGGTGAGAAAGGGAGACCAAGGGGGAGCAGGTGGGTCAGATCCTGCAGGGCTTCGCGGGCTGTGAGAAGGAGCGTCGCTGGCAGCCTCTAAACACAAAGGCCCTGTGAGCCCCGGAACGGGAGCCCAGAGACTGGGCTTCAGACTTGAACTGGCCTCTGACCGGCTAGTGACTTTGGAAAAAATCACTCTTTTAGGGCTCCAATTTCCTCCTCTCAAAGTAGAAAAAATTAGCCAGGCGTGGTGGTGCACACCTGTGGTCCCAGCTACCCGGGAGGCTGAGGCAGGAGGATGGCTTGAGCCCAGGAGTGTGAGGTTGCTGTGAGCTTTGATGACACCACAGCACTCTGGCCAGGGCAACAGAGCAAGACTATCTCAAAAAAAAAAAAAAAAAAAAAAAAAAGAGAGAGCAACCCATGAAAGCTGTAAACTCAGTCCCAAGTGTGAGGGACCTCCGAGACCCAGGCAAGGGTCCAGCCAGCATGGGAGCCCCCAGTGCAGAGCGAACACGTGTCCACAGGACTGTTGCACACGCGGCTTCGGCAGCGCCCTCGTGTGGTGGCAAGATGCCATAGCAGTAGTGAAGTTCAGCAGTCCTGTGGGTCGAGGAAGACTGTGGGGTCCTTGTATGATTCAGAGTGAGAGAGGAGGCTACGGGCCTCCTGCTAAGTTGGAATCTAGGCACCGAGTGATTCAGGAACACAGAGATATAGTCACTGGTGTCATAAGTTAATGCAGTGGTTTATTCTGACTTCGTTAGGGGCTCTCAGGAGAGAGGGGGAGTGGGGGACAGTGACTGGACTCAGGGAAGGCACCTGCCACACTTATGCCTCACTGTTGGGCCTGTTGCTCCAAGAATCCAATCAATTGGTCCTTTCTTCGTCCTCAGCCTCGGTGCACTTCAGTTTGTCACGTGCCTGCCATCCTGATCCTGGGGCAGGATTTCCTCAGCTTGTAGGCTCAGGATGAAGGGATGACGTGGACGGAGTGGGAGGTTCTCACCCCCTTCCCAGCTTCAAGCTCCCCCCACTTCCCTTCTGCTCAGCAGATGCTCCCACTGCGGACCTGCCAGCTGACAGCTCGAGTGACGGTTGCAGACAACACTTGAGAAACATCACAGGAGGTGAGCAAACCATTTATCCCTGAGGGAATATAGACTATTGACTGTTGCGTGGAAGAATGTACAGCCTTTGCTGGTCAAATGAAAAAACATTACAAAATGGCAAAGCCCATTGCTGGCAGGGATGTGGAGAAAATGACACATCAACTTTGCTGTGAACAGGTTCAGATTCTGAAGATCCATCTGTCTGCATGAAACCAGCAAGCACGAAGCGTACGACCCTCTGACCCAGCCTGTCATCTTGAGGTGGGGTGCTGTATCCACAGAAATAACTTCGGGACACAAGTGTTCGTAGTGGAATTATTTAAAAGTGGGATGTGGAAAAAATTACAAAACCCAGACATCCCGTCCTAACACTTGGGAGTGCTCACACTATTTGAAGTGCAGAACACGTTCTAACTCTGATCCTGTCACTACTCTGTGCCCCCGTTTTACAGACACCCAAGTGACAAACAGAGTCTAAACAGAGAGCAGAGGTTTGAACCCAGGCAGCCCTGCCTGGAGCTTGGCGCCCGACCTCCCAGTGTTCCTGGGCAATGCGGAGGCAGAGTTAGTTATGGGAAGGGGAAGTGACGTGCTGCTGCTGGGGTGTGCTGACAGCAGGATGTGTCCTGACGGCAGAAGGACTTCTTTCCCCTTATGCCTGGCAGTCAGCAGGAGCCACTGCCCGGGAGGCATGCCCCAGCTTGCGGTTCTGGAATGCAGACGAGCCGCCATCCTCGGAGACCTGCGTTGGTGGCCAGGCCCAGCCCGTGGGCCCGTCAGCTCACACCCTCTGTGTCTGCCCAAGGAAGCGAGTCACACCCTTCACGCTGCCTTAACGGGAGTCAAACAGTTGAACTGATGCCCCAGGACTCTAGTGTTTCCCTCTGGGAAGATGCCAGGGGTGTCGAGGTCACAGGTAGGTGCTGGAGGGATAGTCCAAGCTCCAGGCACCTGCGGCTTAAAGATAACTGTGAAATGTTGGTAATGCTCTTGGCACAGGGCACAGTTTGGGGATCTTCTGCCTCCTGAAAAGGGGACAGGTGGACACACACCCTGGTGACACTGGTCTGAGACTGGTGTAGTGTTTATGTGACTCCTGTTCTCGCGGTTCCAGCCTCCCCTACTCTACAGAATGGGATTGACATAGATGAGTGTGTTGGCAGCCTGGACACAGGCCACCACAGTACACAGCCTGCTCTTTGTGGGCACACATGGGGCACAGAGAAATGCTGTTTCTCTTCAACCCCTCCTTGGCCCCTGGCAAGACCACTCCGGATGGTATGGGTCTCACCAGCCCCTTTGCTTCCTTCCGAACTTCTGCCCAGTCACCCTCAGTATGTTGACTTTTAGTACTTTTGCCAGTTGCTTCATGGTCACAAAATGGCTGCCACTGCTCCAGGGCTCCTGACCTCATAGCAGCACAAGCAGGACAGCAGGGAAATATCTCATTGCTGGGACTGGGTCACATGGCTACCACCAGCTGCAAAGGAGCCTGGGAAAGCAAGTCTCTGGCAGAGGACAGCTATGAGTGGACGAATTATGACTCATCCTTTGGGCAAGGCATGTTGCTGGCCCAACAGAATTGATATTTCAGTAGCAAAGAAAGACATAGGGAATGGCCTTTGGGAGGGCTGCCTGGAGTGAGTGTGACAAGGGGCCATAAGTATCTGTGTCCTTCCCTGACATAGATAGGTATGTTTTTGTCTGCATCCCCCATCTTTATACTCTAAACTCTGGGCGGGGACGTTTGTCTGGTTTTCTGCTGTATCTTCAACATCTAGAACAGCGCCTGACACAGTGTAGATGCCTAATAAATATTAATATTTGTTGGGTAAACGGCCAACCCCGTGAGGTGGCCACCACCGTTACCCCTACTTTATAGGTGCGAAACTGGCCCAGAAAGGTCAGCCGCTTGCCGGAGTCAAGAGATCTGCAGTTGGTGGAGCCTGGAGCTGAGGCCGCGCTCCCTGCCCTGCAGAACACTGTCCCCCTGCTGAGTGGGGCCCTGAAGCAGTGGCTTCTAATCCTTGCTCTGTGTTTACCTGTGTGACCCAGGGCAGCCATGTCTACCTCTCTGGGCTTCGCTCCTTGTCTGCACAAAGAAACAGCCCCTCCTGCCAAGGGTGCCCGAGATTCGGGGTGATGGGCTCAGCTCTCAGCACGCAGCCTGGCATGCGGCCCCGCTGCCAGGCCTGTTGTTGCTCTCCCATCGTGGTGCTCGGGGTCACGGAGCCCCTGGGGTCAAAGGAGGCCTGTGTGACCCTGAGTTTCTGCCTGGGGGAAGAGCCCTCCCACCAGGGCCAGTTCCCGGGCCTGTTCCCGCTGCTCCCGGCTTCCCTGGCCTCCCCCGCCCCCACCGCGTCCCTGTGTTGTGCTGTCCCCAGCACAGAAGGCGTTGTCCTGGCGCTGGCGAGGGTGCTGTTTGCTGTTTGCTGTTTGCCTTCCTCCCCACAGCCCTTGGCGTCTGGGCCGAGGTGGGCGTGGGGCCAGGAGCAGTGGGGAGAACCTAGCAGGGAGGGCACCTGCTGTCCTCTCCCTGCTCCCCGGCTCCTGCGGGTGCTGGCCAGGGCTGGCGACCAACTGCCCTGCCTTGCCCAGAGCGGAGGGCTTTCCTGGGGAGTGTGACTTTCAGTGCTAAAACGGGAACGTCCCGGGCACAGCGGGGCGAGTTGGTCAAGCGAGGGGTGGTGGGGCCAGCAGGTGGTGAGGGGACAGGATCTGCCACCCAGGACAACGTGCCCCCCCCCAGGGCAGCCACCCGCAGGCTCCGCGCCAGGCCTGGCTTTGGCACCACACAGGGCTGAGTGCGGAGTCCCTGTCCCATCCCTTGTGAGTGACTTGGGGCAGTCATTTCACCTCTTTAGTGAAACGAGCACGAGGGTTCCAGCCCTCGCAGGGAGGGGAAACGAACCTATAGCGAGTGTAGCGTCTGGTACAGGAGGGCACATATGGTTATGTCATCGGATCTCCTGCTTCAAACCCAGCTGCACACGGCTTGTAGACTAAAACCCGACAGGCCCTGGAAGCTCCAGTGACCTCTGACCCGGTCTCCTCCCGCGGCCTCCCTGCCTCAGGGCCTTTGCACGGCTCTTTCCTCTCCCGGAGCTCCACCCCCTTCTCCCCTTCTCATCGTTCGGCCTCAGCTTAAAGGTCACCTGCGCAGAGAGGCCCTCCCGGTCTCCCCTATTCGCAGGAGGGTCTGTCTCCACGGGGACAGCCTGTCTGTTGGCTGGTTCGCTGTGGTGCTCTGTGCCTGGCGCAGAGCACAGCTCAGGACCTGTTTGCTGAGTGGGTGAGCAAATGGACCCTGGCTGGAGAAAGAGCCCGGAGGCTTCAATCCCTTTCCTTCCCTGAGCCCGCTCCCCTCTGTCAGCAGGGAGGGCAGGAGCGGCCGCCTACTCCGGCTTGGTGAGGCACGCGTGAGGTGACAGAGAGGGAGTCTGCTCACCGCACCTGGCATGTGGCAGGACCTGGGGACGGGCAGCTCTGCTGAAGGGACCCTGGGAGTGCCCCCCACACCCATTCCCCGCCCCCCTGTCCTCAGGACCCCCCCCGTGGGTGGGCACCCCTCCATACACCCCATGCAGACCAGAAGGCTGAGCCGGGGGGGTGGCTGGCGCTCACTGGGCTCCCTCCCTGCGGGGGGCCTGGTGCCAAAGCACCGGCTGGGCAGGCAGCTGACACCTCACGTGCCCTGGGCCACTGCAGGGGGCGGGCTCCCCCAGAGGCTTCAGCACATTGTCAAAGCTGTCAAACAATGTCCCTGCCAGGTTTTTACAAGAATCCGAGGCCTCTGTGCCAGGTGCCAAACACCCTCTGAAGACAATACCTCTGGGCCTGTGGGCCCGTCCGCCCGCCGCCTCTCCTCGGCCTTATATAGGCAAAAGCCGGGGAATCCCTCTCCCCCCGGCCGCGGTGGAGGGGGCGGCCTGGCCTGACCCCGGGATCTCCCTTCTCCAAATCCGCCGCCCTCCGGCCGGGGCTGGTGGGGAGGCCTGGAGAGCTCAGCGCCTCTGGTGTCCCTCGGCGGGCAGCCCGAGTGGTCCGGCCAGTGCAGGCTCTTACCAAATAAGGCCTGGGCAGCTGGGTCTGGCCAGGCTCAAACACGGCTGCTCCCCCTACCCCCCCTGTGCTGCCGCGCCGAGCCAGCGGCCCTGCAAACTGCAGATCTGGAGGCTTGAAAGATAACCCCAGCTCTTCGGGGTCCCCTTGGAGAGGAATGTCCCTTCAGAACCTTGAGAGAAGGCAAGGGGGAGACACACTCTGGGGGGCCCCTTGGGCAGTGACCTGCCTCCCATCCCCCATCTGTGGCCCCACCCCTTAAACCAGCGGGAACACACGCCCGGCAGGCAGGACATGGGACCAGGGAGGGGCAGGCCTACCTGGGCCAAGGGGTGTCCTGGGACTGGTCATGCTCAGGAGCCACAGCGGGGCATGGAGCTCCCACGTCTGCCTGCCTTGGTTCCAGCAGGCTCCACTTCTTGGAGCCTCAGTTTTGCCATCCTTAAAATGGGTGTGACACAGCCCTATGTCAGGGTGGCAGTGGGAATTCAAGGGCACCAGGTGTTGGAGGGTTCTGCAGGGAGCTGCTGGAGGACGCGGATCCCCCCTTTCAGGGGAGATGGGGGAGCAGGGCTCTACCTCTGTCCCTGACACCCCCTCCCCAACTCTTCCTGCCCTCCTGCAGCCTCAGGGGGTTCTAGGGGGGCATGCCGAGGTCTCCCCAGCTACTCCCAGCACAGGAAGTGTAGGGGTGGGGGTGACCAGCTGGCACATGTGTGACGGAGTGTGTGCATGTGTGTCCCCCAGGGATCCCCGTGACAGTGTGGCCCAACAGCCAGTGCTGGGCGCTGGGGAGTGTGACATGCAGGCCCTGTGTGGGTGCGAGGATGCCAGGGGGATGTGGGACTCCGCTCATTTCTGAAGCCCTTTCATGAGTTCTGGGAATCTGGGGGGACGGGGCCCACCTGCCCTCAGAGCCCCTCTGTCAGAATTGGGCACCCAGTGCAAAATGAAAATGTGGGTACCCTTGCGGGAAAAGGATTAAGACATTCAAGACGGCAAGAGTAGAGCATTAAACTACGAGGGGGCCCCTCTGAGTGTGGGGGTCCCTCTGTGACCGCTTGAGTCACACCCATGAAACTGGCCTCGTCCCCTCCTCTCCCTGACAGCTCAGGTGGGTGTGGCCTGGGCCGGGCCCACAGGACACTCCAGTCCTGGCCTTGGATTCTGGGTGAGCGGTGCCAAGACCAGCCGGTCGGCCTGGACTCATCGTGGCCCCAGTGTGCAGCGGCAGTGGTGACAGGCTTGGCAAGAAGGGCCTGTAGACGTCTGTAAAATGGCGTCCCCCACCCCAGTCCGGGAGCAGCCAGGGGCCCTACGTCAGGACGGGAGGTCCCTAATAAAAGTGCTCTGCCGGCCACTCTGGTGAAGCTGGGGGAGGTTTGCTCTCATGGACTGGAGGCCATCACGGTTGGACAGCTTCTGTTTTTAGCCAAGTGGCAGGTGCTGGCCGGGAAGCCGTGGGTGAGGCCGGCCGAGACCGGGACACCCCTGGATAGCTGGGCTTGGCTCCACCGGACGGGCGCCTGGGCAGAGCTGGCAGCCCTGGAGGTGGAGGGCCGGGGGCCTGGACCTCCTGAGAGCCCTTGGAGCCTCTCCCTGGGCTACCAAAGGGTCACCACCTTCGACGCCAGCCCTAGGGGCACACACTGCTAGTGGCCGCCCTGCCATTCCAGAAAGTTCTCTGTGGTCTCCAAAAACCACCCACACAGAAACCGGGAATTCGCAGCTGTTCTGTTGAAACCTCGGGGATTCCGCTCAGAACCTTCCGGATGCCCCACGTGACATCTGCTGTGTCAGGGCGGGATGGGCTTTGGCTTGGTCGCCGGAGTCTCCCAGAGCTGGGACGCAGCTGGCACGGAAGCCATGGGTGACCTTGCTCTGGAGCCAACGCAGGCTGGCATTCGTCACAGTCGGCGCCGGGCTGGGACGCTCCCACTGGGACGCGGAGCCCAAGCCAGCGACTCACGCTCACCTGCTGTCTGGTACAGGAACAAGGGCTTTTCTGGGTGCAGGGGGGTCCCTCATTTTTCTTGTACAAACCGGACGCATCTTCGTCTTTTGCGGTTTCTCCTTTTCTAAAGTGCAGAGGGAAGAAAGACGTTCTCAGAGCCAACCAACCGGGGCGCTTCTGAGCAGACTTCTACACTCTTGAAGTAAACTTGTCCTTTTAATTAATTAATCAACAGAGAGGTATCTGGCATGGACCTCAGGCCAGAGCCGGGGCTAGATGCTCGGAACAGAGGAAAAATGAGCTGAGGGTAAATTCTGCCTGAGTGCAGTTAGATCCATTTTACAGACACAGGAACCGAGGCTCAGAGAGGTTCTGTGAGTTACCTAAGGCCACACAGCAAGTGTGTGACAGCGTTTGGACTGTAGGGATGCTGACTGGAGAAGCTGGCTAGAGGAGATGAGAGAATGGGGTGTCTGTCATTTGCCAGCAAAACTGGGTTCAAATCTTGCCTCTGAGACCTTGGGTGGGACCTTTCACCCCCACCCGCAAGCTTCCCTCAACCCCCGGGGCTGTGCCCTGTCACATGCCAGCCAACCTCCTGGAGCCTCAGTTTCTTTCTGTAAATGCGAACAGTGAATGCTGGTTCCCCAGACACCCCTGGGGCTGCGGTGGGAGTTGACGGGGGATGTGTCCGCGTCGGCTCCCGCTCCTTCGAGCCAGGCTCGGGGTAAACAGGGCAACAGGGCTGCGCACGTGGGACTTGGCAGAACAGGTCCCTGGCTCCGCGATTCCATCATCTGTCCTCAGCCGGTGGGGCCGGGCCAGGGGCAGGGGGGGGGGCGGGAAGGAGGGAGAAGGACTGGGGAGAAGGGAGGGGACCCTCATCCTCATCAGCCTTCTTCTCCAGAGAAGAAACGAGGGTGTCAGGCATTTGCGGGTTTTTGGGTGGCTCCGCTCAGCTGAGCTCTCCCCTCACTGTCTGGTGGGCCCTTAGGACCACCCAGCGAGGCAGGGTCCCCATGTGACAGGTGAGGAAACTGAGGCTCAAGGGACGAAGTCACTCGCCTTAGATCACAGAGCTCGGGAGGGAGGCCCTGGGCAGTCTGCCCCATGGCTGGGTCTTCTGAGTCCAGAGGCAACGGGAGAGGGTGGCGGGGGAGGAGGGCTGCAAAGGGAGCCGGGAAGCGGGGAGCAGAGGTGGCCCCTGGGGCTGTTGGAGGGACGTGTCTTCCCCCGGGAAAGCCTGCCTCCCCGTGCTTCTTGGAGGGGGTTTCGCTCCCAGGGCAGGTCCTCTGGGGCTGGCGCAGAAGGCTCCCGGGCATGTGGCAGTTGTTATTCTTCCCCGACGGCGCCGGCCCCACCTTGGGGTTGCATTCTCCTGTCGAGCCAGGGACCTGGCATTTTTGGCAGCCGGTGGAGGCTATATTTAAACCTCACAGCTGGTTTTTGTCGCAGCTGCTGATAGGTACATGCAGAAACCTTGGATCCTGCCCACATTCTGAGCAAAGTTCTCGAACGAGCAGGGAAGATGCTGGTCACAGTGGAGCCGGGCGACCCGTGGCTGCAGTCAGCGCTCTGTCCCCACCGGCCCCTGGCTGGGGAGGGCTGGTGACCATGGGGTGGGAGACGGCCGGGTGAGGCTGGTTCCCTGGACACGGAGGTGGACGCTGGGGGACCAGCAGGCATCTTTAGCAGGCCTGGGCTCTGTCCTGCTCAGCTCCCTGTGGGGGTGGCAGAACACAAGTTTGAGAGCGTGTTTGCTGGAGTCCCACCAGCCAGGGCTTGAGTCCTGACTCAGCCTTTAACTGTTGTGTGACTGCGGGTGTATCAGTTAGCTACTGCTACATAACAAATCATCCCAAACCGTAGTTGTTGAGAACAACATGATTCTGTGAGTTGACAACTTAGCCTGAACCACCAGCTGGAGGGTTCTGGTCTGAGCTGGGGTCCCTCATGCAGCTGTGGTCACTATGGGGTGGGCTGGAGGCTGTTTCTGACCGTCATCTACAGTGGTGGGGACAACTGGTCTCTCGTTCTCTGGCAGACTGGTTCTCCTGATGGGGACAGGGGTCCGAGAGAGAAGCATGCGGGGCTGTTTGGGGTCTTAGGTTTGACACACCATTGCTTCCAGCTGTCCTGTTGGCCAAAGCAAGTCACGTGGCCAACCCAGATTCAATAATTTGAAGTAAACTCTACCTCTTGGTGAGAGGAGCTGCAAGGTCACTTTACAGAGGGCTGCGGATACAGGCAGGGATGAATAATTGGGGTCATTTAAAAATATTGGTAAAAACACTGGGTTACTATATACCTTCCTAACCCTCAGTGTCCTCATTTGCAACATGTGAATAACACGGCTGTTTTGAGAACTGAATAAGGTGAGATAGGTGAGGTTACCAGCATAGTGTCTCAAGCAGAGTACGTGCTTAAAAACTATGTCTAAAATGAGAACCTATAGTTGCAAGAAACCCACCAGGACCAGGAGCCTTTTTGTAAACATTTCTTCTACTTGCTTCTTGAGTGGTAGAAACAAAAAGTCCCCATTAGGCAGGACTGAAGTTTGTCAGGCGTACAGACTCACTGACTGCTGTCCGTCTGTCCTCCGGGCCATTCAGGTGTCTTCACTCTTTCATTCAACAACAGCAAGCATCTACTACGTGCCAGGTGCCACATTAGGTGTGGGGGATACAGTGGTGACAAAAGACAATACAGTCCCTGCCCCCACGGAGCCAGCAGTTATCATAATGACAGCAGCACATGCCATTTCAGGCCTGCGTCCCGTAACAAGGGCAGAACCTCAGGACACGGTGCAGACATTCAATAAATATGGCATCAGTTTAGTTTTCTATCAACAGAATTGTGAATGGCGCCTTAACCCATTAGGCTGAGTGGGAACCTTAACCTTGGCCTTAATAGTCTAGCTCCTAAAAACACCCATTCAAGCCTCATTAATAGCTCAATCGAATGGTTACTAAATACCAGCCTTGGGGTAGGTTGTTATTCATATCAGATTTTATCCTCACAGCAATGCCAGGAAAGTGGTCAGGGAGCCCAGGAGGCTGGGAGGGTGACCCATGTGTCCCAGGACGTAGAGCCATAGCCTTGAGCCCAGGTCTGCTGGGACAGGGACGGGCCTCCACTGTGGGGCAGCCATGGTAGGCGCGGGCCCCAGGGTCTCCTCCAGGGGTTTACCTGGTGGCTTCCACACCTGGGCTGCAGGCCCTGGGATCTGCGGGTGGTTCCCTCTGCACCAGGGTGGTGGCGAAGTGGGGGTGTCTCATCCTCAGCAGAGACGGCCACTGGGAACCAGCGAAATCATCTGCAACAGCAAGTACAGCTTTCAGTGCGTACATCGGAGAGTCTGGGTGTTGTTTTAGCATTTAATTTGGTGCAAGCTGTCCAGCATCGGCCAGCTAAACCTGCCCCCTCTCCTCGGCCTGGCCAGCCGCTGTCAGAGAGCCGCACTGACTCATGCGAGCAGCCACCTCTCGTGGTGACCTTCCCGGGTGACCTGTTCACACACGCCCACAACCGTGCACACTCACAGTTGCACTCGCACACGCACGCTTCTCCCGCGTGCCCACGTCCGCGATTTCACACAGGCTCTCGCACACACGTCCCACTCTGGCACGGCACGGGCCCAGCCTCACCTGATCACCCTCCCCCACGACAGCCACCTCCAACCTCACACCCACCACTCTGCCCCTGGTTCACGCCAGCCACAATGACCACCCTGCTGCTGTCCCTGCCCCGGGGCCTTTGCACTGGCTGTTCCCTCTGCCTGGCACACATTTCCCCCAGAGCCGGGCTCATTGCTCCTTTCATTCAGCTCTCTGCTCACACGTGACCTCCCCAGAGACCTTCCCTGACCGCCTCACCCAAAGCAGCGTCCTGTCCCGTGGCCCCCCTGCCCATCGCCCACGGTAGCTGTCTTTGCTGCCCTTCCCCGCTGTGGCCTGGGCACCGCGTGCTTGTGGATTCCTCACCAGGCTCCTCTTGGGACCTGGAACTCCAGGAGGGGTCTTGGCCTATGTGTGTGCTCACGGCTGTGCCCCTGGGCCCAGCCCTGGCCTCAGTCAATACC
This sequence comes from Lemur catta, assembly GCF_020740605.2. NCBI lineage: Eukaryota > Metazoa > Chordata > Mammalia > Primates > Lemuridae > Lemur > Lemur catta. Next base: position 46,677,609 of record NC_059144.1, read on the forward strand.
GGTGAGCGAATGATCCAACCAACAAGTAGGTGAGTGAAGACCCACCCCACTCCAGTTACGCACGAGTGTTGCCAAGTCGCAGCCCTTGTGGGGAGCAGATAAGAATGTGGTTTCTAAAGTTCCGGTTCCTCTTGAGCAGCCGAAGTGCCCCCGTGACCTCTGCGGCAGGGGCAGCGACATCCCCTCTCACAGCCCCTGCGATGACAAGGCTCAGCCGACCTTCTCCAATGAGGCGCAGGACTCAGCGCGTGGGGAGGTCACCACGTCCCAATGTCATCACTGCCCCCACAGGCTGTGTGGCCTGGGCCTGTTATCTGACCTCTGCCAGCCTTGGTGTTCCTACCTGCAAAATGGGTACAACGCACATTTCCCTGGCTTACAAGGCTGCTGTGATGACTAAATGAACTCAGACACGTCCAGGCTGAGAACAGGCCTGTGAGCGCTGAGCGGGCGTTAGCTCCTGTGATCACTGCGCGGTGAGACGGGTCTTCCGTCCACACCCTACACCACTTTCTTGGGACAAGGTGGGGCGTAGATTGTCCCCATCTGGGCCTTGGCCACTGGTGTGATAACGTCCCAGAATTGCAGTTACAGGGGCTGTGCTGCAGGCAGACCCCTGAACCCCTCGACCGCTGACAGCTCCTGGGGAGGGCAGAGGCCGAGAGGTGAGGGACTCTGGGGCTTCCCAGTCACGGGACATGCCCAAGGGGCCACAGGCTCACACCTTGCAGCCGGGGTTCGACGGAGTGGTCCCGAGTCTTTCTCACAGTGAAGTGTGCACGCCCCAACCAGCCCGCCCGTGCCACCTCCTCCTTCCTCCCCCAGGCAGGGTCCGTCCTGGACACCCATTGCGTTGGCAGCATGTTGCCCCAGACGGCCACCGCCTCACCTCCCCTGGGCTGTGTCCAGCCCCCAGCGCATTTCCTCACCTGCCCCCGGAGTGCGACCCCAGACCCAGCAGCTGTGCTCAGGACCCTCGGAGCCAAATAGTCCCAACTAACGTGCCAGCAAACTGACCAAAGCCAAGGAAAGCTTAGGCTCCAGCAGCCCCCAGTGACTCGCAGGGCAGTGACTCTGTGACATGGCTCCCTGCTCCCTCTCCCAGCCCCCAAGCCCTCCTTTCTGCCCCCTGCAGCCGGTCCATCACCCGGAGAGATGACCGGCCCTCTCGCTCGCCAGGGGTGACCACACTCCAGCCAGCTGTTGGCTCGTCACGGTGAACGAGCCCCACGTCCACGAGGGGTGCTGCCTGACACAGGCCGGCCTATCGGCCACAGGAAATCAGAGAGCCTGGCCGCAGCCAATCGGGCTGGGTGGGGAGGAAGGTGTGAGTGTCACCAGCAGCTGCTGGGCCTTGCAGAGCTGGCCGGGTGGCCCCCGCCCCCTCCGTTACGTAATGCTCTATCAGAGCCTCTGCCGAGGGAGGCTCGCACCACAGCTGCACCTCTGAGTCACTTGGGGGTGCCGGGCACCGCCCTGTGGATCCTGGAGCAGTTGGTCTGGGGCATGATCTGGGCACAAGGATGTTTTTTAAGCCCTCTGGGTGATTCTAAGGGCAGCCAAAGTTGAGAACACAGACTCCAGATTCAGACCCCAGGCTCAGGCTCAGGAGCAGAACTTCAGCCTATGGGCCTGAAGGCGGGAGCTCGCCCAACTGCAAGGATCCCAGCGACTAAGGTGTTCGTGGTGCCCTGGGGTTGTGCAGTTGACGACCTGCGTGACTGGACACAGCAGCCTTGACGGGGGCAGGGGGAAAACTGAGCATCCAACCCCCTTTGTTGATAAATAACAACACAGAGGTACAGGTTCAAACCCCACCCCTGCTGTCTGTTCAGGGGACTTATACTCAGTGCCTCCTCTGGTCAGGCACTGTGTCCCCCACCCCAGTCATGGAGGTGATGGTTGAGGGAGGCAGACAGATAGAAAACAAATAGTCTCATAAAGGATTATATAGGGACAAATTCGATAAGTACATGTGATGGGAAATAACAACAGTCAGCGTGGTGGGCAGAATAATGGCCCCCGAAGATGTCCACCCCCAAGCCTAGAAGCCGCGAGGATGTCAGGCTACCTGGCAAAGCGGGAGGGGACCTGCCTATGGGCTGACCTTGAGATGGGGAGACTGCCCTGGATTGTTCCGGTACCCAGCGCTGTCGTCACAGGAACCCTCCAAAGTAGGAGAGAGAACTGCAGAGTGAAGGACCAGGGAGCCGAATCCCGGCAACACCCCAAGTGAGCGGGAGACAGGGGCTCCCCAGAGTTCCCGCGAAGGAGCACCGTCACTGGCACCTGGGCTTTGGCTCCCTGAGGCCCCGGACAGAGTCAGCTGAGGCCACTGGACTCCCTTGCAGAGGGGTGGTGTTTCAGGCCACTACGTTTGGGGTCACATGTTATAGCAAATAGGAAACATACGGTAAGTGTCTAAAAGGAGAGCACAGTCTAGCTCGGGGGTCAGGGAGGCCTCCCCGAAGAAACGGCATTTGAGGTGAGACCCACAGGATGGACAGGCATGAATGTGGCAAAGGCAGAAGCAGAAGGAACAGAAGGTGCCAGGGCCCTGAGGCAAGGCGGATCCCAGCACAGGCAGGGGGAGGAAGGGAGCTGAGTGCCAGGACGTCCCTGCACTCTGAGTCTCACTCGTCGCTGTCCCTCACCTGTGCAGTGGGGTGACGGCACACCCTCGCCGGGAGCCGTGCAGCAGAGCAGCTGGGCGGGAGCTCTGCAGTCAGGCCCGAGCAGGGTTCAGACCTGGGGCTCCTGGTTACTTGTGGGGGTGACCTTGGGCAGGCCACTTCCCCAATCTGAGCCTCAGTTTCCTCATCTGCCAACCTGCTGTGAGTCTTAGATGTGATAGTGTCTGCAGCTCCCTCCTGTGGGTCTCACCTCAAATGCCATTTCTTCGGGGAGTCCTCTCTGACCCCCGAACCAGACTGTGCTCTCTCGGGAACGATTCCCAGGTGCACTTTGTCAGAAAGAAGAACTAGTGAGAGGCCTGGGCCGCTTTCCAGAGCCTTCCTTCAGCCAGCTTTGGGAATTTCTCCAAGTCCTGAGGACTGTGTTTGGTAACCGAGTGTGGATTCTGCTCCTGTATGGCTGGAACCTTCACAGCAGAGGGAGACAGCGTATTGCTAAAGGTCCTTTCTATCTTGAGTGACACAAAGTCTAGCTCAACTGGTTTAAGTTACATTTCATGTAACTCAAGTGGTCTGGGTTCTGCTGGCTTCAGGCACAGCTTGATCCAGGGGCTCCAATGCATCACTGGGACTTGATTTGTGTCCTTCCATCTCTGGCTCTGCCTTCTGCTTCAGCCGGCCCCTGGCAGCTCAGGGTTTACCTCTGCCCACCTCCCCTTCCAATGGAAAGTCAGCCTCCTTCTTCCCAATAGTTTCACAGAATGAACTCCGATTAGATCAATACGGGTCACGTTCCCACCCCCGAGCCAGTCCCTGAGGCCTGGGGGATGAAAGAAGCTGATTGGGCAGGCTGAGGCACATGCCTACCCTGGGGCTTAGAGGTTGGGGGCCTTCCTCGCCCAAACCACAGGGGTTTGAGTGGGGTAGGGGCCCCCTCAGAAAGTTCTGCTGTTTCCAGAAGACATGGGAAGGCACACTAGGGTAGGGGTGGCAAAAGCTACAGTCATCTGCCCCATTTGGCGTGATGAAGCGGAGTGGGGTAGACACCCCCACCCCACTCAGGGACAGGAGGGGACTGAGGGCAACTTCTAAAGCCAGTGGGGCTGGCGGGGCCGGGGTCAGGGTGGAGAGGACTCAGTAGCCCCTTTGCAGGGGGTGGGCAGAGGGAGGGGGCAGCAGGAATGAAATGGAGGGGGAGGGGACTGGGCCCCCAGGTACTGGTACCCCTGACCCCAGGCTGGGGACCCCAGCTCAGCCTCAGGTCTGGCCTGTCCAGGGGCCACCAGCCTCTGACAACGAGCACTTCAAGGTGACCAGTGTGAACTGAAGAGCAGCCGGCACCCAGAATGTTCCCCCTGGGACAGCCCTGGGTCTCCCCGTTACCTGGGGGCAGTGGGCAGGGCTGGCTGCCGGCCCGTAGTGCAGAGCCCCTGGTCCAAAACTGCGGAGAATTTCGAGGTCACAGCAGCAGAGCGTTGAAACAGACAGAGCTTCTGAGCGTGGCCCGAGGGCAACCAAATGTCATTTATCCTAGAAAAAGAGAGTCAAGTGATGCCTCCGGCCCAGCCCGTGGTGTCCTGGCTACCACAGGCACTTCTAGCCCCCGCCCTCCAGGGCTGCGCTAAGACACCCAGTCCCGCCACCCGGCCCGGGGACGCGGACATGCAGGGCCCAGAGGCTGCATTTCAGAGCGTGAACCCGGATCGTCTGTGACCCTCGGGCGCCCCTTCTGTGGAACGCAGGTGTCGGAGGTGGCAGGTCCCAGATCTGCTGCCAGGTTCGGGAGCCTCGTGGCGTAGCAGATGGGTGTGTGGCTGGCCACCGTGAGCCTCAGGAGAAACTGCACGTCATGGGGATACTTGATGGGAGGTGCTGTCCCTTGCAGTGGCCCCAAAGTCTGGACACCCCATGACGGGGCCTGGCCTTTGTCAGCGGCCACCTCGGCTGGCTCAGGTGTGAGGTGAGGGGCTGATCCCTTGCCCTGCATCCCCCGCCCCTCGTGCCACGCGCCTCCTACCACAGCCCCTGGCTGCCTCCCCAGTGTCACCACGCTGGGGTCCCTGTGCTTTGTGCTGAGGGGCCTGCCTCCTCCCCTGCCCCTGTACCCCATCTGAAGAACTCCAATGGGCACCGGCAGGAGCCTCCCCAGTGTGCGTCCCCGGCTGCCGTGGGCCAGAGGCGTCCCCGGGCTGTCCTGGGAACGCTCCGCGAGCCACAGTGCCCTTCAGTGCTGGGCTCCCTCACAGTGTGGCTGGGGAGTGTAGAATGCACATGGTGCCCACCCGCTGCCCAGAATGGAGCGGACATCCCCTGCTTGTGAGCTCATTTTCTTCCAGGACCACAGGGAACAGAGAAGTGCCATTTGTGGGCTCAGGGTGAGTATCTGGCAGCTTGCTGGCTTCCAGCCACTGATGGGTTTATCTCCTGAGGCTGCCTGCTGACAATTTGACTTTTCCCAGAGCCCTTCCCACTACCCCTCTTGGTAATGGTGTGGGCCACTCTGACCTCTAGATCGATTTGCACTCTGACCAAAGGGGATCTCTGGGGGAGGGTGGAGGAGCCAGGCTGCTGGGGTAAAGGCATCTGTCGGCAGTGTGTCCAGATTGCCCTCTCTGAAGGCAGAGAGACCCCAGAGCTAGGCTGGCTTCACAGGCATGTGACCTGGGCAGTCACACAGAGCCCCCTGCTTGGTTTAACACCCTGCTGTCACTGTCTCAAAATTATTAATTCTTTTGAGCGGGGGCTTTTCATTCCGATTCAGAACCCCTCCCAGAGCTGCCCTCAAACCTATCTCAGAGCTTTGCCTTCCATGTCGACCTTTCTCCAGCTGACATCAGTGACCTGAGCCGGGTGTGGCTGCCCTGTCTTCATGTGGTGTCTCACCGAGTCCTCACGACACCCCCCGAGATAGAAACGATCGTGCACCCATTTGACAGGTGGGAAAGTTGAGGCTGGGTTGTGTGCAAATTCTTGGTGACTGTGGGCAGCACAGTGACAACGTCTTCCTGCACTCACGGGCCTCCTGCTCTGCCTGAGTCCTCCCTTGGGGCCATGTCCCCGCCAGTAACAGCCTATCCCCTCTTTTGCTACATGATTTTTGAGGAAACATTTCTGGCATCCTGCAATCGGACTTGACCAATTTCCTTGCTGAAATCAGACCTCACCACAAACAATGAACCCCAGCCTCCTGGCTTCCCGGAGGCCGTGCCTCCCCCACCTGCCCTTCCCCCCGAACCTGTTCGGCATCATCTCACCTGCTGCCCCAGCAACCCCGCCTGTCCGTGCCATCAGTGTCCCCTCTTGCAGGTGAGCGGAGTGGGGCTCGGAGCGGTGCTGTGACCTGCTCAAGGTGAACAGTGAGTGCTCAGCGGAGGGGACTCCACCCCAGAACAGGTGAGGGGAGGCAGGACTCAGGGGCTGTCCTGGGAACTAAGTGTCCTGGGGACTTCCCTGGGGACAGTCTCCCATTCGCACGGGCAGGAGAAACCGGAGGGTACAAGGGAAAGTTTAGCATCTCTTCAGGGGAATTTGGCTAAAAGTGTGTCCTCAGGGGAGAGGCCGGTGGGGAGGAGGCGGGCGAGGAACTCGTCCTGCGTCCTGCGGGCAGCAGAGCTGGGCAGAGTCCCCTCCACTGAGCGCTCGCTCACCTTGAGCAAGTCACAGCACCGCTCCAGCCACACTGCACTCACCTGCAAGAGGGGACACTGACGGCACGGACAGGTGGGGCTGCTGGGGCAGCAGGCGAGATGATGCCGACACTATGGCCACCATGGGCTGGCAGCCTCCCCATGCGCCGGCGCTGTGCGACCCGCCCTCCGGACACAGGGAAGGCATCGTAAGAGGGGTGTTCACCAGCCAGCCCTGGGCGACTCGCTGCACCACAGGGGACGCCGCCTGGGACCACCTGTGGGGAAGTTTGGGGGCACCACCTCTCCTGCAAGGACCTGCAGCCCGACCCAGAGAGTGACCTGGCAGAGCCGGACCCCGCCCGCTGCCCGCCAGAAGCTGCGTGGGTCCTTCTGGTTCTAAAAACGGAGATTTCCAAGGTCGACCCCCACTGGCTCCTTGTCTCCCCTGCGCCTGTCACCAGATCCACCGCTTCATATCTTTGACTTGGTTGGTTTCCTGCATCCAGGCCACCCTGGCCTGTGTCCCTCTCCCTCAAGGTGGGACCCTCAGACGCTCACGTCCTCACCTCCAAAGTGGTGCACGGTGTCAGCTGCAGCCGGGATTGCGTTCGGAAAGTCCCTCTTGGCTTGCTCGGGGTGTGGCACGTGGGGAGGTGCTGGGTGACTGTGCCCACTCGCCACTCCTTGTCCCAGTGAGAAGGGACTTCAGCTGCTGATGGGCAAACACAAGGAACATGGTCACCTGGGTCCCGCTGCCTCTGCCGTTCCTTCCCGAGCCTTTTGTCTGAAGCGCCACCGCCTGAAAGTCTTCCTGGACTTTCCCAGCCCCCCCCTTCTCTCGCTCCTCAGACCATCTCAGGATTCGCCCTCAGTGCCCCAGCCCAGCCCCTGGCAGGTGTTCCCCGGATCCTCTTGGCCTCCCTGGCATTGATTTGAACTTGCCTTTGCTTCCCAGTGACAATAGTATTTTTAGGCCCTCCAAGAAGCTGTTGCATATATTATCTCATTTAATCCCCACAATGCCCCTGCCAGCTGGTGGTGTGAGTGTCACTGTGCCCATTTCACAGGAGGAAACTGAGGGCTTCACTTCTCAGGCTGCTGCTCAAAGCCACGACCCAGTAGGAGGTGGCCATGGGTTTTGATGCTGAGCAGTGTTGTTTGGGGCTTGGGTTGGTTCCGTTTGGCCATGTAGCCTTTCTAGAGCCCTTAGAGCAGGGCCAGGGGTAGGTCACAAACTCAGTCATCAAGGTAAATACTGTCCTAATGCAAAATTAATGCAAAAAAATCCACGATGTACAAGATACCAAAATGTCAAAATGAAGCCAGGCTACCACGCTGCCCTTGCACGACTGTGCCTCGCTCACCCTGGGACGGCCGCCCCGGCCCCGGCCCCGGTGGAACGTTATTTACAAAGGCGGGTGGCCAGCCTGCAGGCCGTAGTTCCGACGATTTGAATTTTCAAATAGAAAGTTTCGGGTACGTGCTCTTTTACCCCGAAACTACAGCCCTGATTTTTATTATGACCACATTCATGTGTGCAGAAAAGGAGAAAGCAGAGTAAAACAAACACTGGCCGTGTGTGTCCTCTGTATCTCCCACCCCGGGTCACAGGTACCTCAAGGGCGTGACGTAGCACAGCGTGGTTTAGACCCACGCCGCTCTGAGCGGGGCCTCAGCGCGCAGCGGTGCCCGGGCTTGAGACAAGGGTGGCATCTCTGGTCCACCCTGACCCACCGGATCCGAGTCTGCACTTCCCTGATCCCGGGGCATTCTCAGGCTCCGTCAGGTGTGAGAGGTGCAGGTGACCCAGGCTTCACCCTGAGATGGGACCTGTGTTCACATCGTAGTCCTGGCATTTCTGGGTGTTCAGTCGACAGCAATTATTAAGGGCTGGGCAGTCTGCAAAGTACTTCACATGCAAGTTTCATTTAATTCTCGGAACCACCTCACTGGCCTTGCACCTGGTGATCTGCTCCCCGGTGGACACTTGGCAGTGTCTGGAGACAGTTGTTCTGTTTTGTGTTTTCATTTGAACACAGGGATGTCCCTGGGGACAGCTGGCTGGTGCCTTTCCGCTCTCCAGCACCAACTTCCGGTCTCAGTGCAGAGCCAGGCGGCCCTGGGGGCTCCCAAAGCCCTTGGGTTGGTGCTGGCTGCAGCCCAGCCTGGCCGGTCTGCTGCTCTGCCGGGATTAGCATCCTCAGTGCTGTCTGCAAACCTCCACCCTGAGAGCACAAGGCAGGAGGGAGGAGGACGCGGTTCCTGGGCGGGGCCCACATTCCTGGGGCTGGGCCCCCGGTAGCACACCTGGCCGGCCAGAAACCTTCCAGACATACTAAAAATTATTCATTGTTTATCTAAAATGCAAATTTCACTGGGCGTCCTGTGTTTTACCTTCAACCCTACTTCCTGGACCATCCTCCCCGGGCTCCTTTCCTCTGGTTTATTATTTTGTAAACACTGTTTATTGAAGTGTAAAACATACGAACAGACAAGTGCACGACACTTAAGTAATCGGATGAGTAAATTTTCACAAAGTGAGCACCCTGGGTACCCAGCACCCGGATCGGGAAAGGGAACGGGACCCAGAAGCCTCGCTGCGCCCCTGGTCACACTCCCCCACCCCTCGTCTGCTCTCCACGCACCGGCCGGTCCGAGCCGGAGCAAGCGTGTCCTCTGGGTCTGGCTTCCTGTGCTCACACTGTGTGTGGAGACCCATCCCTCCGGCTGGGTGCCTCATCTGTTCCCACGGATCTAGAATATTCCATCATCTGACACGCTACCATTTGTCTGTCCAAACCCTGCGCATGGGTATTTGATTGTTTCTGGTTTGAGACTGTCATAAGTAAGCTGCTAAGAACAATGACCCTGCTTTGATTTTCCTCCCAGCACTTACCACCAGCAGTTAATCATATCAGACATCTAATTGTTTTGAGGTTGCCACCTCCCCCATTCAAGGGCAGGCCCCCGGGACCCCGCACACCACCTGCACACAGTGTGCACCTGGGGCATGAGAGAACACCAGCCCCGTCTCTCCCCAGGCGTCTCTGTTCAGGGCTAGCCTGGGGCACAGAACAGCATTTGCATGGCTTTGACTACAGACCCCGGGCAACTGCCAGGCAAATGCTGGGGACATGGGCCCCTTAGGCTCTGGGAGAAGGGGGGACCCACGTCCTCCCCACAGGCTGCCTGGCCGCTGGCTCCCACCTGCCGGGTGTCCTATTTATAGCTGGCCAGGGCTGCCCTGACTCCCCAGACAGTCGCCAGCGGGAACATTCCTGGGGCTTCTCGGATGCCTCCCGTCCCCTCGCTGAGGGCTGGACAGTGCCGCCCCGGCCTGGCTGCCGCCCCCAGACCTTTGCTATCGGAGTCCTGTAAAAATAGCCGACTTCTGGCTATTTTGGGTTGCAGAAAGCCACAGGAGACGCGCTGTTCTGAGGAGGACCAAGACGGGAACCAGAACAGCTAATCCAGGGGAGGGGGGCCCTCGGCAGACCCAGCTGCAGAGTGGCTGTTCCGGCAGATAGGACGTCTCTAAACATCGCGAGTGAGAGTGACGCACACGTGCAGACGGTCCCCACCTCGCTCCTGTGCCCCATCTGGGCTCTCCCTTGGGGTAAATGACTCTCAAGTTAACTCAGTCTCTGAAAGCCTCTCTTTGCCAAATGCTAGTTTAAGGATGTTTTTAATAAAACAAAGGGGGTGCTATAATCGCACTGCCATAGCCCAGCCGTGTTCAAGTTTGCGTGTTTCCTTTCTGTTCCACCCGAGCGCCACACGCCTCCCACATGTCCAGTGGCCTTAAAGCACCAGGAAGGAAAATCGATGTTGTCAACATACAAGCGCGATTGGCTGCTGTCACTGTCCTGAGATGCGCACGAGGGTTTCCCAAGGAGTGTGGCCGCGACAGCACTGGGGGTCATGGGCTTCTTCCTCCTGCCTGTGAGCCCGTTTCCCATCTGTAAAGTGGGGCTGGGGACCTGCTCACAGGTGGGTGAGTGGATTCTGTCACACAGTGCCCGGGAAGGGCTGAGCGTAGGGCTGGGTGAAACCAGCCCATGCTCTACGTCGCATCCTTAGCTTAGCATCTCTAGAGCAAGTAGGTCATCTTAATGTACTTTGTTACCCAGAGGAGCTCTGCAATTCTACACCACAACCTCTCTGCCTCCTTCCTTCTCCCCTTAGGCCGTTTCTGGAAGTGGCATGAATGGGTTTTGCAAGCCACCCTCGGTCAGGGCCAGGCTGAGTCTGAGGACAAACAGCTCACTGGGTGCTGTGATCTCTGTGTGGGGTGGTGATGATCCCTGACCCCCCACCATTGGCCTGGCCCTGGCCCAGCCTCCTATCTGGACAAGGAGCCTCTTTGCATATGCAAAGCAGCTGCTCAGCCTCCCCAGCCCGGTGACAGCACTATTCCTGCCACCTGCCCCGGAAGGGGAGGCTGTGGCCACTGGGGTCCTCCAAGGGGCTGGGTTAGGAACCTGCCATCTAGGGCAGCAGAGGAGGCTTCATCCCCTGGACACAGCTGGCTCCCCCCTTCCTTCCTTCTTTCCCCTCTTTCTCATTTCCCTCTTTCCATCCTCCTCTCTCTCTCTCCCCTCGTTGCTACTCCCCCATCTCCCGGGCCGTCACGAGCTGGACAAGTGCCAGTGGGTGTTTGGAGAGGGGGTCATTTAGCTCTTCTGACCCCGGACGCTAAACTGCAGGGGGTGGCAGTTGGTGACAAGGACTTACATTTCTGGGCTAACCTCACTCTCCATTTCCTTCAACAGATGAGTCAGAGGTGGCCGGGCTGGGCGTGGAGAAGGCGGTCACACTCCCAGGTCTCCCCTGTCTCTAGAGTGATCTCTGCCTTCCGAGTGGGCTGGGGGGCCCTGGGCCGGTGCCCCCAGGATCACAAAGACCTCCTGGCTGGGGGGGATTCTCTTGGGGAGGTTTGCCAGGAGGAGGGCATGCCTCTTGACTGGGAGATGAGGGCCACCTGACCCTCACCTGTCCCCTCCCTTCCGGTGGAATAATGAAGGAAGGTCTGCCCGCCCAGGCTGTGCTTTCCAAAGGACGCTTCTGGGTGGAAAAACCCAGGAGAATGCCGGATGGGGGGACAAGAGCAAGGCCTGCCAGGCCACCTCTGAGTCCCAGGGAGGGCTCTAACGGAACCGCGCCACGGGAGCAGAAGGGCCAGAACCTGGGCCTAGGGGTCCGGTGAGCCCAGCTTAGAATCCCAGCTAGGACCCCCTCGGTGAGCGGGGCTTGGTACTCAGACCCTTCCCGCTCCCACCTTGGGGCGGTGGCTGTCCCCCCCTCCCCCGATATCTCTCGCTCACGTGACTGTCTCCTTTTGCTCAATCATCAAATTCTCTGACTACCCTGTAAAAAATGTATCAAATCTCACCTCCCGTTGCCAGAGCTCCGCACCCGCATTGCCACTTATCCTCTGCAGCAGGGACACGCTCTGCCCCGCCGAGCATTTCGCAGGTTTCTCTCTGGTCCGGTTCTGCCCTTAGACTGTGAGCTCCGCCGGGGATTGGCTCTTTCCTCCCCAGCACTTAGAAGAGCGCCGGGCACAGGAGGTGTTCCGTAAATATTCATCGAGTCGATCAACACATTTAATCAGTGGTATAGCTTCCTGTTCATCACTAAAAGTGAAACCACACTTTGATCTTGCATCTGAGCTGCATCTGTGGGTGCAGCTGCGGTGTCCCGTCCGTGGACTAAAGAGCAGGACAGAAGGGCGGCCCCTCCAAGCGCAGCCAGGGGACCTCAGCGAGCACCAGGAGTCCACGGCTCTGGGCTCCTACGTCGGGCAGTCTGCGGGTAGGACAGGCAGCTATGGAACCCCCACCCCCACGTCCGAGGAGCCCACACCAGTCACTGGGAAGGGCTGCCTGTGTGAGCGCTGGAAGCTTCCAGAAGTGTCCAGGCAGCCCCTCAGCTGCCTGCCGCAGGAAGTGGATGTGCGGACAGCAGTGGCTCACGGTTCCAGCGTCCACCTTCCAGTAGTGGTTCCACGGTCTCCGCATTTGCCCTCTCTTCCCTCCGGCTGTGGGGGACGCTGGGAAGGGGAGGTCGGCCCACAGCCGACCCTGTCTCGTCTCAGGCACTGAGGAAAGTTCCAGGTCGTCTGAGCTCAGACTCCCAGTGGGCGTCTGAAGGTGCCCTGGCTGGGCCCCCCGTGAGCTCGTGCAGTACTGAGCTGGGCCCCACCCCAGAGCTCTGGTGTAACCAGTTTAGGTGCAGCTGGGACACCAGGAGTCTACAGAGTTCCCCAGGGGATTCTAACGCACAGCCGAGCTGGCGCAGCACCGTCGCTGGATCCTGCTGAACGGCAATCGTATTAACTCTCCCCTGTGAAGCATCCTCTGTGCGCGGGGTGCTCCTTAGCCAATGTCACAAACCGCGCACCCCCGGGCCCGGGCGGGGTGTATATTTAGAAGAAACAGATGAGTGAGAGACATCAGGGAGTGGTGGGGACTGTGGCGAACTGGGGAGCCACGTGTCAACGCCCCAGGAAGCAGGCCCAGTGGCTGCGATCTTGCAATGGGTCAAGAGAAATGGGAAATTTGAATTTTAATGTGAAATCTGCCAGTTAAAAGACATTAGCAGCTAATTCAGATTAAGAATGGAGGCAGACTGACCATGCCCAGTGGTTGAATGTAGCCTGCTGGTGGCCAGGTTTGAGGCCTTCACTTCAGGTCTGTTGTTTTTCCCTTTGCTGCAAGACGCGAGGGAGTTGGAATTACTCTTCTCTCCTTAGAGACCAGAAAACAGACTCGGTGAGGTCAGGTTTGGCCGAGGTGATGGCGGCAGTCAGAGTAATGCTCCCTTCAAAGATGTCCACGTCCTGGTCCCTGCAGCTGGTGAGTTACCTGTTACCCTACGTGCCAGGGGAGTTGAGGTTGGTGCTCAGCCGACTTTAAGAGAAGGAGATCCTTCTGGATGGTGCGCCCGGTGTAATCATCAGGGTCCTCTAAATGTGGACAAAGGAGGCAGGAGATTCAGCGTCAGAGACAGACAAGACCCGCCTTTGCTGGCCTTGAAGGTGGGCAAGAGGCTACCAGGAACCGGAATGCAGGCGGCTTCTAGAGACAGGCGAAGGCAGGAAAGTGGATTCTCCCCTGGCGCCTCCGGAAGGCACGCAGCCCTGCCCACACTGCGCCACACACTTCTGACCTCCAGAACCATAAGAGGCAAATTTGTGTTGTGTTAACCACGGAAGTTGCGGTGCTTTGCTACTGCGGCAATAGGAAACTAACCCAGTTGCCCAGTTAAATAAGAGACAGTGTTGGGATTTGAACCTCGGCCGTCTGTCCTCTGAGCTAGTCCTGGTGAATCTGAATGTGGGGACGCACCGGGGAGCCTGGATTTCCTGGGACAGCCCTGGTTTCGACATCTGCCTCTATACAGGAGATGAGTGTGGGGGCTGCAGCCCTCTGCCTAGGGGACAGAAAGGGGATTCGCTTGTCAAGTTCATATGACCCAATAGCTGTCGAGCCCCCGTGTGGCCAGGACCCCTGGGTATCCCCTGACGTCCTTTCTCCACATCATAACAGGCCCCCGTGGTCTGCTCACGTGTCTGGCACCAGGCCCCTGGGAGGGGCTCCTAGAGGCGGGGTGAGCCATGGGGGACCAAGCAGACAGGGCCACCTTGCGAGGCGAGACAGCAGGTGAGTGGTGGGGACTATGTGAAACCATCGCAGGGCCTGGAACATTACACACAGGCTCTGGGTCCTACAGTCACCACCGTGATCGCTGGGCGGCAGCAAAACGCCTGCACAGGGCTCTGGGCTCAGGCTCCGCCGGGGCTGGGTGTGGGTGGGGTGGGGGGCACGCTGGCTTCTCCCAGGTTAGCACCTCCGCTCTCCCTCCTTTGCACTCTTTTCCTTGTACTGTCTTCCGGGGGGCTGTGCCCCGGCATTTCACCAGCTCCCCTCCCACCACCGATTCCTGCTCTCGGCTCCTTCCAAATTTCTAGAGCTGCTTCTACAGGGGTCGCGCCACCCGATGTCATTCCACGTAATCCCGATCACTCTATGTCCGTGGTGGGCTTGTCCCCATTCTATAGACAGTAATAATGTTATCATTATTAATGATGACGATGATAACATTTGCTTAGCACTTGCTAAGTACGAGGATCTATGCTAAGCAGATTTCCCTGTATTATCCGATTTCAAGATCTCAAGAGGCCAAGAGCAGCCTCTTGTACAGAGAGAGAAACTGAGGCACAGAGCAGTGAAGTTGCCCATCTCTCAAATGAGGAAGTGGAGCTGGGAGGCAGCAACCAGCCTGGCGCTCCTTGCACGTGGGGGGCCTTACGCAGAGCCCAGGCTCTTCCTTCTGTCACCGAATTAAGCAATAATTCCAGATTTTTAATTTTTCCCCAACCACCCGCTTCTTCACTGACACCGTGTTTTCCACGAGTGCTGAGCACACTTGGAGGTGGAGAGAGAGGAGGAAGAATGAAAGTTTTTGAGGCTGGTTACTCCGGATAGATGTTCTTGCAAAGCCACCTTGCTTTGCTAAGAGAAACTTCAGTCGTGAAAGATAAATGTTCTGCCCGTCTACATCAGATGTAGAAAGCCCCACGCTGTGAGTTGTGCTACTTAGAAATACGGCTCGTTCTCAGGTTGCTTTTGCCATTTGGTAAGGAATTTAAATCCCCCATCAAAGTAAATGAATTGCTTTTAGTTTAAAAGAATGGTGTTGGAGTTGCACTTCTTTCTAAATAACGCCTCAGGAAGGCAAAAGGGACACATGGAAATTACAGGTTAATTCTGTGTGTGCTTGTAAAGTTCCAGATGTGTGCACACGACCATGAAGATGATCACGCTGATGACAAACCCGCCCAGAGTGTGCCAGTTTTTAACTCACTTTAAAAAATCAAATACATTAAAAAAATAAACTTGACAACACTGCTACAGTAAATGGAAAACACTATCACTTGCCAACAATGGTAATAAAAATAATCATGATTAGTGACATATTTTTAGCATTCACATGGTGACAGACACTGCTGTGACGCTTCACAAACTGATGTGATCCTATGAAGTTGGTACCACTTTTCCCACTTTACAGACGAGGAAACTGAGGCTAAATAATTCTTCCAGGATGTTAACAATAGGGGTATCGAATGAAGATGTGAAACTCGCTTTACCCATCTCGTTAATGTACCTGAGTTGCCACGTCCCTCTTCCCTAATTCCCTTATTTCACCTATTTTCATCCTTAAAAGTTTAGAAACGCGGTCCAGCATCA
Source organism: Lemur catta (assembly GCF_020740605.2). Lineage (NCBI taxonomy): Eukaryota > Metazoa > Chordata > Mammalia > Primates > Lemuridae > Lemur > Lemur catta. Next base: position 46,693,122 of record NC_059144.1, read on the forward strand.
CCCTGGTGCTGTTCTACGCCTGTCTGTTAACTCATCCTTCTCCACTACGGAGCAATGCGGGGGACAGGACCCCGCTCACTCCCCCTTCCCCAGAGTCAGCACACAGTAGGGACTCAGTGCACACTTGCTGACAAAGTGAACGAGGGAACCAGGGAGCGAGGGAATGAATGAATGAATGAATGAATGAAGCACACGCAGAAAGTAAGTTCAGATTCCAGGTCTGGGGCGGTGAGTTGCCCTACCTGTGCCCGGACAGTCACGGGGTCCCTGCTTTTGGTTTTAGTGTCTTCTTGAGGTGCTGTTGCCCTGAGCCACGTCCTCAGCCGTAAAGTGGGGGTCCTGGTAGGAAGGGGACAAGTGCCTCCCTCAGCCGCGGCTGCAGGGGTTAGACGAGTTGTTAGAACAGTGCCTGGTCCAGAGTGAACACGCAAAAATGTTAATGATGACATTTATTATCATTATATATGGTACATATAATATCAATCTACTATTACTATTTATGACAAGGGATGTCGGTTTTCCATTTACTGTAGTGTTGCGAAATTTTACTTTAAAGTAAACTTGATTTTTAAAGTGAGTTGAAAATAAGTAAATATCAGTGCAGGTGATACCCAGATATGATCCGACTCCTGAGGTGGGATTAAACCACTGCGTACACGACCGTAGGCGAATGGGGACTCAATTTGGGGCAGCTTCCCTAATCCGTATGCCGGTCACCTAGGGCCGAGCATGGCTCTTCCAGCCAGGTGGCCCAGCAGCGCAGGCGTTGTGGGGGGAGTGGGGGCTCCCCAGAGGAGGCTGAGGGGGCTGGGCCTGGGCCCCATGCACCTCCGGCCGTCCTGCCCACCGCCCCTGCCTTGAGTGCTCAGCCTCCACCCAAGACCCGGGCCAGTATGTTTAGCACAGGTACCCCACCGCCCTGTACACTCTGACCAAATTTAGCAATCGCAAGAGGTGTTTCACTTCCACGCCCTTGGAAGGAGCAATGAATGAAAAGGCTCCCGGTCCGAGTCTAGCTAGGGCAAACCCTAACCTGGCAGGGCTCTCTCTGCCCGCCGGCAGGGGGGCACCCCAAGGCTCATGGAGCAGTGGGAGAAGCAAGGTGCAGAATCACACGTGTGGTCGGGGCTACTTTAGCAAAAGCCGAGCAACCTCCCACGTGCCCATGTGTCTGAGTCGGCACAGCCAGGGGACAGCGTGGGGCAGGGACAGGCTGTTCACTGTGGGAATGTGAGGGCAGGTGGAGGGGTCCGCAGATGCTGTCTCCACCCCTAGGTCTGGGAGGGACATGGCCAGGGCTGGCCAATCAGATCATTGCATGCTCAGGTTGCCAGAGACCTTCGGCTGGGGTCCCTGAGGGGATGGGTGTGGCCTGGAGCTGCTGGCCACCTCTGTGCCACCAGGAAGGATGGCCCCACCAAGACCGCAGTGGCACAGGAAAGCCCAGCCAGAGCTGGAGGAAGGACACAGGGTCCTGGGCACTGCCTGAGCCCTGACTCGGGCTGTGTCGGAGGATCCACTGTGGAACTTTCTGTGGCACGGGCCCATGCACTCCCAGGTGGCCTGAGCCACTCTGAAACAGGACCGGGTTTCTGTAAGCAAAGGCAGCAGCGACCTGCTGCAGCCGGCTCCTGAGACCACGCCCACTGATGGCTAAATTACCAGGGATTTTGCATAGCAATTGTTAAACATGGCCAATGCTAACATTAAAGTATATAAACTTATGATTAAATAAAGTATTTCAAAAACAGAGCGTCCTGGGTTCTAACAAAAGACCTGCCGACTTCAGTCCTGCCCAGCGAGCCCAACGGAGCCTGCTCCGGGTTCCAGTGTCCATCGCGGCCCAGAGTCACCGCCCCAGAGAGAGCACAGAGTAGCTGAAAGTCAACTCCAAGCGGGATATCTGGAGCGATCACTCAGCAGGGCTGGCATCTGTGGGTTGCTGTGCCACGCCATGCCACGTGCTGTATGCATGTTCTCACCACAGCCAGAGGGGACAGTCTACGACCATCCATGGGGGGACAGCAGACAACCTAAGGTTCTGAGAGGCCAGGACACACGCCCAGTGTTGCACCCAGGTCTGTCCGAGTCCAGAAATCCACCCCTTCTTCCACTCGGAAGATTCTGGTGGTCTTGATCTTCGTGCTATACCTCTGCTGCTGAGGGCACCAGCAAGGGCCCCGCCAGCCACAACGCTGCACAGCACCGTAGACCAAACTCTGGGTCACGTCCTTGTGCCACTGTTTGCTAGTGAGAGACCTGGGCCCTCTGTCCTTCAGTTTCCTTTTCAATAAAATGGGCATCATACTCGTCCCACCAGCTCTCGGGGGTGCGGGAGGGACTCAATGTGAGGCTGCATGTAAGGTGCCTGGTGTAAAACAAACATTTGGCAACTGCTAGCAGATACAAAGCTGCAAAACTGCCTACAACCATAGGAGGTCACTTTCTGGAATTGCTGTAGAACATTTTGGGAGTCTTTCTTTTAAAAATCACACCACAAAATAAAAAATTAAAAATGATGCGGGCTTCTGCTTAAGATATGGAAAGCTGGACTAGGTATTGCTCCCACCCTAACAATAAGAAAAAGCCAGATAATATACAAAATCACAACTTTTTGCAAACCCACCAGAGAGCTGAGGTTGTGGGGTAACCAGCTCACCTGCAATCTGGGGAAAGGTGGGCACATCGAAGGAGACAGGCGACGTGAGCCCTTGCTTATCTGTGACACAGCACGGGGGGAAACCAAGACTGGTTCCCACTGCGTATGTGGGTTAAGATGATTTCAGCTAAAATGTTTAATGAATTGCTGAAGGCATCCTGTGCACCACCGAGGGTACAGCACCTTGGAGCCGAGACCACAGATCATCCGCACGTGGAAAAATGAACCCTGATCCGCACTTCGCACCATAAACAAAATTTGGCTCAAAATGGGTCGCAGACTTAAACATAAAACATAAAATTATAAAACTTCTAGAAGTAAACCTAGGAAAAGACCTTTGTGACCTTGGGTTATGTAAAGATTTCTTAGCTATGACATCAAAAGAGTGATTCATCGAAGAAAAAATGGATATATTAGACTTCGTTGAAATTGATAAGAAACCTTCTCTTTGAGAGACACTGTGAAGTGGATGAAACAAAACACACTAGGAGAAAATATCCACAAATACAGGTCTGAGAAAGAACCTGTGTCCAGAATATACAAATAATTCTCAAACAACCCAGTGCAAAAAATGGTCAACGATGTGAAACAGACATTTTGCCAAAAAGGTGATGCAGGTGGAAAATGAGCAGGTGAAAAGGTTATTAGTGAAACACAAATTAAAACTGCACCGAGACGCCCTACACACCTGCTAGGATGGCGGAAATCAAAAACCAAACCCCAAACCGGACAACACCAAGTGACGGCATTCCCACTGGGGCACCTGGCAAGCTCACACACCTCTGGTGGGAACATGGAATGCCACATTCACTTTGGGAACCGGTTTGATAGTTTCTTAGGAAGCTAAACATACATCCACCGTATGACCCAGAAATCTCCCTCCTAGGTATTTGTCCAAGAAAAATAAAACTATATGTTTACATAAAAACTGTATGCAAATGTTTATAATGCCTTAATTTATAAACCTCCCAAACTGGAAACCGAACAAGTGTCCTTGAACTGGTGACTGGATGAACACGTTGCGGAACAGCCACACCCGGCACACCGCACACTGTTCACCAAACCGCAGGGATGACTCCAGACGTGGTGGATGAAGGAAGCCACTCTCAAATACCCAGCATATGGTTCTGACTATACGACATTCCGGAAAAGACAAAAACTATAGGGACACTGAACAGACCAGTGGTGGCTGGGGACTGGAGCAGGGGTAGGGGTTGGCTACCAAGGAGCACAGTGGGGTGTTCGGGGGGCGGAGGTGCTCTGTGGCTTGATCGTAGTGGGGGTTACACAACGACTCATTCGTCAAAACTCATAGACATTTATAAGGGAGAATTTTACTTTATGTAAGTTCTGTCTCAAAAGTTTTTTAAGTTTTAAAAATACGTAAGAAAAATGCATTGTCGGAAAACGGCACTAAGAATAATTGGGGTACCCATTTCACTTAGATAAAAAAGCTGTTTTAGTAAACTTATTTTCATTTGGCCAACATTTGAAGGCCTCACCTTCTCATGACTAATTTCTGATTCTATTTTTTTTTTTTTTAAGGCAGAGTCTCACTCTGTCCCCCCGGTTAGAGTGCAGTGACATCATCATAGCTCACAGCAACCTCAAACTCCTGGGCTCAAGCGATCCTCCTGCCTCAGACTCCTGAGTAGCTGGGACTACAGGCATGCGCCACCATGTCCGGCTAATTTTTCTATTTTTAGTAGAATCGGGGGTCTCGCTTTTGCTCAGGCTGGTCTCGAACCCTGAGCTCAAGCGATCCTCCCGCCTTGGCCTCCCAGAGTGCTAGGATTACAGGCGTGAGCTACTGTGCCCAGCCAATTCCTGATACTTTATGGAAGTTTTTTAGAACAAAATTGTTTTTCATGTCAGCAATATCTATCTGTCCACATCCATCCAGCCATTTGAAGTCATCCTCCCTGTTGCAGTAAGTGGTAAGAATAATTTTTAAAGAGCACCAGTCATTCTTGTTTGGAAATGGGTCTATATTACTCAAAGTGGAGTATCACCCCGATACAGGGCAAAGCAAGTTTGCAAAGTCAGAGACAGGGACTTTCACGCCGTCAGTTAATCCTGTCAGTGCCTCCCGTGACCCCACCTGCTGTCCAGCCTGGGATGTGACGTCCTGTGCAGTCAGATCCTGAATCTTCTTGCTGTCCCCTCCCTGTCCCCCGCCCGGCTTGGCCGCTGTGAAATGCCAGGCTCATGCTCTCCGCTCCACGTCACTTGAGCGTGACTGCGGTGCTCAAACCACGGAGGCGGCCTGGCAAATTCCACAACACAGGTCACGTGTCCCTTCCAGAGGCTCTGCCTTCTTCCATTCCCTCTGGAACAAAACCCAGTTGATAGGCCACAAGAGAGATGCTGAGTGGCTTTTTTGGGCTGAATCACCCAGAATAAAACGCTAAGGGCCTGGCTACTGGAAGAATTTTCCGTTTTTCCAATACCTGTGAGAACAGGAAAAAAACTCAAGACTGGAGGGCAGGTGGCCTGGGGCTGGTTCTGGGGGGCCACACTCCCCGATTCTAATTTCGTGGCCTGGGGGTGGGGAGCACCCGGGGGTCTGCATCTTTTACAAGCTCCCTGGATAAGCCCCAGGCCTGAAGAGATTCCCGAGCCAGCATCGTGAGGGCCTCGAATGCCAGGCCGAGGAGCTGGGCTCCCGCCACCGGGACGATGGACAGAGGAAGGCCAGGGGTGTCACGCGGCCAGACGTAGGCAGAGCCACGCCTCCGGAGGAGGGACCACGCTGGCCGAGGCAGATGAAGTGACCAGTGACCGGTGGCCGGCACAGCAAAGTGCACCCAAGTGAGAGGATCCAGGGGCTCTGCCCAGGCTGCCTCCAGCAGGAGGTACCCGCAGGGGCTGGGGGCCGCCTGGGGACACACGGAAAGTGCCTGCCCTGCCTGCGCTCCCGCCTGACGCTGGCTCGCCCTCCGTCCACGGCTGCTCCAGCAACTGCTTCTGTCCCCAAGGGCATCTCACCCCGGCCCCCATCCTCCTCCCAGCGGAAGCACCAGGCCTCAACCTGGCAGCTCCTGGACACCTCTGTGCTTCTGATAATTTCTTTAAAAATCACGTGCATTTCGTTTCAGCGTATCTGCGGGAATCTGACATCCAGCAATCAAATAGAGCACAGGCTCACAGCTGCTGTACTCACCGTATGTCGACATCCTTGGCAACGTGTTCAAAACTGCAGGCACTTCTCGAAGTCAGAAGACTGTGGTCATTTTCAGGGGACGCTGCCCAGCTCTGAAGCCACGCAGCGCGACCCCCGGGCCTCCAGTGTCTGTCCTGGGAGTTGATGTGCACGGAGCGTCCCGCTCAATGGGTGCGTGGCTGATGAGTGAGCTGGCGTCAGGAGGCCGCAGACTAGTTACTGCTGCTCATGGCGGAGACACGGGCACAGCTGTTCCGTCTTGCGTTTTAAATCGGGGTTTGAACTCCAGGAACTGCTGGATTTAAATCCTTCTATGTGAGCAGCAAACTTGGGCACACCTGTACAACAAGACTTTCCCACCCCCCACCCCCGCATTTATTTAAGGAAAAAAAACGGCTGTTTTTATCTCATAGAAAAATCCTCGGATCCCTTTTAAAGTCGTTTTGTCGGAATTCACAGACATTTTCAGCGCCGCAAGCACATTACTTTCATTTGTGGGGAGAGAGCAGTTCTCCTGCTGTGAGACACTAGGCCAGCGTCTTCCCACCAACACGTGTTTCAGGTTTTGCAACAGCCACGAGGGGAGCAGCTACCTTGGAAAAGCAGGAGGAAACAGCTTTTCTGTGGAATACAGTGGCCGATGCTGATTGGTTTAAAGTAATCCATTGCCTAGCAGGTGGTTTTCTGTTATTTGATTGCTTTTGATAGTTCAGGCCTTAAGGTAGGATTATAGTAATTATCAGGATGCATCTTTTAATCAGCAACCTTTGGATCTGTGCGAACTGTCACACTGTTTCGGGAAAGGACAGCAGCACACCCTTTAGGCACTGGCTGCTCTGAACCGGAATATTCCACAGCGAGAGCTCCGTGCAGCCCTTCCGTGTGCTCTGTGGTGACCACCTTCTAGCCACCGTGGCCCGATTCAGAGCTCTTCATGGCACTTTTTGTCCGGACAAGCACAGTGAGCACCCCGTATAGTCTCAATACTCTGCACTGCACAGCAAAATAAGCACATGCATCTTGCAATGCTAAGCTGTTCATACTTTAAAAAGACAATGATTTACAGGAACCAGGTTCATAATCACAGGCATGCCTTGGAAACGATACAAAAGTTCCTAAAAATAGCATCATAAAGTAGGCCGCCACTTAAAATCTGTGTTTATCTGATATATTCAATTAAAACTAAACAGCAAGGACAAGATGGGGAAACGTATGAACAGTCCACGAGGTGCAGATGTCCTCAGGCTTGAACTGGGCATTGTTTAAATACAAAGAACAATGTCCATTAACGACTAACAGTCATAAAGAATGGACTTATGGGGACCATTCAGAGGATTATCGATGGTTATCAGAAAAAATTAAACATTTATACTGGAAATAAGATTTGGACACTATCTTGCCGTGTTCAAAAGGCAGGCTGGCAAACTTTATGGTATGGATTGACTTTGTTTCATCGGGACTAACCCTCTAGCATGCAGCCTTTTCAGGGACTGATCTCAAACAGGTTGGTAGCGTGCATCAGCCAGGCCTTAGGTTTGTTTAAACACTGTCCTTTATATAGTAAAAGTGTTGTCAAACAGTGTTGTAATTTAAACATCCCCTCCCTGCAACACAGAGACGTTACATTGTGCAAGAGGTGTACATTCCAGAATGATTTCCTCCTGGGTCTCAAAACTATTTTAAGCTGAAGAGTTCTGAAGGTGTCACTTACCAAGTACTCTCAAACTCAGGGCCAAACCAAAGTGTCCTCACTTATAGGTTTTGCGAAGGCCTCTTCCTTCTCGCTCCCTCTCTGCCACCCAGGCTGGAGCGCAGGGACGCAATCACCGCTCACTGCAGTCTCCAACTCCTGGACCCAAATGATCCTGCCTCAGTCTCCCGAGTAGCTGGAACTACAGGCTCGTGCCACTGAGCCTGGCTAAGGCTCCTTCTCTTACTTAGCAACCCCAGGTGCAAGGAACCCTCCTGTTACTATTAAAGACAAACTACTTTCTCCCTCTTTCTGTATGGCATGAAATTAATAAAATTGCCAACTGCTGTAACTTCGCATTCTTGTTACGGGCTTGATTAGCAAACCCATCTCAATGTTCGAAAAGAGGGAAACGACTGCCCTCTTGTGGGAATTATGGTTACTGCGTCTGTTACAGAATCAAATGCACTAACAGTGCACAGGTGGAGTCTCACCTTTCATCCAGGTGTTTGGTGAGCGTGTGGGCACGTAATTGAAGCAACATCGACCTTCCACCTGAAGTTTGTTCTACATAATAGCTCACCCAGGTGTTACAATGCAAAACATTGCAATTACTTATAAAAGCCTACTTATAAGGAGTTTTTTAGCTGTTTAGATACAAACTGGGCTTGCATTTGCAAAGATTTCTTATATTATCTGTTTAAATTTTTCAAAAACTTTTTAACTGTAGTAAAATAGACATAACAACATGTATCACTGTAACTAAGTTCAGTGGTATTAGGCATATTCACATTGCTGTGCAACCATCACCACCGTCCACCTCCACTCTTCTCATCTGGCTAAACTGAAACGCTGTGCCCATTAAACACTAATTCCCCACCCCTTCTCCCCCCAGCCCCCGCAACTACCATTCTACTTTCTGTCTCCACGAATCTAAGCGCCTCATATGAGTGGAATCCAACAGTATCTGTCCTTTTGTGACAGGCTGATCTCACGCAGGCTGCAGCATGTGCCAGGACCTCCTTCCACTGCAAGGCCGAGTGACATTCCATGTTATCTACATCCCACAGTTGTTCATCCGTTCACCCACCCATGGGATCTGGGTTGCTGCCACCTGTTAGCTATTGTGAGTAACGCTGCAACGGACACGGGTGTGGAAGTGTCTCTTGGATACCCTGCTTTCAGTTCTTTTGTGTATACAGTATATCCAGAGACTGTGGGTTGATGAATCACTTAGTAATTCCATTTTACATTTTCTGAGGAGCTGCCGCGCTGTTTTCCGCAGCGGCTGCCCCTGTTACATTCCCAGTGGCCGGGCACAGGGCTCCCCACCCTCTCCAGACAAGGAGGCATTTTTAAGGGCCGTCACTGACATACAACAAAGACAGCGATCTTAAGCCATTTCATTTCATTTTATTGAGTTATATAAAACATCTTTAGACATCAGTCAAAAAATAAGCAACTATCACAAAAATTCAGTCTGCAATGATAGCATACAACAGACCACAAGATGGAATGGCAATTTCATTGTATCACGTGAATTGAATTAATTTGTTGGCACAGAGTGAAAATGATGCCCAGCTGGCTGAGAAATCCTTCCCACCTGTTCACGTTGCACAGGGCTTCTGAACTTGGGATATTTGTAATAACAGATCAGCATTTTAAGAATTTGAACTCAGGACCCATCAGTGATTTTGAAATCTGAGGGCGTAGGGAGGTTCACAGCAAAAGCAGCTGCGAGGCTAAGCAAGGAAATGTGGTTCCGTGTAAACACAGGTACTAGCTAATTTTAGGTGCTAAGGAGGCATTTCTCATGCTGCTCCAGGGTGGGAAAAAACTCCTCAATTGGCGAAAGAGAAATACTCACTGATCATTGGGTGTTATAAAAAAGTACAAATTCTTTACAAGCACACATTTTCATTATCAAATTTTTGTTTCTTCTCACTCTGTCAATTATTTAAAAATATAAACAAAGTAGCTTTAGCAGAACAAAAGGGCTATGAAGTGAAGTAAGTAATAATGGAATGTCACCAGGGCAATTTCATACCGACCAAGGAACACAATTAAGAGAGAATACAAAATCCAGGCACAATGCACACTATCGGGGTGATGGGCATCTATGGCCCTGACTAAAGCATTATAAAAGCTGCCCATGGAACAAAACGGAAACAAAAACCCCCTTAATATTTTGAAATAAATTTTAAGAAGAATATTTTGAAATACATTTAAACAATATTTTGAAATAAATTTAAAAGAGTATTTTGAAATATATTTTAAAAAAGAAATAAAAAGAGAATATAAAAATCTAAAGGGACCCTTCCTTGCTCCTATACCAAAGCAAAATAGATTAATCATTACTCTCTAATGTAGTTTTTCATTTTCTATTCTGTTTTTAATGACATTAATATCTTTTTGGTTGAATTTGGAACTAATTAAAAGCATTATGGTAGCTTTAAAATTTTATGGAAAGTTCATCTGTATAAAAAAGGAATATAAAATCAGTCTTTCATTTGAAATAGCATATTAAAAATATCACAGGTGTGTATACTCAACATAAAATTTTCCAGCTTTGACTGCTGGCTGAAGCACTAGCTGGTCTAAAATAAAATACTACTGAAATAACTATCATCCAAAACTCATTACTCTTTCATGTGGGCCACCCTGCCAATGCCAACTGAATGAATTCATAGATTTGAGGTGTTAACCTCTGATTCAAGGTTTAAGTCTTTTATAAAATACCTGCAGTGTTTATTGAAACACCCAGTTAAAAACAGGTAAACAATTCTAGGCATTACTTCAAACTTTGAAAAAATGTCTGTGACCATCTATTGTCATGAACTTAACTGTTTCAAAGAAGATGCTCAAAATTTCTACCTTGCTTTAAGAATTAAAGGCTACAAAATTTAATCTCTATCACTTATCCATCATGTTGAGGATCATTTCACAGGTCGTGTCTCCATCCAGGTCCTTGCTCCCGGCTGTGGTTTCTCTGCAGTTGACAACAACCATCTCACCTGGGAACGGTTCTCCCCTCTCGGTGGAAGTCTCCTCAATGGCAGTTTCTTGGGGAAAAGTGATGGAATGAGCAAATTCAACAGAAAGCCAAGTTGCAATTGATAAACCGTGCAAATATATTTTGGAAATAATCACTTAAATTTTAATGCAGCAGCAAGCCCATTAGAAGACAATCTTCTCACTGGTAGGGCAGAACAAGTGTTCTGATCCCAGCTATCTGCCTTATGTCAGGGTTTCTCAACCTGGCACTACAGACACCTGGGGCCAGGGAGCTGTGACAGTGGGGCTGTCCCCAGCACTGCAGGATGTTAGCAGCCACCCTGGCCCCCAGCCACCACATGCCAGTAGCACCCTCCTCTTCAGCTTCACCAACCAAAAATGTTTCCAGATACTGCCACATGTCCCCTGGGGAAATGTAGGGGCCAAAATCGTGCCTAGCTGGGAACCTGGAATTGCTGGGAGCTGAATGTGGATCTTACGGATCCTGTACCCGTGGAAGGACAGACACCACCAAAGTGAAAAACGCCAGCTGCTTGCAGGGCGTGTCCCTTCGGCCAATCAACATGCACTGAGTACTGATTCTGGGGCAAGCATCGTGCTTGGCACATGCTGTGAGTCACCCCCAGGACGTTACCTGCTCACGCTCCAACAGCTTAGGAGCTGAGAACACAACTTTGAGAGTTTAAGACAGATCGAGGCAAACCAAGCCGTATCCAACCCTCTGCTCATTTTCCAAATGCCTTCCCGAGCACACCTGTGGGGCGTCCCATTTACGAATGCTGTGACCTCTATTAGTTCAAAGCTGGGTGAAGACACTTTTGCCTGTGCTTCCTCAAACTACCGCTGGGGGTAGCAGGGGGGCAACAGACCCAGTTCTGGATGAAAATCAACACTGACAGACTCAGAGCACTGGGGCCATCCGACAGGACTTGCGGAGGTCCGTCAGTGGGCTGGGAAGGTGACGCGTGGGGACGCACCAGCAGGCGCGGGAAGGACACCACCACCTGGACACGGCAGGCCACAGAGCACCTGTGGCACAGTGAGACTCTCCTGCTGGCACAGGGGGCTCCTGGCCTTCACGCGGGCTTCGCTTTGGCTGCCGCAGCTGACCACCGAAACTAGGGACACGGCCTTAGCATGCCAGTGTCACCACCACATTTTAAACCTACAAGAGCGTCCTCACCGCTGCCCTCTGGAACGTGGATGCCGAAGGCGGCAGCATCCCAGCCGCCCCTCCATGGGCTCCGGGTCCAGAGACGGTGTCAGCAACAGGGGAGGAGACAGACCCTGGGGCCCGACTTGCATCTCTTTAACCCGTTCTTTGTTAATGTCAGCGTCAGCGTCCAGGAAGCGCGTTCAGGAGACGTGGGCTCAGGCTGACCAGGGCGGCCGCCCCTTCCCACAGCCGCCCGGGGCCCCGGAGTGGACGCCAGTCGCTTTCCTGTCCCCAACTCTTCTCCCAGAAAAATGTCCCTGACTGAGGGTGACATTTTCAAAAGTCATCCCAAATCGTTTGGTCTTCTAGGGGTTTTGTTTAACAGATAATTATTTAAAAAAAATACTACATTTAGGTGTCAATAGGGGGAGAACTGCAGAAGTGGCCTTTAGGTACCTAATTAGGTGGAAAGTCACATTTTTCTACTGACATTCTAGGATCTGTCCTAAACTTAAAGCTCGGGGTCCCAGGAACCCGGCCTTGGGACGGCGACAATGATGGTTGAAGGATGTGAGTCAGAGTCCACCAGTCTGTCTTCTCCAGTGAAGGACTGTGCTTATTTTTCACTGGTTTACTAAATAAGTGACAAATTAACAAACACCAATTAATGCCAGGCCCAGGGCCAGGGGCGCGGGAGCACCAGGTGGGCCTGCCCTGGAGGCCCCACGGGAGATGAACCCTTGAGAGTCCTGGGAGCACCAGTGGAGCAGGGAGCCAGAGCTCCTGGGACCCGTGGTGAGCGGGAGTCACCGGGAATTCTGGGCTAAGAAAGGGTGAGGCCGGCCCGGCTGGGGACAGCAGGGTGGGGAGCCGGTGGGCTGGGTGCCAGAGTGGGCGGGGCAGGCTGGCCACTCTTGGTGTCCTGGTCTTTGGAGCACTGGTGGCCAAGGAAGGGGAAGGTGGTGGGTGGCGACGATGGAGAGGCCCCGTGCGCACATCTGAAAGGTCCCTTGGTGGCTCAGGAGAGGTGCCAAGAGACCGTGTCCTGGAGCAGGTGGAGACAGGGAGGGACTCGGGATTCCCAGAAACTGACATCCCCGGTGGGGTGACTTTCAGGTGTCAACGGGCGAGGGGGAGCCTTCAGTGTGAGTCGTGGGCCTCACAGGCCCAGCCCATGGCGGGGACCAGGCTTGCAGAGGAGCAGGCTGGGGTGGCAGGGCCGGTGGAGGGGACGCCTAGGGTTCAGCTTTGGACAGACCGAGGCAGGTGACCATCCACACCCCGTCCTCAGAGGCAGGCAGGGAAGGGGTCCCCAATCACCGTGAAGATGGTGACGCAGACTGGAGTGACGTGGCCACAAGCCACAGAACGGGGCCACCAGAGCTGAAAGCACCCAGGAAGGAGCCTCCCCCAAGTCCCCAGAGGCAGTGTGGCCCTGCCCACACCTCGACTGGGGACTTCTGGTCTCTAGAGCTGGGAGAGGAGTCACTCCTGCTGTCCTAAGCCACCCCGTTTGCGGTTGGTTACTGCTGCGGCCCCAGGACAGTCCCTGCAGGCGCAGGCAGCAGTCCAGCACGGCGGAGGAGACCTCCGAGGGCAAGGAGAGTGGGGTGCACACGTCTCACGAGGAACCCGTGGGACGGGGGTGTGGACGCTCACACCGACTCTCTCACACCACCCCCACTGCAGTTCTGAGAGGCGGCTAAGGAACCACGCGCACCTCGCCGGTCACCAGGACCTGCCCAGGTGGCAGGAAGCAGCCCCAGAGCCTCCGGCTGGCAGCTGTCCAGGCCTGGCACTCGCGCTGTCTCGGGGGACTAACTGGTGGATAAACAGGGTTTCTGGATGTGTCCCCTGTGCAGTAGCTTCCAGCACCCAGGACACACACTAACTAGAAAATCACTGTCAAATTAAAAATGAATTCGTTTAACACAAGGTACCGGCTTCCTTTGGGACCGTCTGCTTTTTCTTCTTCGTTTTTTTTCCTTTTCCTGAGGTGGCCGACTTCTTTTGCGCTGGGTCACACTTCTCGGAGTGTCTGTTCATGTTATTCTGTTGAAAAAATGACACAGAACACACAAGCGTCAGCCTCACCAAATGCATTTTAAAATGCACGGTTAAAAAGACAGGCTTCGGGAGAACCGCGGGTCACGTGCACCTTTTATAATCTTGCGCAAGAACAATGACTTTTTAAAGGTGACCCTTTCTGTTGTGATTAGGTCTAGCCCAAAGTTAGCTTGTTTTAAATATTTTTTATAACAGAAATCACAGAGAAGACAGAATTTATTGCTTTAGAATGCTTCGGCTCTCTAAAGTGGAGACTGATGTTGAGCCACAAATTCATCAGTCGACTTTACGACGATGGACAACACATCACAAAGGTTTTCCTACCCAACAATCCATTTCTTGATTGGATCGTGACGTGCAACGAAAAGTGAATTTTATACAACAACCAGCAATGACCAGCTCAGTGGTTGAACTGAGAAAAAGCTCCAAAGCACTTCCCAAAGCCAAACTTGGCCATAAAAAGGTCATGGTCACTTTTTTGTCGTCTGCTGCCAGTTCTGATCCATGACAGCTTTCTCAATCCCGGTGAAACCGTCACATCTGAGAAGTGTGCTCACCAAATGGATGAGATGCATTGAAAACTGCACCACCTGCAGCTGGCATTGGTCAACAGAGCGGCCCGATTCTTCTCCACGACAACACCCGACCACACATCGCACAACCAACGCTTCAGAAGTTGAACAAATTGGGCTACGAAGTTTTGCCTCATCCGATATGTTCACCTGACCTCTCGCCAACCCACTACCACTTCTTCTTCAAGCATCTCGACAACTTTTTGCAGGGAAAACACTTCCACACCCAGCAGGATGCAGAAAATACTTCCCAAGAGTTCATGGAATCCTGAAGCACGGAATTTTACGCTACAGGGAAAAACAAACTTATTTCTCGTTGACAAAAATGTGTTGATTGTAATGATTTCTATTCTGATTAATAAAGATATGTCTGAGCCTAGTTTTAACGATTTAAAATTCACAATCTGAAACCGCAATTTCTTTTGCACCAGCCTAATAAGTCGTCCATTTAAAGTGTATGATTTAGTGTTTTTTAGTGTATTCATAGAGTTCTGCAGCCATTGCCACTATCAATTTTAGAACATTTTATCACCCCAAAAAGAAACCATGTCCCTATTAGCACATTCTCTGTTATCCCTTCCCTCTGCCATCCTGGCCCCCGCTGATCTACTTTCTGTCCTTATGAATTTGCCTGTTCTGAATATTTCACATGCACCGAGTCATACACTGTGTGGCCTTCCGTGTCTGGCTGCAGCATGAATCAGGACTTCGTTCCTTCTTACGGCTGAACAGCATTCTATGGAAGGGACAGACCATGTTTTGTTTATGCCTTCATCAGAGATGGACATTTGGGTAGTTCCACTTTTTGGCTCTTACGAATGCAGCTGCTACGAACATGTGTGTGCCAGCTTTTGTGAATGCCTGTTTTCATTTCTTTTTTTGTTTGTTTTTTGAGACAGAGTCTTGCTCTGTTGCCCGGGCTAGAGTGCTGTGGCTTTAGCCTAGCTCACAGCAACCTCAAACTCCTGGGCTCAAGTGATCCTCCTGCCTCAGCCTCCTGAGCAGCTGGGACTACAGGCATGTGCCACCACACCCAGCTAATTGTTTCTATATGTTTTTAGTTATCCAGCTAATTTCTTTCTGTTTCTAGTGGAGATGGGGTCTCACTCTTGCTCAAGCTGGTTTCAATCTCCTGAGCTCAAGTGATCCTCTTGCTTTGGCGTGAGCCACTGTGCCCGGCCTCTGTGTTTTCATTTCTTTTGGATACATATCTAGGGGTGGAACTGCTGGGTTATATGATAACTCTGTGTTGAACTTTTTGAGAAACTTCCAGACTATTTTCCAAGGTGACATCACCATGTTACAATCTCACCAGCAATGTACAAGGACTCCGGTTTCTCCACGTCTTTGCCACACTGTTATCGTCGTCATGACTACGGCCATCCCAGCAGACGGGCCTGGCGACATGCGCTTCCCTGTCAATCACTGGAGCTGGGTCTGCCGTGTGCGCAGGGTGGTTTGTTCGTCTTCCTTGGAGAAATGTCTATGTAGATACGTTTTCTGTTTTAAGTTGGGTATTTGTCTATTATTGAGTTGTAGGAGTTCTTTATATATTCTAGATTCAAGTCCAAGTGTGCTTTCTTTCTTGAACCCAAGGAAAGTTTCAAAAATTCTGATTTCATGTTCTGTGGGGCTGCATGAGGTTGACTTGTTCTCTTCTCTGCATTCTTATTTCTCACACCAAAGGGCAGTTTCTACTCGTTAGAATTCTATTTCTTAATTTTAACTCTTTTCAATTTCAGCACAATGTGAGTGATACTGTTTTGGGAGCGTTGCCTCCACTTTTATTTGAAATTTTGAACTACCCAGATTAACATTCCAGAAGTATCACACTATGCTACTCATAAAAACACAACTATCCTATCATTTCCTTTTAAGAGAAAAGATAAAATTTTCCCCCACAAAAACAGTCAACTTCAGAAAATTCAAATATAAAGTTGGGCCGGAGCATACATTGTCCAGGGGTCTAGCTAGCCATCTGCGGAGGCTTTAAAACGTCCACAAATTCTTTGACACTATTCCTTTCAAAAGGGACTTCATTTCCCGCCCTTTGTGTGCAGGCTGGACTTAGTGATTCACTTCCAGAGAAGAGAAGTAAGGTGATGCCACTTTTCAGGCTGGGCTGCAGAAGGCACTGTGGCTTCCTTCTTGTCTCCTCTCCTTTCTCTGGGTCACGAGAACACTCAAGCAGCTCTGCGGAGAGGACCATGCAGCAAGGCGCGGAAGCGTCGTCATGCCAACAGCCACGTGGGGCACCGATCTTGGAAGTGGATCCTCCTGCCCCAGTCCAGCCTTTGGAAGATGCAGCCCCAGACGACATTGCGACCGCAGCCTCAAGCCAGAACCACACACCTGAGCCTCTTCCAAATTCCTGACCCATAAAAAGTGTGAGATGATAAACATTTGTTGTTTTAAGCCACTACTAAGTTTTGAGGTAATCTGCTATGCAGAAATAGAAAACGAATACACCACCTAAAAGAATCAAGCTGAAGAATACATGGTATGTAGCCTAAATCTAGTTCACAGGAACAATTTTAACATATTACATGGAAAGCTGGGGTTCTCTCGGGAGTCTGAGAACCCCCTAACACAATTTGCAAGATTTTGTGTGTAGAGTTGTCCTTTCTTAGGCGGGGGCAGGGGGGAGACCACAGTTTGATAAGATTCTTCAAGAACCATGTGACTCCAGAAAGGTAATAAGCACTTTCCTAAGCATGACAGACGCTACGTTAAGCCCAGGCAAGTTTCTACAATGGGGTTTAAACTCTCCTACTGTGACACTGTCCTTCTGAGACAGAGGGATCTTTCCACGGGGGACTTAACTAAGCTTACCCAGCGGGAAAAGCCTTTGCCACACTTGGGGCATTCAAAAACAGCCGGGATGAAACTTGGATCATGGTATTTCTTGAAGTGGACATTTAGAAGTTGCTTCTGTCGGAAACGTTTGTTGCAGGAAAGGCAGGTGAATGGCTTCTCGCCGGTGTGGGTCCGCATGTGGACTGTCATGTGGCGCTCCTAGGAGGGAAGGGGGAGAAAACAGCTTATCTGTTTACAGGATTTTTTTCAGTATCAGATACTGTTTATTGTACAATACGTTTTCTCTCCGAAGATGAGTCCACTATTAAGGAAAATAACTGCAGACACATTCTCAACAAGGCACCACTCAGTCTCTTAGTGCATGGCCATCTGTGAGACAAATTTGTATGCAGTACCATCAAGTCACCAAGTTCTTGCAATTAATTAATTCCTTGCTGGTTCACCGGTCCTATGGGGCACGTGGTAACACATCCTTGCAGAGTGAAACCATGATCATTTTTCCTCTCCAAAAGGGGTCAGGTATTTGAAGTCCTATTTCTATTTAATTATTTGCAATCACCTGAGTTTACGAAAGGCAAACAGAACCTGCATACTTAAAAATCTAATGCTAGAGTTTAAATTCAGCAGACGTGGGGTGGGAAGTATGATAAATATCTAAATGTTTTTCCTCCTATTTCCCAATAGTATTATAACACATCTTAATATAAGCAGTGGTCTGGTTTTCAGCTTTCTGGTCTCAGGACCTTGTGGGCCCCCAGTTCATTACAAGGAGCTCTACGCGTCTGTGAATATACGTTAAGAACTGTCGCTTAAAATGACTGGCTCATGGCTGCTTTCTGGTTATTCTGAGTAGGCTGTTATAATAAAACATGCCTTTTTCCAATATTTTCAAAGAGAGAGCCCCACCCAACCCTCCCTTCTCCCACTCCCACTCCCACTCCCACTCCCCCTCCCACCCCGTCCACTCGCGCAGTACCTGCTTGCAGGCGTAACTGCAGTGCTTACACTTGAACCGTTTCTCGTGTTTATGCGTTTTCTGGTGCTGGATGAGGGCATAGCGCTCATGGAAGACAGAAGAACAGTGGCGGCATCTCATCTCCGTAGCTATGTAAGTATGCAGGTTGCGCAAATGGACACCTAAAATAGTTGCAGAATATTATGCAGCTGAAAAGCACGATTTCCCATTAGGCCTGTTCTATCATCTAAACCGGCGCGTCTCAGCCTTGGCACTGCTAACATCTGGGCCCCCCGCCCCGCCGCCGTTCCTCCATGGGCGGGGAGGGTGGGCTGTCCTGTGCACAGAGGATGTTCAGCAGTTCCCTGTTCTCTGTCTACTGCATGCCAGTAGCACCTCCTCCTCTCCAGCTGTGAAAACCAAACCACCTCCAGATGCGGCCCAATGTCTCCTGGGGGTAAAACCTCTCCCAGTTGAGGACCACCGCTCCAAGGGAACAGAATACTGAAACATCGTTTTAACACCCTTCCAACATGGAATTAAATGTTACGTGAGGTAGGTCGTATTGGACCCAATATGTTTGTTTAACAAAGCACTCTGAGAATATTATTACAGGGTACGAAGATTTTAGGATGATGTTAAGGTGATTTTACATAAAAAAAAATACAACCTTAAAAATAAATCCGCACGTTCTGTTAGAAGTCAATGTCCTGCTATTGCCCGAGTGGAAGCTGACCTGGGCGTGTGGTTAAGTTCCGAGTGCAGACGCTCTAGGAGAACTGTTGTTTGTTAAGGTCTCTGCTGGCTTTGTGACACTTAGTGTAAGAACCAAAACCCGAGCGCTGCGTGATGGGGGTCCCTGCATCCACTGACTTGGACACTTAAAGAGCACGATTTCTCCGGATTAGTGTGGTGACAGAGCATCTCGCAGGGGTGTCGACAGTGTCTTGTATCCTTTCTTGGCAACTGGCTTGCGGTCCCTGTGCCCTCCCAAGTCCCACTGGGCTGTGTTTTGTGGTATGCTGGTTATCTATGGCAACACTGACAGAACGTTCCAGATGAAAAATAAAAGTTAAGACTTTGTTAAATGCCTTTTGGCAATGTTTTCAAAACAGTCCCTCGCCTCTCCAGAATTTCTCTGGGCAAACTGGTAATTTTTATTTTTGCTAACACACTTTGAGTATCAAAGTGTCATATATTTTGGAAAAAGGGAGGCCTGGGAACCTGAGGCTCGTTCACTCCCTCTTACCGCCATGTCCCCTGGTAAACACTGGCGGGCTCCCTGCAGGCAGATAAATGCCAGCACCTAGGTCTGGCCCTCGGAGCCGCTAGGGCTGAGCCCACCCTGCCCTCAGGGGTCTGCTACCATCAAGGCAGAGTACACCATGCTAGACTACGGGCTGCGGTCACAGCCCTTCTTCACTGAAGTAAGTTCCTTACAGGGAGATCTACGTCTGGATTCTCCCTTTTGTGCCTTTGGCTCCCAGAACTTCAGGCAAACGTTTATAAGGAGCTAGCGAGTATCACTGGAGGGAACATTAATAGAATCAGAACCTATAACCAGGCTGCCTCCTAGCACCCCTGGTCATGGGACTCTTGGGCAGTTCACTCTGTCCCTGAGCCCCAGGGCCCCATCTGTAAAGACAGGCCCAATATGGAGTAAAATGGTATCGGTGAAAGATCTTATCACGCGTGTACGGAATGCACCCAGCCCGGACCCTGAGAACGTGCCGGGGAGCTGCACTTCTGAGGTTCTGCCACCAGATGGCGCCACAGGACCAGTGAAAGAAAACCCACCCTGGGGCGAAGTCCCAGCAGCGAGGCCAGGGCTGAGCTCCGAGGAACCAGCAAACAGTCTAGTAAAGAAACGTGAAACCAGACACTCACGCATGTCGCTCTTCCTTGCAATGATGGTGGCACAGTGGGGACACTCGTACTTGGGGACGTTCTCGCTGTGCTTCTGCAGAACATGTATTTTCATGGTCCCGCTCTGGGTGAATCGGGCATGGCAGACGTGGCACTCGTAGGGCTTCTCACCTGTGATGCAGGTGACAAAATGAACCCTGGAGAGCGGCTTCCCCTCTCAAGCCCTGATCCTTGCCAGAGACACCTGGTGCTGAAAGCGTTTCTTCTGCTCCCAGGGCTCCCTTTCCAACCCCTTTCTCGTAGGTTTAACCCCCAATTAGTGCACGACCCCTAAACCGAGCCCAGGCGGCTTATGCCAAGCGCAGCTGTGTCCACGATGGCCTAAAGACATGCCACCTGCGTCTGGCGGCTGCCCGTCACTTCAAGGTAGTTTGTACCCACAGGGTTGTAGGAAGAACCAAGTACACATAAACGTCTTCTTTATCTAACACAACATAAGCACACCGGATATGAAACCAGCACACCTTGTTTTATGTTTTGCCTCAAAGCTGAAGAATGAATTAAGGAGCTGACTTTTCAACACCTGGAAATTGGATGGAAGCAAATACCTTATGGTGTTCTACTTAGCACAGCGTTTGTGTGGTCTCCCCTAGGGCCAGGTAAATGCAAAGGTATAGATCAAAATCTCCAAGTTAAAAAGGAATGCAAAAATCGACTTTTCCATTTGAGCTTGGATTTTGCCACTGAAGAGTAATTTTTAAAAGCTCAGACACTTTGAAAAACACAAGTCTAGGCCCGGCGCGGTGGCTCACACCTGTAATCTTAGCACTCTGGGAGGCCAAGGCGGGCGGATTGTTTGAGCTCAGGAGTTCGAGACCTGCCTGAGCAAGAGCGAGACCCCGTCTCTACTAAAAATAGAAAGAAATTAGCTGGACAACTAAAAATATATAGAAAAAATTAGCCGGGCATGGTGGCGCATGCCTGTAGTCCCAGCTACTCAGGAGGCTGAGGCAGGAGGATCGCTTAAGCCCAGGAGTCTGAGGTTGCTGTGAGCTAGGCTGACGCCACGGCACTCACTCTAGCCCGGGCAACAGAGCGAGACTCTGTCTCAAAAAAAACCAAACAAACAAACAAAAAAAAAAACAAAAAGAAAACACGAGTCTACTCAGGAAGCCACCCTCGAGACACCTTTACCTGAGTGTGTGCGCATGTGGCGCTTCAGCTTGTAGGTGTCCTTGCTGGCGTAGCTGCAGAGCGAGCACTGGAAGGGGCGCTCCCCGGTGTGGGAGCGGATGTGGCGCTTCAGCTTACTCGCCTAAAACGCAAGCGAAAGACAAGCATCTCGGGAGGAACTTAAAAGTTGGAGAGCCTTCCGTTAATCAACATTATAAACGAGACTTAAATTAATCAGCTTTGAACATCAGAGCACCAGCACATATTTCACTCATGGAAAAACATGAAAAAGTCATTACATTTTACATTCTGCCGTGGGTGATTTGTTTTTCCTTTGCCGTGTGTGTGTGTGTGTGTGTGTGTGTGTGTGTGTGTGTGTGTGAGCTCCTTTAGGGACGAGGGACGGCAGTGCCTAGACTTTGACTTGCAACTTAACTTTACAAAGGGAAGATGGAAATGTAGCTGCTCGATGCCATCCGTGATTTTGTTATGTCTAAGGCAACGTTCGCTCAATAGTGGCAAAATCTAGATTACGCTGTCAAAGCCCAAAGGCCAGAAAATTTCTTTTTCGTACAAAGTAAAAACCTTGAAACCTTAGCTCTTTAACGAGGGATGGCCACACACTTCACAGTTACAAGTCCTGGGGACCCGACCCTGCCTGGCACATAGACGGGAGAGGCCTCCCTTGCCAGTAGCCATAGGCACTATGTGTTATAACGCAGTTAACTTTATAAGAAGTAAGTTTTAAGCAGAAGAAAATAAATTCTAATTTGATTCATTGTGCATCCCAGGCAATTAGCTGAATAGCAAACAACATAATACCTCCCATCAGATCTTTCTTTGCCTGACTATTTTACTGTCTTCTAGACTATTCTTACGCTGAACTCGCTCGTGGCAGGTCTTTGTCTATGTGCAGCAGGAAACAGAGGGTGTCAGCCACACAGGGACTGTACAAGTTAGAAAGCCCACGTGAGTTCTGCTTGTGACCCCCCCCAGATCTGCTTCCCCAGTAAGTGACTGGCGCACAAAAGCCTTAAGAACATTCAAGAACAAAAGGCGGCTTAGAATGGAAAACAAGATCCAAACTGAAAAATTTAGCTCAAATGTCTTCAAGTATACTGGGAAAGCAAAACAAAAGGAATTTTTTAAAATTACGGTATGTAAGGTTTGAGTAGGGTAAGTGGCGTGAATGACAAAAGGCGGCCACGAATAAAACCCACGCTGGATGGCCTTTCAAGGCCGACGGGAGGACAAGAGCAGCCCCAAAGCTTTCACACCCCGGTGTGTCCGCCCCGGCTCCCACACACGCCGGCCGCAGGACGCGGAAGCTGCAAGCCCGGGGGCCGTGGCCGACCCCGGTGCCGAGGCCGCCCTCCCACCCCGAGCCCAGGCTCGCGGCCTACGCTGGGGACGGGTCTTCGCGACCCGGGAAGCTCACGCTGAGAACTGGAAGGACGCCAGGAACACGTCCCCTCCAGAGTCAGGACCCCCAGGTGGCTTTTTCCTCTGGGACCTTCACTGTGTGCTCACGCTACAGCCACAACCTTTCACTCAGATGAGAAGTATTTTTTTAAAAATAGTAATAGCAGAAAAAAATTCTTGGAATCAAATTCTGACCCTGTTTGTGAAATGTGCTAATTTATGAAACCCGGTTGCATCATCACGATAGTTGACCTTTAGCTGTTCCCTCTAACTTAGCTCCACTCGAGTGTTGTTCGTCCTGCCCCCTGGGCTCCAACCGGCGGCCTAGCACGCTGCCCCACGCACAGAACCCTCAGAAATCAACTGGTAGAAAAACTGGATTTGAAAACACAGCGTCTGCCTGTGTTTCATTGAGACTATTGCTAAACCCGTGACAAAGTACAAATGAAACAATCTAGCTGGAATGACCAGGACACAGGAAGTTTGGAAAGGGTGGTTTCTGTCTGTAATCGACAGTAGGAACGGCTATGCTGAAATCTTCCAGGAAGGTGCTTTGTATCTGACCAAGCGGCACTGAGACACCCTTAAACATTTCAGCAAAATTTCAGATATGATCTGTGTTCTAAGTTGGAGCAAATACATTTTGATTCTGTGGCGCCGAGTATCGCATAAAGTAAGAGATAGAGCTTTTTAGCAGATTTAAAAAATTACTTCTTGACCACAAGTAATTTTATTTACAGTTTGTTTTTCACTAATTAGTAATCAAGGAAAAAAAAAAAAGAAATCCAATTTGCTATTTTAACTTTAGAAAACAGAATGCATATCATTTCCTGTGTAAATTTCATATGACTGCTACCTTTAGTAAAACCTGTTTATAACGGATTCTACCGCAGTTACACTCAGCACAACTGTTACAGCAACTTCTTACTGAGACCCGCCCAGCTTCACGCGTCAGACTGGACTTACTTCCACGCTAGCGTACTTGCACATGGAACACTTGAAGGGTTTCTCGTGGGTATGTTTATAACGTCTGTGTCGGAGGAGTTCTCCGCTGGTGACAAACGCCATGTCACAGTCACCGCACTTATAGGGCCTGGTTCCTGTAAAATCACACAGTTTATCCTTTTAAAACGAGATTTAACCACAAAATTTCCAGGGAATCGATAACTTTTAAATTACACTCAGTCTCAAAACGCTTTAAAAATTAAGAAAAGGCTCTTCAAGCTGTGACTACCACCGACGCGTTGGAGAAGACATCTCTGTGGCCTTCGGGATGTTTAATGGAAATTCAAGGACAAAGGACAAAACTAACGTGTGAAACGCCACACGGTTCTAACCCTTCCATCAGCCGTGACACACGCCACCACCGGCGGGACACGGGCTTCTCGGCCGCTCTACCTGTGTGGATGTTGATGTGGTTCCGCAGCAGCGTGACGGTGCGGAAGGTTCTCAGGCAGAGGTGGCACAGGTGCGACTTCTCGTTAGTGTGCGTCCTCATGTGGCGATGAAAACTCGACACTCTCGAGGAGGTGAACATACAGGTATCACAGTGGAAGGTCTGCTTCGCTCCTGTGGGAAGAAGACATGGAGTTTGTACGTTTGTAAAGATCTTTCCTGAGAGGCTCAAATTCCATTTAAACCAACTGAACTAACTTAGCACATCCTCTTTTTGCCTAATGTGCACCTCAACAGTAGCACGTGTCATGGGTGTTCACAGGCTGATCTAAACAATTCAGGACACACGTTCCTGGGGGACGAGTGATGCATTTTCACCGTTACAAAACCAGGATGCCTTGCAGATCAACGGGGATGAGACGAGCCTTCGTGCCTGCCCCGAGTGAGAAGCCCAAAAAGATGTTCTCCCCAAAAGATGAAGAGCTGAAGGGACACATTCCCCGAGGGTGACCTAATCTACTCCATCTCTGCTTCCTCCATCCAGCCTGGGGACTGCAAGAAAACCTGAGAAAAACTGTCTAAATGGTGCAGTCTCAGACTACAGCCACTAGCCACATGTGACTATTTAAATTAGTATTTAAAATTATTATACTTGCTGACACTGAGGCTCTGAGGAACCAGGAGGCGAAGGCTAAGGCGGAGTTGCAAACTGCCCGCACAGATGTTGGGGAGGCAGCCCCCGCATGCAGAGCGCGTCGGCAAAGACTGCAAGATTTTTTCCTGGTCCAGGTGTTTAAGAAACTCTTTGTCTGATCATTAGCAGAGACTTCAATGGCCACACGAAGCATTCAGATGCTAGAAAGTTAGTTCAGAAAAGTGACCAACAACACATACAGCAAGCAACCCTGGAGTGGGGCAGAGTCTGAGTTACAGAGTTTCCACATTACAATGGTCAAAATGTCCAGTTTTCAGAAAAAAATTACAAGGCATGCAAAGAAACAAGAAAATACGGTAGCCCATCCCGAGAAAAAACAATTAACAGAAACGGTCCCTCAGAGAGTCCAGTCATTGGACCTACTTTAAACCAACTATTTAAAATATGCTCAAAGGCCTAAAGAAAACTGAGTCTGAAGGACTAAAAGAAACCATGAAAATTATGCCTTGTCAAACTGAGAGGATCAATAGATAGAATTTATTTTAAAAATTAGAAATTCTGGAATTGAAAAGTATACTAAAATTCACTGGAGGGGCTCAACAGATCTGAGCAGAAAGAATCATCAGTGACCTTCAAGAAAGGTCAATTGAGATTATTCAGTTTGAAGAAGAGAAAAAAAAAGGCATAAAGAAAAATGAGCAGCAGCTAAGAGACCTGAGATGCAGAAAGGGGGTAGGGAGAAGAAAGGATATTTGAAGAAATAATTGCAAAAAATTTCCCAAATTTGATGAAAAACACTCTCTACATCCAAAAAACTTAAAGTAGGATAAACTCAAGGACAGCCATGTCAAGACACATCATAATCATACTGTTGAAAGACAAAGAAAACAATGTTGACAGCAGCGTGACAGAAGCCACTTGTCCTGTGCACAGGGGCGTCAGTAAGATTAACAGCTCATTCATCATCAGACACCGCGGAGGCCGGAAGGCAGTGGAATGACATACTCAAAGTGCTGAAAGACAGAAACAACCCCATCAAACAAGCATTCTGTATCTAGCAAAACCACCCTTCAAAAATGAAGATGAAATTAAGACATTCCCAGAAAAATAAAAAAACTGGGTGAGTCTGTCACTGGGAGACCTGTCCTACAAAAATGCTAGAGGCTCCTACAGGCTGAAATGAAAGGACACTAGACAGTAACTCTCATTCATATGAAGAAATAAAGAATACTGATAACAGTGACAACATGGGTAATATAAAAGACAATGTTTATGTATTTTTTTTACTTGTAACTCCTCTTTTTTTCTATCTAACTTAAAAGACAACAGCATAAAGCAATAATTATAAATCTATGTTGATGGGCACATAATGTATAAAGATACACTCTGTGACAATAACAAGAGAAAGTGGGGTGGGGAATGGAATTATATAGGAGCAAAGCTTTTTAATATGCTATTGAAATTAAGTTGGCATTAATCTGAACTAGACTGTTATAAATTGAGATGTTAAATGTGATTCCCAAGGGCAACCGAAGAAAATAATTCAAAAACATACAGTGAAATATATGACAAAAGAATTAAAATTATACACTAGATAATAGCTCTTCAACACAAAAGCAAGCAGCAATGGGAGAACTGAGGAATAAAAAGATATGACATTTAAAAAAACAAACAGAAAAATGCAGAACTGCTTTTTTATCAGTAAGGAGATCAAACTCTCCAATTAAAATATAAATGGGCAGAAAGAATAACAAACATGATGCAACTATTTCCCTTCTACAAGAGATTCATTTTAGACTCAAAGACACACACAGGCTGAAAGTAAAAGGAGGGAAAGAATATTCCACACAAACACTAACCAAAAGAGAGCTGAGGTAGCTATACAAATATCATAAAATATACACTTTAAGACAAAACTTGTTATAAGAGACAAAAATGACACTACATGATGATAAAAGGGTCAATCCATCATAAAGATATAATGATTATAAACATATATGCACCTAATAACAGAGTCCCAAAATGCCTGGAGCAAAAACTGATAAAATTGAAGGTGGAAACAGACAGTTCAATAATAGAGACTTCAACATTCCACTTTAAACAATGGACAGAACAAGGAGATCAGTGAGGAAACAAAAGACTTAAACAACCCTATAAGTCAAGCAGACAAAACAGACATCTATAGAACACTCCACCCCGTAACAGCAGAATACAGATTCTTCTCAGGTGCACGTGGAAGATTCTCCAGGACAGACCAGATGTTTGGCCACACATTTGGAACAAAAATGTCTCAGTAAGTTTAAAAAGATAGAAATCATACAAAGTATGTTCTCTTACCATAATAGAATCAAATTAGAAATTAATACCAAAGGGAAGTTGGAAAATTCACAAATACATGGTTAAACAATGTACTGCTAAATGACCAATGGGTCAGAGAAGAAATCACAGGAAAATTATAAAGTACTCTGAGATAAATAAAATTGAACCAAAACTTATAGGATGCAACTAATGCAGTGCTCAGAGAGAAATTTTAAGCTGTAAATACCCACATTAAAAAAAAGAAATATTTCAGATCAATAACCTAACTTTACACCTTGAAGAACTAGAAAAAGATAAATCTAAACCCAAAACTAGTAGAAAGAAGAAAATAATGAGATAAAAGCAGAGATAAAATAAATAGAAAAACAATAGAGAAACTCAACAACAGCAAAAGTTGGTTCTTTGAAAAGATCACCGTTGACAAACCATAATCTAGACTTATGACCAAAGGGGAAAAAAGAGACTAATCAGATTACTAAATCAGGAAGGAAAGTGGGAACATTTGTATCAACCTTACAGAAATAAAAAGGATTATGTGGGAATACTATGAACAATTACAGGCCAACAAATTAGATAATCTAGATGAAATGGAAAATTCCTAGAAACACAAAAAGTACCAAAACTGACTCAAGAAGAAATAAACAATCTGAATAGAATAGACCTATAACAGCAGGGAGTGAGTCATTGATCGACAAACTTCCAACAAAGAAAACCGCAGGACCAGATCACTTAACTAATTAATTCAACCAAATGCTTAAATATTAACACCAATCCTTCTCCAACTCTTCCAAAAAAAAAAAAAAAAAGAAAAAACCCAAAGAGTAAATATTTCCCAATTCATTACATGGGCCAGTATTATTTTGATCCTAAAGCCAGACAAAGACATCAAAACAAGAGAACACTACAGACCAATATTCCTTACAAACACAGAAATCTTCAACAAAATACCAGCAAACCAAATCCAGCAGCACAGTGAAAGGATTATGCACCATGACCAAATGGGATTTATGGCAGGTACAGAAGAGTGGTTTAAGATACAAGAATCAATCAATGTAATACACCATATTAACAGAATGAAGGAAAGAAAACAACACATTATCATCTCAACAGATGCAGAAAAAGCACAAAATCCAACACCCTTTCCTTGATAAATAAGAAACAACAAACTTGGAATAAAAGGTTTATGACCTGAGTTGTCACCCCTGCCAAAATACGTTGAAGTCCTAATGCCAGATAATTGTGAATGTGACTTTCTTTGACAAAAGGGTCTTTGCAGATGTAATAAGGTTAAGATGAGGTCATGCTGGATGAAGGTGGGTCATAATCCAGTGGGACTGGGGTCCTTACAAGAAAAGGAAAAGAGACACAGAGACACGTAGGAGAATTCCATGTGATGACAGTGGCAGACAGTGGGGTGATGCATCCACAAGCCAATGAATGCAACGACTGTTGGCAACAGCAGAAACTAAAAGAAAGATATGAAATATGTTCTCCTGTAGGGCCTTTCAAGAAAGCATGGTTTGCCAACACCTCACTTTCAGACTTGTAGGTTACGACTTGTGAAAGAATATGTTTCTGTTGTTTTAAGCCACCTAGTTTGCAGTGCCTTCTTATGGCAGCCCTAGGAAACTAACATAGCTGCCAATTAAAAAATGGGCAAGAGATGTGAGTAGGCATTTTTCAAAGAAGACTCACAAATGGCCAATAATCACATGAAAAGATACTCAACATGATCAAACATTCAATGTAAATGAAAACCACAATTAGATATTTCTTCACACCCACTAGGATAGCTGTGGTTAAAAAACAACAAAATGGAAAATAAGTGTTGGTGACAATGTGGAGACACTGGAACCTTCACACACTACTGGTGGGAATGAAAATTGGTGCAGCTGCTGTGGAAAACAGTTTGACAGCTCCTTGAAAAATTAAACAGAACAACCGTACTGTCCAGCAATTCCACTCCTAAGCATGTACACAAAAGAATTGAAAATCGGTGTTCAAACAAACACTTGTACGCAAATTGTCACGGCAGCACCATTCACACTAGCTAAAAGGTGGAAACACCCGAAGCGCACACCCACGGATGAACGCTTACATAAAATGTGGTGCATTCACACAACGAATATTATGCATCCATTAAAAACGAATGAAGCACTTGATACATATTACAACATGGATGAACCCTGAGAGTATTACGCTAAGTGAAAGAACATATACACCAAGGCCACCTCGTATATGTGCATGATTCCACTAATATAAAATGTCCAGGATAGGAAAATCCACGGACAAACACTAGATTGCTGGTTGCCATGGGCTGGGGAGAGGAAGGTGGGAAGTGATTGCCTAATGGGCACAGGTTTCTTTTCGTGGTGATGGAAATATTCTGGAATTAGACAGTGGTGATGGTTGTACAAACCAGAGAATATATTAAAACCCTGAAAATGAGCTAGGAATTGGAAAATTTGGGGTGCAATAGCTTGATGTAAATATGAAACTCTACCATGTAGTAGGGGCTGTAAATTTAACCACCAGGGAGCCAAAGGCGGGAAACCTAAATGAACGGCTCTGACCACATAGAAGAAGAACACAGTGACAGAGGCAGTGTGACTGGACAACTCTCTCCCTTTCTAAACCGAGTCACCTCCCAATTCCAGCCACTGTTGCTGGGAGGAAGGAAATACTGCTGGGTACTGCCAGGTATGACTTTTTAAAAATAAGCTAGAAATTGAGATTTTGGGGTGAAATCTCTTAATTTGAATAACAGAAAAATTAATATTTTCTTTTAAAAAGAAGCCAAACAGGCTGGGCGCAGTGGCTCACGCCTGTAATCCTAGCACTCTGGGAGGCCAAGGCCGGTGGATCGTTTGAGCTCAGGAGTTCAAGACCAGCCTGAGAAAGAATGAGACCCCGTCTCGATTAAAAATTGAAAGAAATTGGCTGGACAACTAAAAATATATAGAAAAAATTAGCCGGGCATGGTGGCACATGCCTGTGGTCCCAGCTACTCAGGAGGCTGAGGCAGGAGCATTGCTTGAGCCCAGGAGTCTGAGGTTGCTGTGAGCTAGGCTGATGCACGGCACTCTAGCCGGGGCAACAGAGTGAGACTCTGTCTCAAATAAATAAATAAATAAATAATAAAAAAATAAAAAGAAGCCAAACAAATCATTGTTGAAATTCATCCTGTGGGCTGCTGGGACACAAGCACAGTATTAACATGGCTTTACTATAGCTTTAAGGTCCTTCCTAATCTGGCCCTATCGACCTCTCTGACCGGCCCCCCCGCTTGCCCCCAGCTCTCCCAACACAGAGCTGTCCACCCTCACGCAGGAAGCACGTACTTCGGGAGCTACAGGCACAGACCACTCCCAGCTACGGGGAGTCAGGATCCTCACTCTTAACGGCTTCCTAGTCCTTCGGGCCTCACCTCAATATGGCCTCCCTTAGCAGGCAGCACCCACTGCCTCCTGAAGGCGGAATCCCTCCTTCTCCTGGACCTGCAGCACCTGCTCTTACCTCCGTCGGGCCTCTCCCCCCCGTCCTGCAGTTACATGC
This sequence comes from Lemur catta, assembly GCF_020740605.2. Taxonomy (NCBI): domain Eukaryota; kingdom Metazoa; phylum Chordata; class Mammalia; order Primates; family Lemuridae; genus Lemur; species Lemur catta. Next base: position 46,723,601 of record NC_059144.1, read on the forward strand.
CCCCCACACCCCACCAATACTCCCCCTGGGCTGCAAACTAGACAGCAGAGACCAGGGCTCAGCTTCTATTTATGTGCACAATGCTTTGTGGGAACATTTTTATTCTGCTTTTAAAACGTTTATGTGTAAAACGCAAAACGCTTTTGGATTTGATTCGCCACACAGAACACATCAGTTTAAAATTTCTCCCGTATCCTGACATTTGGAAAGCGACTAAAAGTGAACCACTTAAAACTTCAATGACCGTCGCCTTCCCATAAAGAAACACCGCAGCCCAGCTTTACGCACTCTTCTCCAGGACGAACTGGCCTACCCTTTCTCTCTCTCTTGTCCTTTGTAGAGTTGGCGCTTTCAACACCTGCTTGACCAGATGCAGATTTATCTTCCTGTACTTCCATGTTTAAATTCGAAATTGTCAGAACAATTTCATTTCTTCCTTCATCTCCGAGACTCGCTTCCACAAGAAAAAGCTGCTCTTCTGTTCTCTCAGCACATCCTCCTTCGGCCAAATGCTGGTTCTCCTCCGGACTTATCTCAAGCTTGTTAACAAAGATAAATATTCCAACAAATATACTATTAATTACAATCTGATTAAGCTTTTGCCTTGGTGAACCACACCATACATAAAGAAAAGCAAAAATTAAAGATTATGCATTGCAACCAAAATGCTTTAATTCTTTAGCATCAGGATTGTGGCGGTGACATAATCCCCCTTTCTAAAAAAACCTATGCATCTTATAGCATTCCAATTATTGTAACTTTTACAATTCTTGAAAAAAAAACCATAAGATCTCTAAAAATTTTCCTGGGAAGTACTTTTACTGTGTTTAATTTGAAACTGCAAAATAGCTTCTCCATACATAATACTGCATAAAGGCCAACTTAGAAAAAATTGGTTTTTTTTTTAATTCATATAAGAGGTCAGTTTGTTAAAACCAGCTGTACCTTAATCAATCCAGTACTTTCAGCCAGGCTCACCACTAACTTACTGTCTTCACTGGCCACTGCCACATTCTCCTCCAGAACGTGAAACTCCATCACCTCCAACTCTTGCAGGGAGTACAGCTCTTCTTGCACACTAATGGCCACGTACTGCAGCATGCTCTGCTGGGGCCCCTCGCTGAGCCACAGCAGTGACGGCGGCCCGGGACTGGCCTCCTGCAGCATCACCTGCACCCCTTCCGGGGGCTGCGCGCTCAGCCAGCCGCTCTCCTGCAACTCCGCGTCGTCGGAAGTCAAGCGCACCGTCTGCAGGGTCAGGACGTGCTTGTCACTCTCCCCCGAGGGGGCGGGCACCAGCTCCAGCTCTTCTTCCGGGGTCCCGGCCTGGGGGACCCCGTAAGTACACTTGGCCTCCAGCTCCCCAGGGCTCTGAGGATCCTTCACTTTGCACATTCCATCTTTCTCCTCCGCTTCCTCCTCTAGGCCTTGCTCCAGCATCAACTCCAGCTCTTTGATTTTGGTGAACTCTTCAGAAGGGGCAGAGGGCTCCGCAGCCGCCATGATGTCTTGGCCTGTTCTGAGAAAGAAGCAAGCGGTCTTCGTCGGCACAGTGGGGTTGGGGCCTAGCAGGCTTTGGGGTTGACGAAGGTCTAATAAGGCCTGGCCTCTAAAGGCTTTGGACCCAGTAGGTCAGGACAATGTTGACCGGGCCTGGGCTTAGGTGGAGTTGAGCCTAAGCACAATTTAGGCTAAAGTGGGATTTTGTCCAACATTCTAGAACTAATAGATTTGGGGCCAAAGCACTCTATCCCAGCAAAGTTTGGGCCTGAGCAGGTTTGGGGCCGGTGCACACTCTGTCCTCACAAGGTTGGGCAGGCTTCCCACCATTGCACATTCTAGATCTAGCACCATTTGAGCCAGGCAGGCTTTGGGCGTAGTGGCGTTTAGCCCACCCAGACTCGGCCTGGCGGATCTCAGGCCGGTCAAGCACACTCCTGCCGAGGCTAGACGGCGTCCCCTCCCTCCCGGAACCCTGAGCAGTGCCCGCGGCCGCAGCCCCCGCCCCCGTCCCGCCTGCCCCGCAGCCCCCGCTCCCGTGGGGGAGGCTGCAAATCTGTCTGGGGCGGCCCCTCACCGCGGGAGGCGAGGCCTGGGCACCCGCCCGCCCCGTCCTGCGTGGGCTCCACCTCGTGCGCCTCCACCTCGTACGCGCGCTGCAGCCCAGCCAGCCGCCGGGCGCCAGCGTTCGGGGTGGCGGTGCGCAGGCGCGAAAGGCAGGGGCCGCACGAGGGGGCGGAGCCAGGGAGGTGGGGGGAGATGTACGGAGGGGGGAGGTGGGGGGAGATGTACGGAGGGGAGAGCAGAGGGGCGCTCAGGATGAGGGGCAGGTGAGGGGATGCATAGGAAGGGAGAAGAGGGGGGAGAGGTGAGGAGGGTCCTGAAGGGGGCGCTGCGGGACCTGGGGGGGATAGGAGGGGAGGGGGAGGGGGGAGAACCCTGAAGGGGGCGCTGCGGGACCTGGGGGGGATAGGACGGGAGGGGGAAGGGGGGAGGACCCTGAAGGGGGCGCTGTGGGACCTGGGGGGGATAGGACGGGAGGGGGAAGGGGGGAGGACCTGGAGGGAGGGGAGGGCGATGAGTACGCAGGAGAAGTGGGAGAGGAGTAAGGGGGGGCCCTACAGGCTTAGGGGGGCCAAGGACAAGGAAGGGGTGCGCTGGGAGGGCTGACCTTACGGGGTCACAAAGATGGGGTGCGGGTGGGCGGACAGGGTGGAGTGAAGGGGGAGGAGGGGCCGCTGAGACCCGAGCAAGACAGGGCCGGTGAGTGCGGGAAGGAGAGTGGCGGTGACGGGGCCGGGCAGGGCCCTGAGTCCTGCGGGGATGGGAAGCAGAAAGTTGGAGTCCCCGGGAAGAAAGAGCGGTGGTGGGAAGGGGAGGAGCTCCAAGAGGGTGAAAGGCGTGGCTGGAGGGGAAGGTGGCGTCCTGGGATCCGGAGCTTGGTGGTGGCTGAGCCGGGAGGGGCACGGTGGGGACCACCCAGTGCAGCCTCGAGGCCTCTCCCGCCCTTTTGTAAATTCTCTCGCAGGGTCTTGCCAGGGCCTAGGGAAGCGAGGGGGCGGGAAGGGCAGGTGGGAGGACTGCGTGGGGGGGACTTAGGGACCCAGAGGAGCCACAATGTTGGCCATGTGCTTGTCCAATCTAAAATGGTTCATTTGATGTCTTGGGTATTTCACCTGAAATTATTTTTTAATGGAAATCAATCATTTTGATGGTGTACAGAAGAAGCTGGGTTCATACCTTTGAGATACAAAATAAATGCAAGTTTGGAACCAATAAATCAATAAAATAATTTGCAATTCCGTGACTTTTTTTTTTAAGGGTACGGTTTACAACATTCTAGGAAACCGTTCTATTTTATTTTGGCTTTATTTTTCAAAAAAATACATATATTTTTAGAGATGGGGTCTTCCTCCAGCTCCCAGGCTGGAGTGCAGCAGAGTGTTCATAGCTCACTGCAACCTTCAACTCCTGGGCTTAAGTGATCCTCCCGTCTCAGCCTCCTGAGAAGCTGGGACTACAGGCATGTGCCATCGTGCTTGGCTAATTTTTAGATTTTTTGTAGCGATGGGGGTCTTACTATGTTGTCCAGGCTGGCCCTGAATTCCTGGCTCAAGCAATGCTCACACTTCGGCCTCTCAAAGTGCTGGGATTATAGGTGTGAACCACCATGCCTGCCTTTTTTTCAAATTTTTAATGCAATTTTTTTTGTTTCCTGTGTGACTATGCTAGGGGGAAAAAAAAACTCAAAGGAGAAAGCAGAGTCTTGGGGAAGAGGCTGAGATAGGCCTCCAAAATGGCTGGAGTGATGACAAGTGGCCTTGATGAAGAAATGGCTTTCATTTGGCATTCCTTTTTTTAAGCATGTCTTCCAGCAACCAATGATGAATTTTCTTCCCATCCATAACCAGAGAACTTTCTGTATCTGTAAAAGTGCTTTCTATGTTTGCCCATTCTCCACAGCCCTTCTTTGTATCTTATTTGCACACGGTACGTACTCAAATATTTCTTTTTCGTTTTCAGTAGGACAAAGGGTTGAGCTAAATTCAGTTTTAAAAGAAACTCATGTACCAGCAGTAATGGGTTGGTAGATTCTTGGATTGCTAGTTTTAACATTATGTCTGGGGTTTCTATTATAACATATGTACTATACAGAGAAGATAAATATTTGAAGGTCACTATTATAATAGTGTGTTATAATAACTTCTTTTAAATCATTTAAATGAGTTTTTCTGTTTGAACAATCAGCACCTATTTAGTGCCTTCTTGAGCAATTTTGCATTATTGCTGTAACACTCGTGCAGCTAGAAAGTTTTTTCAGTGTTTATGTTATAGATTCATGTTTAGAAATTTCAAATGTCAATTAAAAACACATTTTTCAAGGAGGTATAAGACCGGTGGGACGAGGGACATGGAACAGGGAAACTAAGTTAGACTTGAAGGGGAAAAATAGGGGTTTAAAATGAGAATGAGATACAGGTGGATGGGGAGAGGGGCTTCGAAGGGGAAAGAGGAGAAACTGGAAGACAGGCCTGCAGTTTTGTACACTTTGTTCCCTCCTCAAGTCTCCCTGTGTTTTGGGATAATATTTGGGGGGCAGCACCTCAAGCAAGACCTGCTGGATTTCTGGCTCAGAGGCCTGTGCAGCTCAGGAGACTTTCGAAAAATATGAGATGCGATCCTGGTGGTACCCTGAGTGCATGGAGCAGTTTCTCCCAGGTAAACTGTCAATCTCTCTTTTTTAGGGGATCAAGATGGACAAAGAGGCAAGTAGCTTGCAAATAGTCTCAGATGAAAGGAACAATGAACTGGCCCACGCCCTCCTGGTCCAGTGCAGACTCCTCAGACTGGCTTCAGTTCTCTCCTTTATCTGCCCCACTCACCTCCCCAGCCTTTCCTCCTGCGATGCCCTGTCCCTGCTCTGGCCAGACCCATCTCCGAATGATCCCCATTGGCTGTGCTGGATGTAAGGGGACACAGTGCCTCTTGTATCTTGTATCCAGAACTTTGCATGGGGCTTTGCTTTGGACATTGTAGATATCGCTGCTGAGTCCCGGAGGTGGGAGAGCTGATAGCATCGCGTAGTGCAGCCTGAGAGCTAGAGCGAAGCCCTCTGAGTCCCAGGCCCTGCTCTTGGGGAACGCTGTTCTGTGTCTTACAGGTGCCTGGGTGTGGTGAGGGGCCAGCCATGGGCTCTTCCAGTACCTCCCATAGAGCTCGCGGTCCCTGGCCACCTCCAGGCAACAGTGATGTCTCTTATGCCTTTTGTACGACAATATCGGGGGCCTTTCACTCAGTGGACAGGTGATCTCTACCTTCCCAGCTGCCCGCCTGACTGGTTCCTCGTGTTCCCGGCTATAGGACGGTGTTTAGTGCTGCATTGCGGGCGGTGGTGGCCCACGGCAGGTCCACGTTGTCAGCTTGTCATCAGCCAAGGGGCTGAAAGGACAGAAAGGCCCCGCGAAGTATATGGCTTAGTCAGGGCCGGACCCATATTCTTGTGTCCCCGAAAATTCATATGTTGAAGTCTCAACCCTCAGTACCTCTGAATGTCACTGTATGTGGAGATAGGACCTTTAAAGAGGCAATTAAGGTTACATGGGGGCCCTAAGCCACATGGCTGTGTTTGGGCCTCCAAAAGGTGATTAAGTTAAAATGATGCCAGAGGATGGGACCCTAATCCTACCTGACTGGTGTCCTTATAAGCAGAGAGACACCAGGGAAGTGCACACACCAAGGCGTGGCCATGTGGGAACACAGCAAGAAGGTGGCCTGGACCTAGGAGGGGGCCGCAGGAGAACCAAATCTGCCAACACCTTGATCTTGGACTTCCGGCCTCCGGAACTGTGTGAAATAATGTCTGTTCTTAAGGCCACTCGGTCTGTGGTAGTTAGTTGTGGCAGCTCTAGCTGAGTAGTGCGGGTACACCCCACGCTGGGGCTTGGCTGCTAGAGCAGTGTTCCGGCACACTCTGCTTAACTGCTTGCGCTGAGAACATTACCCTCCATGGTGCTCCTGACCAAGTGGGCATGGGGGAGATTTGCTGTACACAACCATGTAATGGAGTCTCATAGCAATAAAAAAATTATAAGTAAGAACAATATTTTGAAAAAAAATTGGGCAGCAGGGGATGCGGGAGGCCAGGAAGTGCTTTAGTCATCTTTAAAAAACACTCTGGGTCTGCTCACTGTTTCCAAAGTAAGTGTCATGAGGTTTACAGCTTAATTGTTCCCTGGCGGCCCCAGCTTGAGTGTAAAACTTTTACGAGGCACTTGGTAAGCACCTAAGGATCTGAGGTGCCCAAGCGAAGAAAGAGCTTGGAAATGAAATGCTGAGTGAAGGCTGGGACTGCCCTAAAGTCTGCGCAGGAAGGGCACGTGGAATGAGTGTGTTAAGCACGTGACCTGAGTTATCTCTCGGTCTTCCAGAAAGCCCAGTGAGGGGACAGTATATAGTGCCCCTTTCACAGAGAAGGAAATAGAAAGGTTAAGAAGCTTGCTCAAGTGGTGAGAACTGTGATGAGCATCTTTGTCTTAAATAGTATGTAATTTGGTATTTATTATAGTTGTTAATTCCCATGTGGGAAATTATATACATGTTTATATATTTTAATGTACATCAAATATATGTACTTATATGTTACATACTTTCATGTGTATATGTTCTCTACGTGTAACGTGTACTGTGCATGATCAGAACGCTCTGCACAGACAGATCTTTGTCAGTTTTGCTGACTGTTGTGTCCAAAGTGCCTGGATGGTGCCTGGGACAGGCCCATCGGCAGCCGCTTGTGGAATGGCTAAATGCTGGAGTCTGGCAGCTTCTGACCACTCTTTTTTATGGCCTGTCTGGTGTGCATGAAGGGGGAATCTGATTTTTATATCCTACAGACTTCCACAAATAAATATCATGGTGAGTTTTCTCTTGCTGCTCTGTGGTGATATTTACCTGAACAACTTAATGATGTCTCTGACCTCTTCATTTTAAGAAACCTTTCAAGAACTTCTTCATTCAACAGTTGTCCATGTGTGCCATAGGTATTTATAATTAACTCTGATATCTGCATCTTCGGAAATTGGGTGCTCAGAAGGCTGGTTTGAAATGTAATCTGGCACCCAGAACTCCCAGCTTTGACACTGTGCGTGTCATTTCCCAAGACGTACTAAGGACCTGCTTGAAAGTGAAGAGAATTTAACACCGAATAGGCCGGGAAGTAGCTCTTAGCACTAAGATTTGTTAGTATGGCCCCGACTGCGTGTGTTACTATTAATATTAATATAATCAGCTCAAGTCCAAGGAAGAAGAGCTGCAAGTGGATTGCTACGTTGTGGAATATCAGAATTGGAGAGTAGACTCCAAGTTTGTCTTCTGCGTAGTTGGTTGTTTCTGTATTTATTTATCATGACTGTGAGGCCTGACTAGCAACTGGCATGTGAACTATTATTTATCCACTCTGACGTGGTAAGTTTGGCTCGAAGCACTGTATCGATAATTTGTACCATAAAAGTACATAAACAGTTCAGATTTCTTTTGCCTGATTTCAACCAATGAGTTGCAAAGGAGTGTCATTTCGGAACATGTCAGTTAACCCACTGGGCAAATATTGTTTGTATACAGATCGTTACACCTTGACCTTTGCTATGAACACAGAGAGAATGTGCTCTTATTCAACAAGCAATTCAGCATTGCTCATGGACTTGGACGCAGAGGTGACGAGTTTGGGGGCGAATGAGGTGCAAGAGCGAATTCTTAAAACTGTTTGCTGTGTTTCCGAGGGGGAACAGGCAGAGTACAAGAAAGGGAATTTGGTGATTATGTAAAAGTGTACCAGGTGTTTCAGAACTCTCCAGAACTTTATCAATAGAACTTCTACCTTGTCCTGCTTCTCCATGAGGAAGCCATTTGATATATAGATAAATAAAAGCTTTATTGTTTTTAGTCTGATTAAATGGAGTCTGAAAACAAGCGTTATGGGGGAGAAAATCTGGAGGGGTGTCTCCCACCTGTGGATGGTAGTTAACTTGGGTGGCAGGTACTGACGGGCCAATGTGAAGGACTAGTTTTTCTCCTTTGCACAATTTCTTTAAATGCTACACGTTAATAGCACACCACAAACCGTAAGGACCTTGAGATGGGAAGATTACCCTGGATTATTCAGGTGGGCCTAATGTCATCCCAAGGGGTCTTGTAAGAGGCAGCCAGGAGGGTCAGAGTCAGGAGATGCGACAGGGAATCAGAGAGACAGAGATTAGAGGGTCACGTGTCGCTGGCTTTGAAGATGGAGGAGGGGGCCACAGCCGAGGGGTGCAGGCGGCCTCTAGGAGCTGGGAAAGGTGGAGAAAGGGGTCCCCCCAGAGCCTCCTGAAGGGATGCAGCTCTGCTGACCCATTTTAGACTTCTGACCTCCAGAACTGTGGGAGAATAAATGTGTAGCTTTAAGCCCCTCAGTTGGTGGTGGTTTGATACAGCAGCCAGAGGAAGCTCACACAACGGGCATCCGGGATACCCCACCCTGCCGGTTCTCCTTCCTCGTGGCTGCACCTTAGTCTCCAGCACTGCTTCTGCCTTCTCCTCCTGGCCCCTCAACACGAGGGGTTTCCCAGGCACAGTCCTTGGAGCCTTCCTCTCTCTGCACCCTCTCCCCTGGGAATCTCACCCAGTTTCCATGCTTCCAGTGCACCATGTGTGCAGTGGCTCCCAATAACGTCTCCAGTGGGGACTGCTCCCCTGACTCCAGGCTCTGGGACCCACCTGCCCCTCCTGTCCTGGTCAAAGTACTTAGTGGGCAAATGTAACTTGTCCAAAGCAGGATTCTTGGTTCCTTCCACCTGAATCCTGTGTTACCTCTTCCCGTTGCAGTTAATGGTGTTCCTTTTAGATGCCCCAGCCAAACCCCTTAGAGGTTCCTCCTCCTCTCCCAGCCACGTCCATCCCATCAGCAAGTGGATCTACCTCCAAATCTACCAGCAAATGGATCTGCCTCCAGAATCTGGCCACCTCTCCTTACCACCCCTCCCCCCACACCGACCCAGGCCTCCATCTTATCACACCACCACTCAGAGGCCCGGAGTAGCAACGCTTGTTCTTTCACTTTCTGCAAACCTTTGTTCACCTGTCCCCTCGCTGAGGCCTTCCCAGATTCCCTGTTTCACTTTGCAACCCCAGTTTTCCTTGTCTGCTTAATTTTCCTTAGCATTTAAAAGTCACTGGCCTCTCCTCCCAAAACTGGGTGCCAGCGATCTGGTGAGGGAGCAAGTACTGTGCCGCCCCGAGGGCCAGGGCTCCCCTGCGCTTGTTCTCCCCCCAGTGCCAGATCGATGCCTGGCTCACGCCAGGCAATTGACAAACAAGCTCTGTTGAATGGGTGAACCTGAGCGATAGTTGTGCAATAATTTTCCGTAGTTCTACGACCGGAGTGTTCAAAATAAATGTATAGTGGGTTGGGTTATCTCTAAGCTTAGTTTTCTATATTAGTTTCCCATAATATGCATCTTAGCACTTCTTTAACTTCCTTATTTGTAGAAATTGTAAAGGCTGTATACTATAATAAAACAATATAAAATAGAATGCCCAAACGACGCTGAAACTATGTTCACAGTTCACCTTGACTGCTGAAAGTACTCTGGCTTCTTATTGATACATATTCCGAAATGTATTTTCTACGGAATTACAATTCAGAATCTGACTGTGGACAGGGCGAGAGACCGTTTCCATTTGGAGCAAGGGGTTCAGGTTTACGAGAGGACGCGTGAGATAGATTCCTTTGCCTTCCGTGTGCTGAGAGGCTCCTCTTGTGCAGCAGCAGCCTTGACCTCTTCAATTTTGGGTCCCCAGGGCTGGCCTTGTGTGCTGCCCTGGGAGGGGCTGGGCAGATGTCCACACCAGGAAGGGAGGAAGGAAAGAGCAGGCTGGCCTTGAGCAGGGGGCCCAGAAGGGAAGGAGGGAGGCTGGAGAGGGCAGGAAAAATGGGTGTGCCCGCTCAGGCCGCACCTCTGGGGAGAGGACGTTGTTTGGTGCCCCTGGCTGGGCATCGCTCCAGACAGCAGAGCTGTCCCGATTTAGGAAATCACCTTGACAAGTTACCTGAGGGTGGAAGGGAAACCTCAGAGCAAGACACTAAAGGGGCAGCTAAACTACTCTGCCATAGAAAGGGAGAATTCATCCTTTTTTGCTTTTGCCATTTGTGGTTTGAGTGTTTGGTTGCAAAGGAGTGGGTTGAGGAAGGACAGGGGCAGAGAGGGAGTGGGAGAGAGGGGAGCCACCGGTACTGCAAAATGGCTGGAGTAATGTTTTGGGAGTATCTTATTAAATGACAAGTCAGTGGGCTCTATGGCACCCAGGCCTTGGGGAGTGGTTTCCTGGGTGCGTGCACGTGGCATGGTGTGTGCTACCAGGGCTGGGCCCCATGCCCGTGTGAGTGCTTGCGGGGAGCACGTGGGGAGAGAATGATCGCACACGGAATTAACCAGAACGAGGAGCTTGGACACAGTGTCTACCAAAAGGATTTTCTTTATGTTTATTTTTATACTAGTTGTTTTCAAAATAATTATAGGTTCACAGGATATTGCCAAAAAAAAAAAAAAAAACAAAACAAAGTGTTCAGGGAGTTTCCCTGTACCCTTTGCCCAGTTTTCCCGAGCCGGTGTGTCTTATGTGTCCATAGTACAATATCAAATCCAGGAAATGGGCATCGGCACAACCCACCGTGTCTCTGCAGTTTTCCATCAGTTCTGTGTGCACTGATGTGTGTGCGTGTGGGTGTGTGTGCGTGTGTAGTTCTGTCACATGTAAACTTGTGAAACCCCCAGAGTCAGGATGTGGAACAATCCGTCACCACGAGGGTCCCTCCAGCTACCCCGTTATGGACATATCTGTCTTCCATCCGCAGGACCCCAAGAATTTAAACCCCTCGGGAACGGGCAGAAGTCTCGGGAAAAATGCTGGGGCCTCCTGCCAAACTCATGTGAGAGGCTCATGCCTGTCTTATCAAGGTACTAAGGGCCTCTGGCTTCCTGTACCATAACCTGGAACTATGCTGATGCTGCTAAAAATGACGTTGATTCTAATCCCAAATAGTTCACACCCAGGGTCAGCAGGGCCCAGCCTCCTTCTGCATCCGTAGACCCCCGTGACGAGGGGGTGGGACAGCGTGCAAGAGCTGTTCCGAGGTTGGGTCCTGGAGCAGGAGGGGAGTCTGCACAGAGAGGGGGCAAAGTGTCGGGAGGTGGGGAACCACCAGGGCCCTGTTTCATCAGATTTCTCCTTTTCTGCAGCTCCGAATCCGACTCAGTGTGTCATGCAGCGATCGTTTAAATCTGGGGTCAGAAGGTGCCTACGTTATAAATAAATGATACATCTTTAAATCTAGGACAAAGGTTGCAAAGTGACTTGCCTTTAGGGACCAGGCAAGTCAATGAGTTTGGCAGCTGGAGAGGGTTGGGTGTCCTCCCCAGCGAAAGCTGCCCCCAGGTCCAGCCAAGGGCCACCGGCCACCGCCCGGGGCTACACGCTCACCTTATTCTTCTAGAGAAGCCAGATCTGAGTGCGAAAGTTCTCCTGATTTTTATACAGTGGCAACTAAGTAGAAGAAATTTCAAGTTCTCTTGTCAACTGAACAATATATGCATGAACCAGATTTGGCCCAAGCCAGCTGGTGACCTCTGTTCCGGATATTTCTTCACTGGTTCTCTCTGTCTCTCTGTCTCTGTCTCTCTCTCTCTCTCTCTTTCTCAGTCACAGAACGAGAAAACACAGAAGGAGGAAGTCATTCTGACAGTGCTTGTAAGCCCTTTATTAACTCATTAAGTCATTACTTTTCTCAAATGAGAGCTCTAGCAATGATCCTAACTAGCATTTGTATAGTGCTGTAAGGCTAACCAAAGCGATGTTGGCATATACTTCCTCCACTTACCTCCTGGTGACAGGAGGCTTGAATCACCTGTTGGAGGTCTCAGGGCTGGGAGGTGGTGGTGTAAGTGGGACTTGGACCCCAAACTGACTTCAGATTCCGTGCTCCATTCTGACCACGTGTTCGTGTGCAAAACCCTTCCAATGCCCGGCCCTCCCTTCCTTTGGCCCCCTCTCCCCACACTGGGGAGACAGAGCACACAGAGCAGTCCCAGGCTCTGTGCCAGGCACTCTTGACCCTCTGCTGTCTCAACCTGGAGGACTCCATCCACCATCCGCTGACTGTGCCCACCCCCGCTGTGAGCCTGCAGTCATGGCTGGAACCAGCAGTTCACCCTCTGTCGGTTTTGGTCCCATGTTCTCCTGGGGGTGAGTCCATCTGAGGGGCTCAAACACTGCCCATGAGTCATAGCCCCATCTTAATTTGGGTTCCCCTGGGGGCAGGGCTGAGAGTCCAGGACTTGGGTGCAGGTGGTTTATTTGGAGAGGGTTCCAGAAAGAAGTGAAGGAGCAGAAGAACGACACAGGAAGAGGGAAAAGGCAGCATAAGGATGAGTTATTGAGGCGGCTGCTGCAGTCCCTAGAAGCACCAATCCTGGGGGGCCCAGAAGAGCTCCTGGAATGTCCCCCAGATGGTCCACCTGGAGGTCTGAGGTAGGGGGTGTTCACCCACCAGCTCCCATGCTTCAAAAATGAGGGCTTCTCTGGGGGTGTCCCCCACTTCCTGTCTATGCTGGCACCTGGATTAAAGGGGATCTCCACTGTGGGGAAGGCCCACAGGCAGAGAAGGATACTTTGAGCTCCCCATCCATGCCTGGGGAGTCTGAGCACACATGGGACTGTCACCACATGTGTGCACAAAATCAGGGTCAGAGGGGGCACCCCAAGGCCCCTGCCCGAGCCCCCAGTGGCATGACAGTTACTTTAGTGGTGCTAACCAAAGAAATGCCCTTTTCTGACAGGGGTGTTGGACCTATTGTGTTGAAACTTACTGCAGCTCTCTGAGGGACTTTCATGTGGCATTTAGTGCCTTTGCCTTCGTCATTAGCGTGTGGGCTTTGCTGACTGTCTGCTGTGTTTCCATTTCTGCCGAAGCGGAGCTGGGTGCCCGAGGCACCCCGTGCTGAGGGTGCTGGCTGGCGTGCCCGTCACTTGGCGAGCAGGAAAGTGACTCAGTGGAGGGCAGCCGGGCTGTGGCCCGCGTCTGGAAGCTGCAGTTATTTTCTTACAGCCATGAAGGTCACAAACATGACCAAACCATGACCCTCATCTCTCGGCCTGAGGGACACGGGTGTTATTACGGTCAAAACATTTTTCTTGGTGGGGTGTCGTTAATGCAGATGCTCACCCAGGGCCTGTTTCATCTTTACTGTCTCAAACCGCCTGGGCTGAACATAAGGAAATTAGTCTTTGGTTTGTTGACTTCGAAAATTTGATGTAGAAGGAGGCCGAGATGCTGGCTGCTTCTTTTCGGATGGTGTCGTTTTATCCCGGCTTCCAGTGTCCCTTGGTCCCAACTCCTGCCGGCACATCCTTTGGTTTTGCGCCTCCTTCCCTTCCCACCACACGATTTCTGTCACAATCCCGTGTTTTACGATCTCTTTTATCTGCTTTCTTGTTGACGTGTTTATTGTTGGCTTCCCCTTGGGGTGCAGCCCCTGGTGAGCAGGGCCTGGTCGTGTTCTCCCCTGTCCCTGAGACTTGCACGCTGCCTGGCTCTCACCTGCTGCGTGGACCGAAAGGGTCCCAATGGCAGATGCACATTTAAGTCTTGAGTTCCCATGGTGAGCCAGGGCCCTGCTGACCTTGACAACCACAGACAGCGCGTGCTGCCCCCTGTGCTCAGCCCTCTCGGTCAGTCGCCTTGCGTGAGAGCATTCAGTTCTCCAGGATGGACTGCATTTGACATTGAGTGTTCCAGAACCTCCGGGCACCGTTGTCGAGGGGGGGGCTCTGTGCTCCGCAGTTAACGTGTGCCGATGCCCCTGCTACCCTACAGCTGGCTTTATCGCTCCAGGCCTGCTGCCTTCCTGAGAATTTGCTCTGGCCTCTTTCCAGCAATCTGTCAGAAAGTTATAGACTAAGCTACCCTTCAGCAATTAGAATGGACTTTAGTTGTGTTTGAAAGATGAATTTAGAGGTAATTTTCTAATTACCAGCAGTTGTCAAATAAACTGAGACAAAAGACTGCTGAGTCTTCGCCCGGGCCCAAATGAGCTCTCGCTACGGCGGGAGCCGGTCATGTGCCTCGGTGATGGATGTGGGGAGACAGCAGCTTAAAAACCAATTAGCTTTCTGCTTCTTTTGCTAATGTGGAGACAGGGCCGGGCAGAGTCTGTCTGCTCGAGGATGGGGTTCAAGCAGGGGCAGCCGTAGAAGTTAAGCTAGCAGAACTGATGAAAGGAACACACGTCAAGGACGTCTGCGTTCTTAGCAATATCTAAATGTTCATCTTCATTTGATGGAACGCTTCTGAGTCTGAATTGTCAGTGCAAACGTTAAAGATGTAATAGCTATTGATGCCTATTCTAGATAATAATGCCTAAAGATATCACCAGGGCATTTTTCACAGGAGCTTTAATCTGTAAAATTGCTATCTGCAGAAGTGTCAAACGTGTACGTGGTAATATTTATAAGGTGGCTTTTGTATTTTTTCTGCAATTGTTTGTGTCACATTTTGCTTTGTTAATTGTTGCTTCTCATCATGGGTCGATGTCACAGGGAAACCAGTGTCACAGAAGGCCTGGGGGTCACCTTGGAGCTGTCGCTAGAGCTCCAGGCCTGGTTTGCAGCCTTGGAGGTCCAGAAGCTTGGCTTTGTCAGGACTCCAGCTGGAATCAGCAGACTCAGAAGGCAGTGGTGTGTCAGCCAGGGTGCCAGTTTCTTAGTCTACAACCAGAGTGCTACCCTGTTCCTTGTAGTGACAGTCATGGTAGGTTAGAGACAGCCATGATCGGGTGGAAGACTTGTCCCAGCTCCACTGATGACCTCGGACAGCCCAAACCTTCCTGCTGCCTCAGATTCCTTGTTTGTAAGGTGGAGATGATGCCTCCTTTGACTGGGTTGTTGGAAGGATGAAAGGAGAATATATATGTAAACTGTGGGGTCCAGGAACATGCACAGAATCCTTTTCATGGGACGGACAGATGCAGTGGTTACAAGCGTAGACTGGAGGCAGTTTGTGGAGGCCTATTCCGACCGCATGACATGAAATAAGCTGCTGCCTAGTTCTGCGATTCCGGATCTGACAACTAAATTGGGATCGGCGTGTTATCTACCTGAAGGCCTTGGTGCTGTGGTGGTGAGTACGGAGTGCGATGCCGTAGGGAGAGCATGTGGCATGATGGCCGTGGTGCCCAGGCACAGCAAGGGCTCAAATGGATGGAAGCTGCCGCCGTTGCTGGGAATACCAGTAGTTGTGGTGGTAGAAATAGTAGCATCTGTTGTGGCATCACCAGCAACACAAGCAGGACAGCCAGGGGGTGAAGGTCATTCGGCAAGTGTGAAATCAGGACGGAGAGGCAGGCTGTCTCGGGCCAGGCTTCTCACCCCGTCACGGTCGATGATGCTGTCCCATGTATCGCGGGGCGCTCAGCAGCATCTCTGGCCTCTCTCCACTAGATGCCAGCAGCACCTCCCCGCTGTGACAACCAAAGATGTCTCTGGACACCGCCATTGTCCCCAGGCTGGGAGCAGAATCAAGAATTGAGAACCCCTGATGTAGGGAAATACTTTGCCCAGACCCTGGAGGAGCCTGTGGTCCCCCAAAGCACGCCCCCTTGCCCATACCTGTACAAACTCCTATCTGCCCAACGTTTTGCTTTGATTCTCCCTTTTTGAGACTTAATCCGTGCTCTCTTTTGTCCATTTGATGACGAAGACCAAGTGGTTACTATGAACAAGCATCTGGGGCATAACCTGTTGGGGAACAGGCTCCGCCTCTGCTCCCAGGGGCACCCTGAAAACCTTCTCCCTTCACCCCCTTCTTTAGCACTTTCCCTCCTTATTTGGGCACAACGCTGTTGACCAGATTATGGCTTTCTGAACCACACTGCAGTGGGTAGCAGGACCCTGCTCAGGCCCACACTGGTAAACCTTCCCTGCGGTGAGTTCCTTCCTCTGAGAGCTCATCTTTTTCCTTGTGCAAAGGCCCACGGTATTTACGAGCATGATAACCTTGGCTGAGTACATTGACCACCCTGGACCTTGGGTTCCCGTGCAAAATGGGGACAATGTTATATCCCCTTCAGTGGTGCTTGCCGAGAGATTAACTGAGATTCCATAGGCTCTCAGCTCCTTTCTCTCCGTTCAAGTGGGGACCTTATTCTACATTGCAGATGCCCCTCACCTCAGCCTCTTGGTGTTTACAAGAGCTTTTTAAGGACCGAGTTTAACATGATGTGTTGAGGCTTCAGTTTTTTTTTTCCCATTCTCCCGACGCCTGCATTTGTCTGCATTACTGTCCCATTTAAATGTTCTTTGCCGGCAGAACTCAGTGGCGTGTAAATCTCTGTATCATGACAAGAATGGGCTGTCCCATTGTAATTTGGATGAATGTCTGAGAAGGCCTAGCTGAATGAGTAAAAGCTCAAATTATTTTCCAATTAAACAAAAGATATTTTATTACTTTAAAACCCAGCAAGAACTGGGTTGAGAAACTATGACAATAAAATTCTTTAGGGCAATACCAAGCAAACAGATAAGAATGATTTGGAGCTCTGTTCTGCAAGCTCGGCATTGATGACTTGTTTTATGTCTGTATACAATACCCACCGAGAGGTGTGTGCATTTATAATCTCTGCCATGCTTAATGTGTTTAAAAACAGCTTGTGCTTTTAAGTAGTTTCAATAGTCGCCAGAAATCCTGTTGACATTGTTAATTTGTTTAGAAAAGCCTTTTTAAAAGATCTTAAGAGGTAAACTTTAACCCAGCCTCTGTCAGAATTACTATAAATTAGAGGCATCTAGAATTGATGAGATTTTCTTAGCTCAGTTCCATTCTGTTGTCCTTACTAGAAATGTAAGAACATTCTACATTTCCAGCATATGCAATGTTCACATCATGACACTGTTTTTGTAGATGCCTCACATTATTTAACTTGAGCCACCCAATTTTAATCATCTTGCCTAATTTATTGATTTTTTTATTGGCAAATAAACAATTTTAAGAGAAAAATTTAATTCATTTTCACACGCACTAGCTCTACTGCAAAGCTGATAGGACATCAGGAGACTTGGGCCAGGTTCTGGTTTTGTCTCTAACAAGCTATGTGAATTTTTTTGATATCCAGCTTCATTTTTTTTAAAAAAATAATCCTTAACTTCCCTACCTCTGAGAGTTGTGAAGATTGAATTTGGGAAGCTAGTGGGTCTAAAGACAGAAAGCAGAACTGTTTCATAGAACCACCTGTCAACAAGAGCTCTCGGTTCAGTAAAGTGGAAATTGACAGAGTGTCATATCAGAGTTCCGAAGGATCTTTAAGAGAGTGGACAGAAAGGGAGATGTAGAGAAATGTGGAAATGTCATGAGGGATGTTTTACACAACATGCTGCCGTTTAGGCAGGACACCCGGCACCCACTAAGGAAGATGTATAAGGGTCTGTCCAGCTATGGTTGGTCTCTAGTTATTCTATTGCAAGATTTAGGGCCAGACAGGCAAGATTAGGGGAAAGACAGGCCAGCAGCAGCTACCAAGTAAGATTATGTAGCACTGTTAGGAGAGAAGGGCCAGGAGCATTACGTACAACAGCCAGAAAATGGAAACAGCCCCAGCGCCCATCAGCTGGTGCCTGGCTGTGCAAAATGTGGCGTATCCACACAGTGGAATATTGTCCCACCACAAAGAGTAATAAAGGGTCTGATACATGTTGCAGCATGGATGAAAACATCACACCAGGTGAAAGAAGCCAGTCACAAAAAAACCAAAAGACCACATACTGCGTGATTCCATTTATACGAAATTTCCAGAATTGGCAAGTCCATAGAGATAGAAAGCTGATGGGTGGTTGCCAGGGGTGGGAGGGGAGGGGGATGGAAAGTGAATGTTAATGGGTCTGTGATTTCTTTTGAGGGTAATGAAATGTTCTAAAAAATAATTGGGGTGACGGTTGCACAGTTCTGTGAATGTACTAAACCCACTGAATCGTACATTTCTAAAGGGTGAATTTTAGGGTTTGTGAATTGTATCTTAACAAAACTATAACTGAGAGAGAGAGACAGACAGACACCAATGGACAAAAGGGGAGAAATAAAAGAAAGGGGAGAGACTAAGTGTATTCGGAGGTTACAGTTAATTTTTATAACTGTGTAACAGGATGTCATTAAATCATTATCTCTATTAATAGAACAAAAATTCTGCTTCCAGGTGCTAATTGCCTACCGGTGTCAAGCTCTCTGCTGGGCATTTTATGTTAGTTTTTTTATCACTGATTGAAGGATGTGGAAATTATTTTGATGTGACAGAAACAAATTCTGAGGGTGGCTACCCGGTCTGAACTTGACCAACTTCACTCCGCACGCAGGTGCGTGTTCAAATCCTCCTCATCTAAATTCCCAGCCGGAACCTCATGCTTATACATAAACATAGTTGCTGGAAAGAATTTGGGTTTTGGAGTCAAGAGACCAGGATCTAGTTCTCAGTCAATTCTCCTGACCTCCCAGGGCCTCAGTTTCCTCATCTAAATATTAAGGAGTTAGACGAAATGATTGGGTTCCTTTCCACTTCTTCATGCCCTACGATGCCAACATTTTCTCCTGGTCTTCCCTCTTCCCAGCATCTCCCCAGAAAATTCCCCGCTGCCATGGCCTTTCCAGTCATTACAGGAAGAGAACTGATTTTGCTAGACAGCTTTGGATGTTTACTATATTGGATTTCCTGTGAGTGGGACATCCACAAAACAAGATGTTCGTGATTTTTCTTGAACTGTTCCTCACCGATTCTGAAAATACCTAGAAACCCCATACATAGACTATCTGAGTTGTAAACTTTGACCCACACTTATATAATCTTTGGTTACACAATCACAAAGTGAAGTTCAGGGTAGAAAGAGGAGTGTCTAGACTTTCACCCTGGGTCCAGGATCTGCCCAAGGGACCCATTTATCACCTTATTTCCCTCCTTGACTCCTGTTTATCTCTCTTGTTCCCATTCAAAGGGACTTGAGAACATTAAATTCAGTACTTCGGTAGATCAAACTGATTGCTCTGAGTGAAAAACAAGGCTGTCCACTTGGTGCCGCAGATAAGTCTGTTTTCTGTGCTGTGACAACACCAGGCTTGAACAGATACTGACATCTGGATGTCAGGGGTTGAGGAGGCCGGCACTCAGGAAAGAAAGGATGGCAAAGGAGTTATGTTACAGTCAGTAAAGGTTAGAAATGAATCACAAGATCAGGGTAGGAAACCAAGTAATAAAATAAGTGCATAATAGTGGGTTGCCAGGCAGACAGTGGGCTAATACCGAAGTGACAGTTGAATGCAGCAGGGAGGATGAGAGGCAGAAACGCGTGGGTGAGATGGAGAAATAAAGGAAGAAAGAATAAAAGCCAACAAAGAGGGGGAGAGCAGAGGAGCCTGTCACTTTGTCTTAGGAGAAATTAAGAAGCCAGACAAATTATAAGTGTACTTGCATTTGGAAACATGATCAGACAGTCTGAGCTGGGCTCTCGTGGGTGGGGGTGACTGTTGCTGCAGGGTCCTGCACGGCGGCTTGCCCTGCCTCGGCGTGGGATCGGTCAGGACTTGCCAAAGTTGGCAGGTGTCAAGGAATCGGGGGATCGCAGTGATGCTCGGGGTTTTGCTGGATCTTTTTGCTTCCCCGTTCAGAAAGAGAACAGCAGAGGAAGACGGCTAAGGTTCTTGAGGGCCCTGGCCACAGGGACGATCTCAAACTCTCCCCAAGTCCCCGTGCAGTGGGTACTATTCTTATCCCTCTGTTTCAGCAGAGGAAACCGAGGCCAGCAGCTTGCTCAAGGTCACACACACTGCAAGCGGTCTTGGCTGCTGCCTCCCTGCCGTCTCCCTCCCCGGGTCACCTTCTAGAGTCACTGCATAAAGGCTAAAGTGCTTCTCCCCATGTGGGTTGGGGGGTGGTTCACAGCCACAGAGAGGGGTTTTCATAGACCACCTGGAGTTGGAGGACATTGATTTCACCTGTCCTGTCTCCAAAAAGGAAATTGATGGGGCCACTCTGAACGTTCAGTCCTCTTCGGCATTTGGTTGCCTTTCTTTCCTCTCCGTTGGCAATGGCTCCGTCAGGCTCTCAGTCAAAACATCGCATTGCTCAAGCAAAGCGTGAGCCTTGCTGTCTCGTGGGAGCGAATTGCACAAAGCGCTGTGCTGCGCTCAACCCTGGTGGTGCCTTGCCTGCCCTGTTGGATCTAAGACCTGAAGTTCAATGAGCTTCAAGTTCATGGAGCAGCGTAGCTCTGGGGTTGTGGGAAGAGTGGGGGCTGGAGAGTTAGGGGAGACTTCTCCACCCCTGCTCTGAGGCCTAGGCTAAGACAAGTCACCATGGTCAGCTGCAGTGGCCACTGCAGGTTGAAGAGGGATTCATTGTCCTTCCAGAAGGTTCTCTCCAGTTCTCAAATGTCATGACGAAATGAAGAAAGGAATGCTTCCTTTGAAATCGATGCAAGCTTCTGAGGCAGCACACCCAGCGTGTGGGCTCTGTGCTTCACCCCGTAGAGAACCTGCTCTGAGTTCAGCTCTGGCCTTGCTGTCTGCCCTGCAGCAAGACCCCCGAGAATGCCCGTGGACCAAGCAGTTTCTCGGCAGGACCCCACTAAAAGAGACACTCACAAAACAAAGAAAGTTTCTAGCATATTGTCCAGGTCTAGGTAATGTTTCATGAGGACAATAGAAGGCATAATTTGTTTTCAGAGTATAATTTTATTATATCTTAATGCAAAAAAAGATAAGATAAATTCTCTATTATTTTATAATAACCATATCATTTTTACAATACCCTATTATTATAATAATCATTTTACTGTGAGTGATAATATGTAATTGCTTTTCTTATATATTAGCATACTGTAATTTACCACCACAAATGTTGTTTTTTTTCCCCCCCTTAATTTTTGTACTTTCAATATTGAAAAACTTTTTAACATTTTCTAAGGCGGCACGTTCAGGCTTGTATTGTAGACTTTTTGCAACAAGCCTATATTTCTGTCATCTCTTCTTTTGTGTTGTAAATTACCCTGAAAGGTTTAATGAATAAATGAATAAATTAATTAACAATGGCCAGGGAATGCTGCTATTAAAGCGCTGTGCGTTCGGGGTGCTCAGCTGACATTTGGGGAATGGTGACTGACTGTCTTATGACAGAAGAACGTAAGCCCTTGAACCCTCTCCCTTCTGACTCATGAGAGTTTCTACTGGTTATGTAAACGAGCACATCATGGGGGAAATTATTGTTTAATTTCAAAAACAAATGAATCACTAATAAAAGGTGTGCTCTTGCTTCATGCTTTGATGTCTAAGGTGACTCACGGCGTGGTACTGCACTTGAAAAGAGATGGAGTTGGAACAGCTTGGCCTGCGTGGTGGAGGTCACTGCGTGCTGGTGGGTGAGGGCGCCCGCGGGCAGCGTCCACCCTCAGGGCCACGAAGACTCCCCGTGGGGTGCTCCGGCTTCTGGGGCAGGACTGTGGCATGGTCCTGTCCCCCACTGGGCAGGACGTGGAGCATCCTCTGTGACTACCCAGAAAGGCCCTGCACATTTTATAATAACCATATCATTTTATATTAATAATACCCTACTACCCTACCCTGCAGCAGGTGGTGGCGAGGGCTCTGCCAACGCGTTCTGGAAGCACGGTTCTGCCAAGCTCTCCGAGACGCCATGTGCATATGCAGCTAAGTGCTCATTTGTCTCTCTTGTGTTGGCCACTTGGCTAACTGGCAATCGCTCTAATTCAGTGCCGTTATTAAACCTGGCAAGACACTCTCTTAAAATTCTGTTTTCTAAATGAATAACTATTGCAGAAAGAGGCTCTGGGGTCTCAGGAAAGGAAAGAGGTAAAATACACTGTACAAAGAAAACCCAGAACCTCCTTGGTGATCTATTTAAAAGTTCAAACAAGATGTAGCAGTGGCCAGGCCAGAGGCTGAGCCCCGGGCAAGGCCTCCAGGGTGGCTCCCCAGGGCACCGGGGAGCATTGTGCCTGGCTGCTCTTTCTGTGCCCCAGTGTCACTACCTCCAGCTCTTCGCGTGCTGGGAGGACAGCATTCTCAGAGGTAGGCTCATCTTAACCAAACTTAGGAGAACGATGTCCAGAACAGGAAAGGCAACATGTCGATCCGCGGTGAAACAAGAGCTGCGCTGGCACGGACAGCTCCTGGTCTCTGTGACTCACATGACCTTCGGAGACCAAATCACTGTCCCAGGTGCTCAAGGCCAGAGAATCAAGCAAAGGTGTTGGTTAGAAAAACTGAAATCATGCACTCATTCAATAAATATCATTGAGCACTTACTCTGGCCTAGCGACTGTTTTCAGGACTAGGGGCACAGTTGTGACCAAGACAGACAAGGTCTTTGTCCAGCATAAAGCTCTCACTCTAGTCGGAAATTCTGGAATTTAACACATGGACAAGTGAAGACGCTAATGCCAAGTAGTAATAAATGTCAGGAAGGAAAAGCAATAGGGGACAGTCTGTTGGCAGGTGCTGGGAAAGGCTGGGACCTGAAAGCTCAGAAGGCCCCACGAGCCAGGCGGGGTTTCCCAGGCAGAAAGCACAACACGTGCAAAGGCCCTGGGGTGGGGATGAGGGCTGCTCAAGGATGTAACCAAATTTAACTCATAAAAGGAAGCTGATTGTGACATTCTGAGGGTCTAGATCCTTGTACCTGCCGGGGGCTGACCGCAGTCTGACACGATGGTGGATCAGCACAGGGAACAACAGACTGGCACGTTCAGGATTCTTCTGGTTGTTCTATGTGATCCCCCACGGCCCTCTCACCCCTCAAAGCGGTGGGCACAGTGTCTGGCCTTGTGGACTGCTGTGTACACATACGTGTACACAAATGGCCCGGACACTGCAGAAAGTGGGCAAATCTGTGACAAACGTGAGCTGCTGTGTTAGAATGCAAGTGTTCACAGCCAGAGACCATCAGGTGTCTCTGCTCGCCAAGATGGCCCGTGCGGGCCTCGGTTTCCCGTGAAGAGCTAGATTTCATCTCTGACTTAGACTTTCTTATTTTTTAAAGAAACAACACATGTCATAGGAAACTTTTTTTTGACATGACAATACCTGGAATAATTAGATACATAAAGAACAATGAGGAGCTGAGCTTTTCTAAGTATATTTTGAGCAGTTATTACCCACCATCAGTGCCTTTCAAATGTCACTTGTGGCGTGTGCCTCTGTCGTGGGGCGTGGAACTTTTTCTCTGTTCTTTCCCAAAGTCGTTGGGAGCATTTTAAATCTCTGTGTTGAGCTGTGGCAAGTCACTCCGGAACCAAAGTGCTCGAAACCTTTATTTTGAAAAGCCCGAACGGTGCCCATCAAAGCAGCACGGAGAACGCTCCTTTCTCAGTAGTCACGGAGCACATTCATCTGGAAATGTCAGCCGTGTGCTCATTTAAATAATTTGACAGCTTGCGAGAAACTGTCTGATGAGTATCTCATTCAATTGTTAAAAGTACAACAAAGAAAGTCCAAAAAGTTTTCTTCCAAAGAGTTTATCATTAAGAATTCACATGAGCCACTTTATCTGTGGTTGCCTACCGAACACAATTATTGGATTTCTCTCTCTCTCTCTCTCTCTCTGCAAATGGGGCTGTGAAGACCCATTTTAACACAAGCGACACTTGGGATCTTCACCTGAAAGGAAAAAAAGCAACGCACTAAGGCTGCTCAGATAGGCTCACACACTCCATATGTATGCAGAAACGTCTAAACACAGAAGCACTTGATACATATCTTCAAATACATGTACTTTTAGAACATGTTTTGACCCAGAGCACCCGAACTTTTCATTTACCACCATGAGGCCGCTCCTTGAATCTTGCTGGATTGTGGCTCACCCCTGCTCGAGGTGCACGGAGGTTGTGCACCTGCTTAAACTTGTATCCCGGATGTTGCATTTTGCTGAACAGAAACAAACGTGAGCTTCTGAAGGACTAGTCCATGGCCAGGCATCTTGTTCCCAAGGTGTCACAGACCTGGGGAGACAAATGCTGGGCTTTCTTTGGTTCCCAATGTTTCAGATTGGCTAGGTACAGCAGCTGTATGGGATGGGGACTCAGGGACACAAAGGAGATAGGGGACCTCATACAGCTGGTCTCGTTCCTGTAATTCAGCTCCTCTGCCTCTACAACACCTTCCTGCCTCGTAACTTTCTGCCTTTGGGTAAAAATATAGGGGCCTGACGTGCATGAACGGCACACGCTCTCCCTTGGACACAGCCCCTTTGTGCAGGAGACCTTGTGCCTGAGGGAGAAGCCGTCCTCTGCGGGACACAGGCGAGTCCGGCCAGCGTCACTCTCCATGGACATTTGTGATGCAGCCGGAGCTGCAGGGGGGGGAGCGGGTGTGTGATGGGCTGCCATGTTTCCTCCTGCCAGGCTTCCTTTCTGCAAATGTTCCCGTTTAGTTAACAATGATTGATAGAGTGAAGGTAATATTAATAAAACTTAGGTACCCAGCTTGGAGGTGGACATTTGTTCGTGCCTCAGCACTCAACAAAGGGCAAATAAATGGAAAAGGGATGGTTTCAGCAGCTTGCGGGGGGGGAACGAGTCGGGCCAGGTGGAAAACGAATCCGGCCATTCATCAAAGCTGCCGGGACTGCTCTCCCACCAGCGTTTACCACTGTTCACAACACGCTCCGGGGCTCTGCTGACAGGAGCTCGTTCGCCTGTGTCTCAGAGGTCTTTTAAAACGACCCGGGCTATTTATCGCGCCCGCTTCACCGAAGGCGCATGCGACTCGTGGCTCTTGAGGCTCACAATGATGAGGTTGCACGGTGGGACTTCCAGAAAAGTCAACAGTGCAGGGCAGAAAAATGCCTCCGTGGAGGTGGGGGCGTGGAGGGGGGTGGCCCGGGGAGCCGAGGAAGCCGGGGGCACGGCCACGTCGGGAGTGAAAAACGAGCTGCTCATTCCACCCGCAGAATGACATAAATCTGCTCCAAGGAGAGGAGATGGAAGAAGAGGCGACAGGAAAGCACATGGAAAAAGTTAAATAAAAACCCGAGGTGATGCGGCCGTGGCTGGATGTTTGGGGATTACCGGGGAGGGGTGAGTTTATACCCTGCACAACGCGCTTGGCGCTCGGGCATTTGCAGCCTCGTGCGTTTGGCCCAGATGCGCTACAGCTGGTCTCCCAGCTGGGTTTGTGCGGCAGACGTTTGCTAAGCATGCCCGAGGTGCTGAGGAGGCTAAAAGGAGGGAGAACGCAGACTCCTAGAAGTTGGGGACTCTGAATGACTTTCTTGTCCCCTCCCCCATGCTTAGCACCCTGGTAGGAGCCAATCCATCAATAAATAAAAACATGTGCTTTCATAAAGAACTACTTTAAATTTTTTTTTTTTTTTTTTTTTTTTTTAGAGACAGGGTCTCACTCTGCCATTCAGGCTGGAGCAATCACAGCTCACTGCAGTCTTGAATTCGTGGGCGCAAGAGATCTTCCTGCCTCAGCCTGCCACGCAAGCCGGGACTACAGTGTGCCCCACTATGGGCCGAAAGAACTGCTTCTTCCCCCTCTGGCATTTACTGAGTGTCTGCTCAGGTGTGCCTGGCACTCTGTTAAGTATGTTTACTTGGGTTATCTAATCAAATCCTCATGACCAACTACCCTATGAAGCAGGTACTAGCATTATCCCCATTTTACAGATGAGGAAATTAAGGAAGCATAGAGCAGGTATGCCTGGGCTACAGCTACATGGTTGAGATAGAAATGGAAGCCTCCAGAACCCACACTGTGGGCTTCCACACCACACTGACTCCCCATAGCGTCCCATGGGCCTTACCTATTGACGCAATCCTATTTCTGATGCCCTTACTGGCCAGCAGGGATCAACTGCTCAGTAGGGTGGATCGCTCTGCACAGAAGCCAGGGTCTAAAGCCCAGGTCTCCCCCTGCCTCTCAACCCTTGTGCACCTGACCCTGTTGTTTGGAGAGAGAGCCCCCAAGGCCTGTGAGCGGGAGGCCAGCCCCCAAAACAGGCAACCGTGCCCTGGACCCGGGAGATCCTGGCCGCGTCAGCTCCGGACAAGGTAGAGAGGGATTTGCAAAGAGGTCACTTGCATCGTAGCTTCCTTGTGCCAAGCCAGGGAAAGAAAACTTGCATCATGTCAGCCAGCTTTCTGCAGAAAACCGCAGGAGGGATTGAAGGCTGAAGAATGACAGGCCCTACTGCAGAGAACACTTAGGCGCCCTGGACCCTCATGTCCCCGTTTCCTGTCTGAAACTCTGACTTACAGGGAAAACAAATCCCCACTATCTCTGTTGGCTTGAGATTCTCCGCTGCCGTGCCAGATTTCTCATCTGCTTGACGATTTCGTGTCTTAAATATCCCAGACACCAAAATGGATGCTTCTTTCTCCCTTTCCCATCCATCTTGCTCGGTTGTCTCGGTTTGGGGAAGGGGGCTTGCTGATTGGCATCTGTTTTCATCAGACTCTGTGGTTGTTTTTCAGACAAATAAGGTTTTCTGCGTGGGTGAGGATGGTCTTTGCTCCCGTGCTAGGGTGTGAGGACACAGCCCTGCGGGGCCTCGAGCCCCCCTGCAGTCCAGCTGGGAAATAGTTCAGGTTTCCATAGCAACGTCAGATGCCCCAGCCCCTGACAAGATGTGCAGTGGCTGGACCCCCACTCTGAGTGATGCGTCCCCAGGTGTCAGCAACGTGAATTTTGCCCCCCTTGGTAGAGGAGCTGACAGGCTGAGTTAGAATTACCAAGTTTTAGGAATGATCCCCAGCGTGGACCATGAAGAATCACTTTTGTTCTGAGCCGCAACATTATAGGCAAGCGGAACAATTTGCATAGTTGCCAGGGGGCTCCGGGGAAGGGCAGCGCGCAGTTTCCAAGCAATTATCATTATTTCCAATAGAGTTAACTGTGCCACAGAGTGGATCCATTTTCTCACGGCAAAATAAGCGTGTTAGATTGTTTTTGTGGTAACTATGCAATGAGTTCTTCTTTGCCCGTGCCCTGCCCGGTGCTGCTGCTGCCTGTTCTCTGTGAGCGTGTTGGAAACAGCGCTCGGCGGCAAATTCATTCTCACTTTCTTTGCGGCAAACTCAGAAAATGGGCTTGCTTCCTCTGTCATACCTGAAGTCAGGGGACACTTTGAGTCTGAAGGGCCGTCTCGGTTTAGAGATGGGAGAACCAAGATTGCAGAGAGTAAAGGAGCTGCCCAGGGGTGCCTGGTGCTGGGCAGCTCCGTTATGGGGCCCTCCGTTTGTCTGCCAGTGCTTCTGGCAGTCATTCTAGGATGTTCTAGAGTCTCGTATGATGGCACAAGCCTTTTAAGACCACGTGGAACTGTATCACACACCCAGCACCCTCGACACTAAAAGTCATGCGAACGAAGGTTTGGAATAAGTGAGAATGATGGCAAGTCTTAATAAAAGCAAAAATTTGGGTTTGCTCTGTCTACAATATGCAAAGTGAAGAAGGGAGCTGAGGCAGGGATGTGAAAAAACTAGGCCAACTGGAGTTTTAAATTTCGTTTTGTCTTATCCTGATTAGCTGTCCCTTTCCACCTAACGCAGCTGTGCACCTGCACCACCAGGCAGGTCCCTTCAACTGCCCGTTTAATAAGCCGAGCAGCATCGAAACAGAGACCTCCTGAGCCTCCAACAAGCAGACAGCTTAGCAAACGCAGGTCGCCAGTCATCCAAAGTAGGTGACAGGGACGTAAGACAAAACCCAAACCCACCATGGGATTCAGAATCTACAGCCGTAAACATGTACAGTGATAAAAGGAGAGAACTTTACCAATGGAAATGGCCTTACAGTGTATCTCACCCACCTCTGCTCCGTGCAGGTGAGGAGAATAGGCCACAGGACCTGTAGGGGTGTCTGGGGGAGCAGGGACCAGAACCGACCCAGGTCTCCTGAGTCTTGGTTCTGTGTAGACTGGGTTTGGGATCCTGTCTCGGTTAGGATGCTTTTAGCTGCAAACCACAAGGCCACCCAACTCAGAACAGCTTAAACGGCAAAAAGTGCGATATCTCACATTATAAGAAGTCCAGGAAAAGCAATACCAGGCACAGAATGAGAGCGGTTCTAGAATCTTCTTGTCTTAACTCGAGGGTGATTCTCCTGTTGTTGCTGGGAGCTGCAGCCTCTATATAAGTTCATTGTCAGCGTCACACAGAGGTGACATTGCTCTCCGAAGGGCGAGATCACTCATGGGATGAAGGTGGGGCATCATTTCTCACGGCCAGAGCTCCGTAAACCCGAGGGAGGAATCGCCAAAGAGAATAAACAGGCTTTGATGAGTCGCTTTGCTGTGGGTCAGTGACGACTGAGACGGGTGATAACTAGCCCTGCAAAAGGGTCCAACACCTGGTGTCCGCATTCATGGAACGTGTCTTCTGGGCACATCTTTGTGGCAAAAATCGTGCTTTAATAACACCCATCAAGCAAAATGATTTAAGTCTAGGTTCATTTTTATTTCTTTACTGCAGAAAAAATATGGAAACAGAATCATGACACTCCTGGGGAGATACATTCATCCCATGAGTGATCTTGTCCTTCAGAGAGCCATGTCACCTCTGTGTGACACTGACAATGAGCTTATATAGAGGCTGCAGCTTTAGGAAAGCATGGTTCTTACCAGGGAAAGAAAAAAGGGACAGTTTTTTCCAGAAGGTGACGAGAAACAGTGTAAATCCTATGTCCTGGAGCCAAAAGTATTTGCGCAAATCACCCCTGGGTCCCCGTCGCCAGAGTTGCTACTTGATGGGCACCCAAGTGGTCACACCATGGCAGTTTCCGACAGCAGAAAACACTGTTTGCCCTGCGGTGGTTTAGCTGCAGGATCGCCCGCCAGGGCCACTCAGTTCGTCCATCCCGACTGTGTTTGTTAGGGACAAATATTTAGACGTTCTACTTTCGTGGGGTAATCTGTGTCTCTGCAGTCTGCAGGGTGTTTTTTTATAGAGTTGAATGAGTCTAGCTCCTATTTTGGTCCAGCTTAATGGGCTGGGGGGGGGGGTCTCCTCTGGGGAGGATGAAAAGATTTTGGAACTAGACAGAGGGGCAGTTGCACAACACTGTGGATGTACTAAATGCCACTGACATGTGCACCTTAAAATGGTTAATTTCATGTTGTGTGAATTTCACCTCAACTAAAAAAAAAAGGTGATGTAGTCTGGTCTTTTATTTTGAAGATGCAGGAACAAGTGGCCAGGGTGGGGGTGGGGGTGGGGGTCTGCCAAGCCTCTCTGAGATGCAGGCAGGTCTCCTGCACGCGACACCGCCCCATCCACCATGAAGCCTAGTCCTCCCCGAGTCTCTGCGCGGCCTTGTCATGTCTCCAGACGGCAATCTCAGGGCCAACCGTACACTCGCCCAGCATGACAGTTCAAACCAGAGCAACACCAGGCACAGAATGAGAGCGGTTCTAGAATCTTCTTGTCCTAACTCGAGGGTGATTCTTTTGTTTTGTTGGAAACTGCCATGGTGTGACCACTTGGGTGCCCATCAAGTAGCAACTCTGGCGACGGGGACCCAGGGGTGATTTGCGCAAATACTTTTGGCTCCAGGACACGGGATTTACACTGTTTCTTGTCACCTTCTGGAAAAAACTGTCCCTTTTTTCTTTCCCTGGTAAGAACCATGCTTTCCTAAAAATTCAGGTTCCTGAACCGAGGGGCATTTTAGTAGTCACCCCCTGGGTGGAACGAGCCCACCCCCGTCCCTCCCCCAGTGGCTGGGGTGGCGTGGGGAGGGTGGGGTCTTGCAGTTGAGAGCTTTAGCCTGGGACAATGGTGTGTTTGCAGCCTCTGGTTCTCAGCTGTCCAAGGAAAGACCTGGGCGTGACAGGGGGATGTGTGACAGGTGCAGCGAGGATGCTGTGTCTGAGGAAGGTGCAGATCACAGCTCCCTCAGCTTTCCCCTCCGCCGTGGGGAGGCTGGGCGGGATCTTCCTAAGTCCCTCCGAGGACAGGTGGGAAACCACTGGCCTTGACTGTTCATGACCTCCAGGCACTGATGTCGAGAGTCTTTGGAATTTCTGTTCTTTTGTTGGGCTCCAGGTAACCAAGAAACATCAGTGCGTGCCTCGATCAGACTGTCCTCAGAATCCTCCACTGGGAGACCCCGCCGAGTTCGTGGCTTTGTTTTTCGTTGCTCACCTGGAACACAGCCGGTCCCCACCCCCACACCTCACCCGGTCGCCCCGTTGAATCTCGCCAGGCCCTGTATGTCTCCATGCTGCCTTCTTGACCATTCCACTGAGCATGGGCACTCTGAAGTCTCTTCAAAGCCTCGTCCACCCCTCCTCAGAGACCTTACGACAGCCACCTGGGAGAAATGACAGGGCTGCAGCCCTGCTCGGTGCACACGAGCCCCGAGAGGCTGCCCTGCCAGCAGCCGCTGCTTCCCTGACGTGGCTCAGTAGACCAAGTGCAGTGGGCAGCACGCCCTGACCTGGGGGACTCCAGGGACCTGGGTCTGAAACTCTTCCCATGTCCTTGGTCTGCCATGACCATCTGGGCTACTCCTGCAGAGGCCACGTGAGAGCTCACGAGGTGTTTTTTCATTTGCTATCTGATGTCACTGTCCCTCGGGCACAGAGATACCCATGGGAGCCAGTGCAGACCCTCACGGGCCCTGACCCGACCTCCCTTCGCTTGTGCCCAGGCCCTTGTCAGGGGTGGAGGGTGGCAGTGGTCACCAGACAGAGAGGGACAGGAGGGACGGGCAAGCAGGTGGCTGGGAATCTGTCCCAAGGGAGTGGAAAGGCTGCGGGAGGCACAACCCTGCAGGAGCCAACGCTCATGCTCCGCTTTCCCATCGCCTGTGCTCGTGTGACACAGACCCAAAACAGGATCACTGTGAATTTCAAGACAGTGACCCCAGAGCATGAAACCCCAAAAGGGGCCCCTTGCAAGAGTGGGGCATGCCCATGAGCCCATGAAGCCGGCCCTGGGCGTGAGTATGCAGTAGGCACTCAACGTGTGCTTGATGACTTGATGCTAGGGATATATACGGGAAAAGAGCCTTCAAGGGCCCACAGTCTGGGGACTTATCTAGAGACATGGCAATAGTAGCTGCTCAGTCAGTGTTTGTTGAAAGAGTGAATGTGATGCCTTTCTCGAGCCTCAGTTTCCTGATCCATAAAATGGGAACAATAATAAAGGCACTTACATCAGAGAAAATCGTGTAACGCATTTCATATCTGGCATGCAGAGAAAACCCAGTGTTATTAATTCTACTATCCCCAGTGCTGGACAGAGCAATCATTTAATAAATGTTTGGGCCGAGGATTCCTAGAGAAAATGAGATTTCAGCAAATTGGACTGAAAACTTCTGTTTACCTTTTAAAACCTGTTTCATTGTCTCATATCAAGACTGTTCAGATGATGGGCACACCGATAGCCCTGACTTAAGCATTGTAAAAGCTATCCATGTAACAGAAACATTTGTACCCCCTTAATATTTTGAAATAATAAAAGAAGAGGCAGCCGGTGTGGTCACAATGGCATGGGAAGAGCTGGATACCTGCTGAGCGCGAAAGACGAGCAGTGGCCCCAGGAGAGAGTAGGGAGGAAGTCACTTTAGGTTTGAGATCTTTTGAGTGTCTGGTCTTTCTTTCTCTTTCTTTCCCCAGAGCAGTTTTGTACCTGGGCTCAACTTTCTGCATGCTGCTGAGAGGAAGAGCGGCCTTGGACTAAGGAAATACGTGCTACCCAGCCCCTGAAAAGTGGGGATCTCTAGAGTGCTTGCTCCAGAAACGAGACATGTGACTCATCAGCAGCGCGAGCCCCCCGCCCCACGCCCAGCCTGAGCACACACGGGGTCCACCAGGGTCTGACTGAGGGTCCTCGGGGTCCCCCCAGCAGGGTGTCAGTTTGGTGCCTCTTCAGACCCCCGTTGAAACCTGTGGCAGCTGCCTGGTTTTGAGACTCCGTTTCAGCTGAGCTGGCGGTGGAATGGGGAGGATGCCGGTGTCTCTGGAGAGCCACTTGGAGATGTCACTCTCGTCGCCTTTGCGGCAAGGAGTCTTCACCATCAGGGAAAGACAGGGCCCCTGGCTGCCACTTGCTGAGGGATGAGGGAACTTTGCCCGTACTTTCCTTTGTGTCCTCAAAACCCTCTCTTTGCATCAGCTTTTTTCTTCCAGAGAACTCTGTGCTTTGAGGTAAGACTGAAGCTCAAAGTTTACTTTTTAACATTTCGACAAGGGACAGTTGCAGGAGAGTAATGCCGTCCTTCCACTCTGTCGTGTATAATTAAACAATCAGATGAAGGTTGTGGTGACTCACTCCTCCCACATTTTAATTGAACTAGCTGTTTCTCTCCCAGAAGGCTCAGAGCATAAACACGTTGAATTTATGGGTAGCATTTAGAACTCCAAGTAAGTTCTGGTTTCTCATTTTTGTTTTCAATCTATGTGCTCTTCCAGGGATTCAAAACTATTACAGTTTTATCAGCAAAATGGGACTCTCTACCCATTTGGCGAGATGAACCACACCAGTATAACTGTGTGTGCTGTGTATTTATGGGGCACACTTGAATGGCCAATTGCACTGATGTCAGATGCTAAGGAAGGGCCCCTCGGCAACTGAAAATGACATCATTGTTGGGCTTAGACACAACCCAAAGTTATGCGTGGCTGACAGCACCACTGATCATGAATTCCAGTGACCTCAACTGGAAATAACTTTAAACAAAAAGCACCTCCTATTATGTTTACAGTGAAAGAGCCAATTGGTTGGGTACAAAACTGAATAAATGAGACATAGCAACAGGCTGATCTTTCGGGTGGAAGTTGGGGATGTGTGTATGCCCAACGGTGCCGTGTGAATGCAGCCCCAGAGGACGGTCCTTTAAGTGCTCTCGGTTGGGGCTGCCAGTTACAATGCCTTGCGTTTGCCGTGACAGTCTCAGTGGATCGTCCCATACCTCGAGGGGCAGGGGACTGAGCCCCAACCTGACCTCGTCTGAGGTAGAGGAGCTCCTACGGAACGGCCGTGGGGAGTGGGGCCTGGCCCTGTTCTCCTGACTCCTCACCCAGTGTTCTCTAACTCCAGCCAGCAGCTTTGGTAGCCCATTAAACTGCACTGAAGTGCTGATGGCTTGCAAAGGAAATTCTTTACAACTGTTATAAAGGTTTCATTGCTTAAGTGTAATCTAGCAAAACCACCAAGCCCCCTCCACTCCCCAAGCTCTCAGACTTGCCAGGGAAGTGAAAAGTGTCTAGCTGACCTCAGGAATAAATGCACCCAGCCCAGAAATACTTGGAGAATATACAGAAGGTTCTGGAAAAGATAATGGTACCTCACAATGAGTGACATGCTGCTCTGGAGCTCAGCTTGCGTGTGTTCAAATCCCCCCTCTGTTGCCCACCAGCCAGTTGGGAGTAGCTACTGAATCTGTCTGCCTCAGTTTCCTTATCTGTACATAGGGCTGTTCATAGTCACTGTCTCCAAGGTGGTAATGAGTTAGGTGACACAAAGCACTTAGAATAGTGCTTGGCATGTATGCATGCAGTGCCTACTGTATGTTGTAGATATAAAAACAAACAAAATAGGCAGAACCTCCTGCCCTCTTGGAGTTTACATTTGGGGTGGGGGGCACACAGCAGACACTCTGCACAGCTGGTAGCCCACAGTTGGGTCACATGTTGCAGATCTTTGGCAATTAGCCACACACTGGCCGAGTTAGGGTGCATCCTTCCCATGAACTTTGACTGTGGGGTGATACCTTGCAGCTGTAGTGTTTTGCCAACCAGTAACTGTTGGCACACAAAATGTGCTGCCAACAACCTTTGAAGTCCAGGAGGTGCTCTGGCCAGCCTTGTCCTCGACCGCACCCGCCTGTCAAGAAAAGGTATTATGTTTTGCATCAGCAGTAAACTGGGTCGAAGTTTGGTCAATCAGAAGTTGTGTAAGAACTCACTATGGTTGGTGCAGGGCCCGAGGTCTCCCAGCATTCATTAACAACTATCCGTTCAATGATTATCTCCTGAGGTTTATTGTGGTGGGTTGGTCCAAAGCATAACTGACCCTGGCGGCGATCCACAGACCTGCCCCTGACGTCAGGGGCGAGCCTCCCTGGGCGCGGCCAAGGGGCAGGGGCGTTGTCGCCGTGGTATTTAGAGCCAGGAGGCTCTGCCGCCCAGCACGGCCTTCCCACTGGGAGCTCACACTCGCCAGCGGGAAGAACCCGGACAGGAACGCTTGGATCTCTTCCTGAGATCTTCCAAAGAGAACAGAGGTAGGTAGAGCGCTTACATTTACAATTCTAAAAACTACAGAGATGACATAAACTCATTTTGTTTTTTCCTTAGAGCAATGGCTATCTGGTGATGTGCAACCCCAACAGAAGCCCACTGAGTGTGTGTGAAGGTGCCCGTGGTTGTTTTTGCTCAGGGCGCCTGCGCTTTCTGTTTCAGGAAACCTCGGCGTGCGTGCCCCTTAGCACGGCTCTGCAGAAATGGCTCCTCAGCTGCAAAACGGCCTGAACTTCTCAGCCAAAGTTGTCCAGGGCAACCTCGACAGCCTGCCCCGGGCAGTGAGGGAGTTTGTGGAGAGCAATGTCAAGGTGTGCCAGCCTGAGTACCTCCACATCTGTGACGGCTCCGAGGAGGAGAACAGGCGCCTCCTGCAGCACATGGAGGAGCAGGGTGTCATCAGGCGGCTGAGGAAGCATGACAACTGGTACGTGCTCGGGCTGCCCCGCCTCCCGCTGCCCTCGGCACGCCTTTCCTCCATCTCCTTGCTGTTGGTAGAGGGAGGGGAATGAAGACTTCTCGGTGGGGGTCGGGGGTGGGGTGGGGGGGTTGCAGGGTCTTGAGAAACTTACTAGGATGGTCAGAACCACATTTAATCTCATGCCATTGGTAGAGCAGCACAGGCCTGCAATGGGAGACGGCACACACAGAAAGACTGGCTCTTAGTCTAGCAATGTCTCCCCGGCCACATTCTAGTGGGTTTGGTTGTTCACTTTTATGGGGCGTCGTTAATGTGACTGGCGTCCTGCTAGGGAAGAGTGTGATGGCAAGTAAAACTGGTCCCTTTCTGACGATGCTTGGCTGATGGGAATCCTGTGATTTTTTTGCAGCTGGCTGGCGCTCACTGACCCCAAGGATGTGGCCAGGATCGAAAGCAAGACGGTTATCATTACCCAAGAGCAAAGAGACACAGTGCCTATCCCCAAAAGCGGCGTCAGCCAGCTGGGCCACTGGATGTCGGAGGAGGACTTTGAGAAAGCGTTCAACGCCCGATTCCCGGAGTGCATGAAAGGTGAGCAGAGCGGTTATTTGATCAGGCAAAATAGCAGCAGCCCTTTTATTATTGTATCTACCCTAATGATAATGGCAATGGCGATGGAAACTTCCACGGCCTCAGATGCCTTTTGGCTCCCTGTGCGAAGCTGGCCATGTGTGGAAAATGCACATCTCAGTTCTGCCTTTACAGACTGTCTTATGTGAGCATGAAAACCATTTCCATGCATATGGATTTAAAATTGCTTGGTGGAGCCCAATTGCACATTTACGAAAACTGTTTAATTTTGGCAGGCTGTTCACTTTCCAGTGGACTCCTCTAGCCCAGGGGGCTGGAGGACAGCAGGGTGCAGCGTCGTTTGAGAGGCCATGAGCATAGGTCCACCCAGGACGGTGACGCTGGTTGCATTCGTGAGTCCAGGGTCACTTCTCACCAGTCCCATCACTCTGGCCCCGCAGGTCGTACCATGTACGTCATCCCCTACAGCATGGGGCCCCTGGGCTCCCCGCTGTCCAAGATCGGCATCCAGCTGACGGATTCGCCCTACGTGGTGGCCAGCATGCGGATCATGACAAGGATGGGCACGCCCATCCTGCAGGCGCTGGGCGACGGGGAGTTTGTCAAGTGCCTCCATTCCGTGGGCTGCCCTTTGCCTTTAAAAAGTAAGTGTGCTGTTTCAACATCAAAAGTTAAAATTAAAAAGTAAGCTTCACGGTAAACCCCAACGGGGACGCGCACTCTAACGCGGGATGGCCCTTGTTCACAGAGCCTCTGGTCAACAGCTGGGCCTGCAACCCGGAGCTGACGCTCATCGCGCACCTGCCGGACCGCAGAGAGATCGTCTCCTTTGGAAGTGGGTACGGCGGGAACTCTCTGCTTGGGAAGAAATGCTTCGCTCTCAGGATGGCCGGCCGGCTGGCCAAGGAGGAAGGGTGGCTGGCAGAGCACATGCTGGTAAGCCCGCGGGAACCCCGAAAGCTGCTTGCAGGACGGCCTGGGGGCGGCAGATACGAACAGCATTGCAGTTCCCACCGGGCAGAGCCCAGTGCACCCGGGCAGACGGGGAAATTCCATCAGCAGCTGTCAGTGCGCCGCTGTGTGTCCCTCCTGCAGGGCCTCAGACACGGTGAGGCCGACAGAGACCTCTGGACTTCATTATTTTGAAAGTGTTAGTTTGTTCTGATACCTGAAGAAATAGATCTTGAGGGCCTGGCTTTTGGGGGCTTCTAGGCTAACGTGCTCTAACAGAGAAAGGAGCAAAGGTGGTAAATGACAAGTGTCACCTCCAACAGATCCTGGGCATAACCAACCCCGAGGGGCAGAAGAAGTACCTGGCGGCAGCGTTTCCCAGCGCCTGCGGGAAGACCAACCTGGCCATGATGACGCCCACCCTCCCCGGGTGGAAGGTCGAGTGTGTGGGGGACGACATCGCCTGGATGAAGTTTGACAACCAAGGTGACTCTCTGAGGCCCAGCTGGTGATACCAACGGGGCTCGAGTGAATTGTTGACCTCAAAACCTGCCAAGTCCTCCTAAATCCACAGTGTTTGGGTTTTTAATTCAGTTAGTTCAGAGTTTGCAAAGCTTTAGAAATATGTGTTCTGTAAGCATTCCTTACTATCCAATCCAGATGGAAGTGGGACCATATGTTGCTTTTTGTTTACATACATAAATTTATTAAAGTGGTATTGGTGGAAAATTGAAGAAGAAAGAGTTGTAAAATGTTTCAAAGTTGAATATGATACTTGGATCATAAGGAGAAAAAAAAAAAAAAGATTTGAGAATTAGGCACACAAATTAGTCCGGCAGAATATCAGAATGTGTGGTACGCTTTGCTTGGCATTCACGGCTACTTCTCTGGTTTGAAACTTTCCAGGCAACTTAAGGGCTATCAACCCAGAAAACGGCTTTTTTGGTGTTGCTCCTGGAACCTCCGTGAAGACAAACCCCAATGCCATCAAGACCATTCAGAGGAACACCATCTTCACCAACGTGGCCGAGACCAGCGACGGGGGCTTTTATTGGGAGGGCATCGACCAACCCCTGGCGCCAGGCGTCACAATCACTTCCTGGAAGGACAAGGAGTGGAGCCCAGAGGACGGTAAGTCCCCTCCAGAGGCCTCAGCGCTCCAGGATGCAGGCACCACCCGTTTGGGCCAGACACTAAGCGGCTTCCCGCTCTCTTGTTGTAGGAGAACCTTGTGCCCACCCCAACTCGCGGTTCTGCACCCCGGCCAGCCAGTGCCCCATCATCGACCCCGCCTGGGAGTCTCCGGAGGGCGTGCCCATCGAGGGCATCATCTTTGGAGGCCGCAGACCTGCCGGTGAGGCTCTCCTTGGTTCAGGCTGGGAAAATGGGGGTGCTGGCTATCGAGGGACATCCGTGGGATCTCTCCTTCTCCATGACCTTGTCAGAGGGTGCCAAAGACCTTGAGCTTCCTTTCCAAAATTCCAGAATAATTGGCAAGCTCAAATATTGAACCAACCCTGTTGGTCATCTGGGACCTTTCTGGATCCTTGATCCAACGTAGCTTGATCCCATTTGACTTTTTTCCTTTGTGGCCTCCGTGGTGTAATTTTGAGCAGTTTTCTGCACTTAAGCTTGATAAATGCAAAATTAGCTCGGTTACAAAGCTGTTGTTCTGCTATGTCTTTCCATGTTGTGAAATGACATCATTGGCCGTGGAGGATGAGTGTCAAAGCTTTTAAGGAACTTTTCTTTTGTCCTGCTAAAGGTGTCCCGCTAGTCTACGAAGCTCTCAGCTGGCAGCATGGGGTGTTTGTGGGGGCAGCCATGAGATCGGAGGCCACAGCCGCAGCGGAATTCAAAGGTAAACGTCCAGATTTGAAACCTCGGGGAAGGGGGATTAGAGCTTTATCCATCGCTGTTCCTCTCCCTCTCTGTGTCTGTTTGTGAGAGAGAGCAAGAGAGAAAACCCGGCATGCTTATGTCAATAGTGATAGGGGCCAGTATTGCCCGGGAGAGCGTCACATGCCAACAGCAGCCCCCTCTCTGTTTAACAGGCAAAATCATCATGCATGACCCCTTCGCCATGCGGCCCTTCTTTGGCTATAACTTCGGCAAATACCTGGCCCACTGGCTGAGCATGGCGCAGCGCCCAGCGGCCAAGCTGCCCAGGATCTTCCATGTCAACTGGTTCCGGAAGGACAAGGAAGGCAGATACCTCTGGCCCGGCTACGGAGAGAACTCCAGGGTGCTGGAGTGGATGTTCAACCGCATCAACGGGAAAGACAACGCCAAGCTCACGCCCATAGGCTACATCCCCGCGGAGGGCGCTCTGAACCTGAAAGGCCTGGGAGACATCAACACGAAGGAGCTCTTCAGCATCTCCAAGGAGTTCTGGGAGAAGGAGGTGGAAGACGTCGAGAAGTACCTGGAGGACCAGGTCAATGCCGACCTCCCCTATGAGATCGAGAGAGAGGTCCTCGCCCTGAAGCAACGGATAAGCCAGATGTAATCAGAACCTGCGAGCTTAACCTTTAAAATCGGCTCCTTTCCAATCCATAAGAAAAGGTTGCGTTTTCCTGAATCAACACTACCAGCGGCATAATCATCACCACCCCAATGAGCAGATCCAAAAGGCACACTTTAATTTTTTCAGATAAAAGCCACAGAGTACAGGCTAGCAGCTGATGAGATTGGGAAGGGAAATCATAGCATGTCTCCAAAATTCATATCCGATGCATATTTTGTTCAACTTTGAAGTCACTCAGGCATTTAGTCTTTTTAGGTTTTTTTCACTGTAGCTATATCAATTAGCTAGAATGCACAGAAAACATACTTGAGCTGTATATATGTGTGTGTGTACGTGGTCTATTTGTACAGGTGTATCTGTGTGTACTGTTACCTGAAATATATTTAATACCTTTGGAAAAATCTTGGGCAAGATTACCTACTAGTTGTTGGTAGAAAAAAAATGTTGCTTTGTTATTAATATGTGTGTTTAAATTATTTTTATATACTGTTTTCCTTACCTTTACATAACTGCAATTTTTCTACCTTACTACTTCTTGGGAAAAAATTACAAAATAAACTTTTATAGAAAAGATGGATTTGCTTTGCTTGGTTTTTCTTACTTGAACCACCAAGAAAAAAGAACTCTGATTAAATGCCTTGTACCCAAATTTCCCCTCTTCCAAGAAGGTGGGACGTCCAGAATCACCCTTGAAGAGGGGGGCTGCCGGGATCCAGGGAGCAGGAGGGAGCCGGGTGCAGAGGGATGAGCCCAGGATGGGAACACAGAGGTGACAACAGC
Organism: Lemur catta; assembly: GCF_020740605.2. NCBI lineage: Eukaryota > Metazoa > Chordata > Mammalia > Primates > Lemuridae > Lemur > Lemur catta. The sequence continues at coordinate 46,763,199 of NC_059144.1, forward strand.
ACTGTGCTTCGGGTTTTCTGAATTTAGCTGAAGCCACTAGCTGGCGCCCTTTAACAATTCTATCACACAAACCTTTCACTAGTGGGGCTCGTGCAGCGGCACTGGGAGAGTTTCACACGTGCTTTTGGACAAAAATTTGGGCCCGAGAGCCTCTGTCTTCCACAAGAATTGCACTGTGGACAGTTGCATAGGCTTTTGCCTTTTAGCTCGTTTTGAGCAACACTTTTCTCAGCTGTCAGCCACAGGGGAGGACAGGGAGGATAAAAGGGGTCTTCAGAAGGGAAAGTCAAAGGGATCTCTGTTGTGCAGGCACTAACTGAGTGCCTTCTGTGTACCCAGCATCACGCCAACACAATGGGCTTCCCCGAGAAGGAAGGCGAGTGGTTTGCACCCCCTCTGCCCGCTCCACTCCCAGCGTTTATGGGTGTTCCAGAACAGTCCAAACAAACCATAAACTTTACATCGCACCTTCGTGCTGAAGATAAACACTTCCTTCAAGTTGTTTTTTTTCCTTTCTGGGCCTAGGCTGTGAAATTGGCTTCACCCTCTGCCACACGCCATCGAGCGGCTGCTTCTCACGTTAATCTCAACAGCTCAGGCTTCGTCCCCTCCCCAGCGGGAGAAACTTCGAGTCCCTGAACCTTCCTTGCTCCGTCCCCAGCAGGCACCTTCCAGGGCACAGAGCACTGGTGTTAGGACCTGGGGGATGGGCCCTGGCAGGCACCCCTGACCCGAAACCCTGGCAGAGGGCACTGAGCCAGTGCAGTAGCTTTGTCATCGCCATGAGCAGTTGCAGTAAAGTGAGCTCCTCCAGGGGTGAGGGCCACCCCCGCTTTCCTGCCCGCTGCCTACCTCCGTGGCCCGGGGAGGACACACTGGCAACCCAGCCGGCAGGGTCTTCTTTTATCTCATCAGGGGTAAGGACACCCCTGCTGACGTCTGGTGGCAGCCTCTGGAGCCTGGAAGGTCTGGAGGGTCCAGATGTGAGTCTCAGCCCCTCTCCCTCTGGGGTGCCCTTAGGCATTGCACAAAACTCTGAGCCTCCATCTCGATGCCACGTGGGCAAGATGACCACACCCTCTCCAGGGGGTGTCAAGAAGACCCAGTGAGATGACACAAGCAAGGGACTGGGTCCACGCAGGCCTGTGGCAGCGGCTCCCGTTTTTGTTTCACTGGGGTTTTTCAGCGTTTGAGATGGGTGCTCGCTCCCTACCTCTGCGGCTGCCGCACTGGTGACCGGCTGTGGCTCAGGAGTGGAAATCTGCCTTCTGCTCAGCCTCCGCCCTGGTCCTCTTCCCCCCTGGAGCTCAGGAGAAGGGGCTGACGAGCGAGTCCAACAGGGGCGACGGGAGTGTTTTCTCCCCTGTGCAGCGAGCCCCTGCCCCGAGGCAGCCACCGTCACCTTCTCAGGCAGGCCCTGCGTTTGGGTCCAGGAATTCTGCCTTTAAGAAGTATGTCCTAAGGGAAAAACGGTGAATGTGTGCACAGATTTAGCTGTAAGGATGCTCATTACAAAGCTGTTATTTGTCATGGCCAACAATTAGGAACCAACCCAAATGCCCAAAAATAGGGGATTCCTTAAGGAAATTGTAGTCTCTCCCTGAATAGACAACTAGGCAACTAAAATGACTCTGCAGAAGATAATTTGTTGACATGCCATATTTGCTACCTAGTGTCGTGTGTGAAGTGTATGATTTGGACATTCACACCTAAAAATCAACTGAAAAAATATACCATGAAATAGTAAGCAGCGATCCCCGGGAGCGCAGGCCGTTTAGGACAAGTCTCCTTTTGACTCAGAGCTCTTCTGGGCAGCTGGGCCCCGGGCTGGTGGAGGGCGGGCATCGGCATCATGCAGATTTCCACCGTGTTGTTCGGGCCCATGTATATACTGCCCGCAAAGGACCACTGAGTGCCACGTGGGTCGGGGGAGGCAGGAGACCAAGCCGAGAGAGGGAGACAGAGTGACAGAGAGAGGCAGAGAGCAAGCACGCTGATCTGAGTGGCCCTCATGTGAGAACAAGGTCACTCAGCCACCAAGGCCGAGGCGGAGGGGCCAGCCCTTCTCACTGTCACTTGAGCCTGACACTCGACTCCACAGGGCTGGAGGTTTGGAAGCTGCAATACCCCCACGCCAGCTGCTGAGGAGCTGCTGCCCATCCCCTGACTAACTGGCACCCTTATCCAGCCCAGGCCCTCCCAGGGACCCCCAGAGCACCCCACACAGCTGAGCGCCTCCTGAGCTTGGCTCTGGAATCATCTCTGGGTGGTCATTGCCTCCACCGGTGGATAGAAACTTTCAACATCACTCCCGCCCACCTTCGCCCCAACGCATCGAGGCTACGCAAGCTCCCCTCAGAACTTTGCTGCAAATTGGGGAGTTGGCAGAGGCAGCGGGTGCCCCAAACTGAGAAAGCCCTGAGTCAATGGACTTTACCCCGGGAGACTAAGATGAAGTTTCTTGCATGGGGTAGAATGCGGGCTTGAGGCAGAGACAACTTTCAGAGGGAGGAAAGTAAAGCCGACTTCTTCTGCTTTCCTGAAGTTTTGCCTGGAGTTTTGCTCACACAAGAAGCTCAGCACAGTGGGGGCCCTGGGAGAGGCTCGCAACACAGGCTCTTGCGAAGGCCCCCTCCCACGACCGCCCGCAGATCACAGGGAGAGCAGCCGGCGCCAATCGATGCGGGTCTGATTGCTACGGAACTGCTTCGACGCACGGTGTTCTCTCTGCCACCTGGGCCCTCGCTCAGCCCCAGGACAAAGCTCAGAGGTTGCTCTGATGCCGCAGAGCTGGGATCTGGGGCTGCCGCAGAGGAGCGGCGGACATCATTTTATCCACAGTAACACGGCAGTGGGCCGAGAGCACATTTGCCTTGTTGACACCTGCCGCGTCTCCACGTTGACACTTATTCCTGGGGCGATCGGCGCACGCAGCCTGGGCACCGCAGGGCCGTTTCGGCTGTGAGCCCCTTACGTAAAGTGTGGATGTGCACCAGCCTGAATGGCAGAACTCCTCTCCAGGCGAGGCAATTTGCAGCAAAATATGCTGTAAATATTTGTTCTGCCCGGGAAAATGACTTTAATTGCATAATTAAACTCATCGTAGATGCTGCTTCCGGACAAAATGACTGGGAAGAAGGGCCGAGCTGGCAGCTGTCCCTCGGAGTTTGTTGGATAGAGGGACAGACTGTTTGCAAAGACTTTGCTCTGGCCCCCGCCTTTCCGTGGTGAGGTGGCAGTTTCCAGAACAGTCAGGAAGGATGAAGAAAGGAGTTCGAGGGGAGGTTGGCTGTTGGAGAGAGCAGGGAGCAGAGAGCCCCCCAGCAAGGGGACTTGCAGACCCTCAGGCAGGATTTGGGGCCGTTTTACCAATGTCTCGTGCACATGCCACCTCCACAGACAACTGGGAACTTGAGCAAACGATCAGTTCACTTAGGTGGAAAAACATTAGTAGATTGCAAGAAATTTGCTTTAAAACAACAACAACAACAGTTGATCGCAACGGTAAATCCAAAGCCAATGTTCGTTGCTAAGGTAGCCCTGTCAACACAATGCTGAGTGAGGGGAGCTGACCACAGAAGGCACATGTATGATTCTATTTATATGAAATGTCCAGAATGGGCACATCTACAGGGACAGAAAGTAGATCAGGGATTTCCAGGGGCTGGAGAGTCTGCTAAGGGCTGCAGAGTTTTTTCTGGGGGGTTGAAAATGTTCTCAAGTTAGGTTGTAGTCATTTCCACAATCCTGTGAATATAATAAAAACTGTTGAATTGGGCATTTTTAAATAAGTTAATTTTATGATATTTGAATTGTAGCTCTCTAAAGTTGTTAAAAAAAAAAGAATAAATACAACAAAAACAAAAGTGTGGCTTAAGTTGCATTCGAAACCAATTGCCTGCCACAGGCTCTGAGTTGGAGGCTTGTGTTCGCCTCTTACAGAGCAAGATGAGGAAGGAGGAATATGCACCCCACTGAGATTCTCCCCTGGGGCAAATTAGGAAGATTCATAGAAAATGGAAAAGGGATGGACTTTCTTATCACGGATTCAACGCCATTTAAATGTCAGGCCACCAAACCTCCTAAAATTATCATGAGCCCCGTGAAAGTCATCTCCCCAACAACCAGATGAGAAACTGAGGCCACAGAGGGTAAAGCCCTGCAAAAGTCACTTGGCCAGCGGGTGGGAGAGCTGGGACCACCGCTGGCTGCGTTGGCAATGAGTCTACAGCCACGACCCCAAATCAGTCCTCATTCTGCAGAGGGAAGAGCTCCAGGGTCAGGGAACCAAGAACCCCACCTCACCCCTGCCAGCCCATCAGGAAACCCCAGCTCAGCACTTGAGGGCAGGGTTTGGCTATCCTTGTCACCAGGGGAGGGTCTAGACAAAGGTCAGGGCATTGGACGCCACCCCAGGAAAGCCAGCATGGTGAAGACCTTGGCTACCATGCCCACTGCTGGACCCTGGAGGGTTCAAGGCTGATTTTCAGGACTTTGTACCCAGTGGAACCAGGAGGGCTCATTGTGAAATTCTCTGCCAAGGCCAAGGCTCCCAAATCTAGGGACCGGACCATGAGCCAAAGCTGGCCCTGGGAGACCGGTCTGGCCCGGACATAGCCTTCTGGCTGAGCCCAGTGCCTGGGGTTGGCATTAACCCCCCACCCCCTGGTCCCCCGGCTAATAGAACACTCGCCCACAGAGGTGAACTGGAGTCTGGCCTCTGTGGGTGTGGAGGCTGCGGCTGTCTTTCTGAAGCCTCGCAAGGGCTTCATCACCGTTTAGGATGGAGACAAGGGAGCTGGGGGCCTGTGACTCACGCAGCAGCTGCTCCCCGTTATGTAAAGTGGAGCTCAGAGCCATTAGCCGATAGGAGATGAAATTTACATTTTGAATTAACTCGGATCATCATAATGCTGCTTCTCAACCCAGGGAAATTAAACACAAAGTTGGAGGGAACTGTGGGCAGGAGGGGTGGGGGTTCAGCCAAGCGTGGCCGACTGGCTCTTTCTTTTTCTTTGTTTTCAACAGGCTGTAGGCAAAGGGGACGGGGGGACGCTGCCACAAAGTCAGCCCCAGAGAGACAAGGAGATGAAAGGTTGAGATACTCTTTCTCTGGTTTTCCTCAGGCAGAGGCACAATAAATCTGCGTGGCAGAATTAAATTCTGATCTGCCGATTTCCTCCATCTCATCCTCCCCTAATAATGGTTATTTATTGAGCACTTATTATGTGCCTGGCACTTAGCTAAACACTTTCTAGATAAGGCAGAAGTAAATTTGTCTTCTCCTTTCTTTATTCCCCCACCCCCATTCCTGCGGGGGGGAGGGGATAGGGGGGTCCGATGGAAGAAGTAAAGAGACAGTTTTATGAACAACACAAAGTGCTGAGCTGTGGCAGGAAGTTGTGTTGGTCTGAGATGCAGCACTTGGGAAGCCGAGGCCCTAAAGCCTCCCGGGACAAGGTGCACAGTCCCAGGGTCCACGTGCAGAGCACACTTGCTCTGGGCTGCCTGGGTGAGGGCCTGCACCACTGTTCCGAGTCAGGCCTCTCAGTCTGGGGTGGGGACGCAGTGGGACAGGGAAGGTGTTTCCCTTCACCCTTTTGCCTGAGTCTGTCTGTGATCAGCTCCTGGGGAGAGGCGGCCTTCCGGGAAAGGGACAGGTCCAGATGTCCTTCTAACTTTGTGTGGGACAGACTCTCGGTATCACCCAACCCCTCAACAGCTCTGGGCAGGGGGAGCTCTCTGCCTACTGGGTCTTCCCAGCTTCACGGACGAACTGACTCCCGGGAACTGGCTTAGAGCAGAGGCGTGTCCCCTGGGCCCCTCTACGTGGGTTACAGGCTCTGCGCAGAGGTGGGGAGCAACTGCCGAAGCCCCGAGTCTGTGCTGGTAACAGCAGGGTCAACTTTTCCTGCTGCTGAGTATAAGGGAACGTGCTCTGATGAGTGAAATTTTGGTGCTGTCCCCAGCTGGCCGATGCTTCCCTAGAATGGCAGTTCTCCAAGATCAATCCGTCACTTTCCAATGAATAGTTATCGAATGTCCTCTGACTGCTGGGCACTTAGAGCTGGCCCGAGTGCTTAGATGAGCTGATCGGGACTCCTTCCTAATGAATTGGTCCCCCAGGAGGCCCTGTCCTTTTCCCAGGGTCACTGAAAAACTTCAAACCTCAAAGTATCAGGAGTAACATTTTCTCTGAGTAAGAATCTACAAGTTCTTCTGCCCCGTTCAGAACTGTCTGGTTGTCAGCCTCCTGGTCCCACCTCTTCAGAGTTTGCAGTTCTGTCTGGGCAATGGGAGAAGGTGCATTTGCATTCCACCCCTTCCTTCCTTCCTTCCTTCTTTCCTTCCTTCCTTCCTTCCTTCCTTCCTTCCTTCCTTCCTTCCTTCCTTCCTTCCTTCCTTCCTCCCTCCCTCCCTCCCTCCCTTCTTTCCCTCCTCTCCCTCCCTCCCTTCTTTCCCTCCTCTCCTTCCAGCCCTCCAGCCCTTCCTCTTCTGTTTAGTTGTTTATTCTTATGTCTTCCAGCCATGTCTGCCCCTGGCCACCTTCTGTCCATCTGAGCATCCAGCCAGTGGACATCAGCCTCCACTAGGGGACTCACCTGTCTCCATCCAGCCATCAGTCGTAAACCCTGCATCCACCCCAGGCCCCCTTCCATGTCACCACCAAGGCCACATTGCTCCCAACCCATGAGAGCCAGTGTTTGTCTTAGCCCGGCCTGACTTTTCCATGCACCTTCAAGACACAAATAACTGCAAACCCAGACCTAGCAGACAAGCTGAGCGCTCTCAGAGGTGTAGACAGGTTGTTCCAGAGGTTCGGGGGACCGGGAAGGGTGCTGGGGAAGGCTCCTGGGAGGAGGCAGCACCTCAGCAGAGCCAGGCGGTGACACTGTTTGGAGAGTGGAAATCTGAAGGGAAAGTTGTAGGAATTCCAGGCAGATTATGGGGTGTGAGTGAGGATCACGGAGAGTGGACAGGGGATGAGAAGGGGTAGATGCTGTGTAGACAGCTGGAGGCTGGATGGGTGGATGAGTGGTCTGTCAGATTGGAGGATGTGCCTACGGCAAGAGGAGAAAGACAGTGTGGCCCCCACACGGGGGGCAGGGAGCCAGGCCATGTGACTGAGCAGGTGTTTGTTTTGTTAGACAGGAAGGTGGGAAGCTTGTCTATGATACGGTCACCTGGGCCAGAGAACCCACCGGGCACAGGCCCGGACCACCTGGCCACCCCTGTCGTCCGCCGTGGAGCCCTCGAGGCCCGGCAGGGAGCTGAGCAACCCAGGGTCCAGACGACAGGCCGCTGTCAGGAGTTTGACTGTTTGGAGCTCAGAAAAAGCCTCTCCATGGTCATGTCATACTGGCCGCTTGGGAACAAAGGGACAGAGGGATGCAAACAACTTCCCACGATCTCGCCTCTGGCGGGGGAGAAACCCGGGTCTCTGACGGTTTCAGACGAAAGTGCCAGCTTGCTGCTAGGCTGAAATTTCCAGCATCGGAAAAGTTCCAGGCTAATTTTCAGGGAGCAAATTAGACGAGAAGTGGCTTTTAAAACAGGAGAATCTTGTGTTTAAAAACTTGGTTGCCAAGGAAACTTTCTCGAGCACTTCCTTGCCACTATGTTATAAATTAAGCCCCTAACTGAAGGGTAATTAAGGTAATTGGTGGCACTGCTGCAGAGAGAATGTGGCAAGACAGCTGGGGGGAGGGGCCCCCAACTTTTTAGGGCACGCAGCCCCCCAGCCCTGGGGAGGCTGGGCCATTACTGCCCGTCGGGGTTGCAGGCGCCTTTGGAGGCGCAGGCGACCAGCAACAGCTGCGTGCTGCACTCCGTGAAAGCCCAAGGCACCGCTGAAAGGAAATCTTAAATGTCATGCTGCTACCCCGTTGGTTTCGAATAGGTGAAAGCTCCCTGAGTCAGTTAATGAGCAGATTGTGAGGTACAGCGTTCCGGCCCCCTGCGGCCGGGTTAATGTATGTGGCATCAGGCAGGAGCTGAAGCAATTGTTCTCTGCCACCTTTGGGAAGGAGGCAATTTAGCGTTCAGTTTGTGGTCCCAGCCACGCAGCCAGGCAGCCATGCATCTGTTCATTCAGCTAATCGTCCACCTGAACAGCCACCCGCCCACCAGCCACCCGCCCACCACGCCGGCCGCCCACCAGCCACCCGCCCACCACGCTGGCCGCCCACCGCCCGTCCCTCGGTCTACCTGCTCATCCGCCTACCCGCCCCCCACAGTGATGGAGTGGCAGGCGGGTGGGCGGTGGGAGGGGCGGACGAGTGGACGGAGGATGACACACCTACTCTACACCCATCCGCCTACTTCCATGTACCTGCCTAAGCGTCCGCCCACCTATCCCTCCATCTTGTCAGCAAACATTTACTGAGCATGTCTGATGTCTCTCAGTCCCTCCCCCCAACACTGTGACTTGGGTGTTATTGTCCACTCTATAGACGAGGCCGTGGAGGAGTTCTTAGAGCTAGCAAGGGTGAGGGCCTGGATTTTAACCCTTGTCTACCCGCTGGGTGCAAAGCCCTAGAAAGAGAGGGGGCAGTGCGTTTGTCATCAGCCATCGCTCCCCACGTGAGCCCCAAGAGCAAGGCCTGCAGGAGGCTGGGGAGAGGGCCTGGACACAGCATGCCGAGGAGACCTGCGTCCAAGGCTCCGGGGCCCAGGTCCACTGCCCCGCTCTGACCTCCTGCCCCAGCACACCCCCCACCCCCCTGCACGTATCTAGGCCCTTCCCCTTCGCACGAGGTAAACACTGCCAGCGTGGTCAGGTTGCTGGTGCCAAGGTGAAAAGTCCATGGGTCAGAAACCGAGCCCCCGGGGAAGTACTGTTCCCAGAAGCCGAGACCTTTGCCCCAGTAAGCTTTGGCCTCCCTCCTTTGCCCCTTTTCAGGAAATGCCCAGCTGGCAAACGGGTGCACCCGGCCTCCCCTCCTTCCCTCCTTCCAACACACCCCTGCTCCCGGAACTGTGCTGGTGGCTTGTGGAGTCCTCAGTGCCCCAAGTCCCAGCACACAGGGGTCCAGGTTCACCTCAGAGTGGGGAAGGGGAGAGGGGTGCGCATGCTGGGCTGGGGGATCAGGTGCTTCTTCATAGTCAATCCAGTCAACGTCCCAGCAGAGGGCGGGGCTCGCTGTTCTCACTTTGCAGAGAAGGAGACTGAGGTTCATAGTGGCAAGGTCATACAGTCAGTTCCAAGGAGAAGAGTCTCGTCTGGAACCCCGATATCAGCATGCAGTGGGCGTGGGGGCTCAGTGTGAGGGCTCCATTGTCGGACAGCCACTTCCAAGCTGTGTGACCTCCAGTGAGTCACTTAACCTTTCTGTGCCTCAGCTGCCCCTTCTGAGTGAAGGACACAATAATGGACCCTGTGCACAGGGCTGGAAGGGGCAGGGCACAGCAAGCGCTCTGGGCACTCCTGGCGCATAGTAAGCGCTCAGGAACTGTGGGCTTTGTGCGATACTGATCTCTGTGCTCCGGGGTTCTGCGGGAAAAGTCTGCCAGACAAAGGGCGAGCTGTCGGGTGCTGGTGAGGGGCTGCAGCCATACCCCGCAGGGGGCCGAAGACGAGACATGGGATCCATCCGCTGTCACTCCAAGGGAAGGGCCCCCTGAAAGCTGACAGCTCCCGGCTGAGGCTGCCGGCCTGCAGAGGGGCTAGTGGGAGCCGGGGCTCAGAGAGGGGCTCCCCTCGAGTGTCCCTTACAACCCTCTCCCTGGGCAAAGCTTGGGGACAGGTGTTAGAGCTTCTTGTGATCCAAAGGGACTAACGACCACTTGTTAAGTGAACCACGGAGGAGCAGGCCCTGTCTCCCGCTTACCTCCCCCTGCCCGGGGCCCGTGCACCAGAGGAGAGGGCCTTTACAACAGGCCACCTCTCGAAGCCCCCGGTGGACCCTCGGTGGCGGCCACAACCCCAGCGCCCTGCTCACGGGGCTCAGGGGTCAGAGTGGGATTGAGGCCCAGCGTGTCTGAGCCCCGCGGTGCTGCCTCGGCCACACTCTCCTCCCAGCCACCCGGCCACCCCCGCCCCGCCCCGCCCCGACTCTGTTGCAGATGTGACCAATGTCTCCTGATTGGGTGAGGGTTTGGTCAGCCGGGAGCTTGCAGTGAGGGTTCTCTCCCGGGCAGGCTCTGGGGACTCCTGGACGAGCCAGGCACAGCCCAGGGCCCCCGCGGCAGTTTTCTGCCAGGGGTCCCCGCCTGGGAGTCGGCTCTGCAAACACTGTGGAGCTGCTTCGCAAGCCCAGAGCCCGACCATCTGCTCCTTTCTGGATAACAATCATAATATTTACTGTCTGTTGAGTACACCCCAGGTGCCGGGGCCAGGCTGCAACCCCTGCGGCGTCTCCCCTGAAAGCCCTCAGGGCCCTGCTGTCTCCACTCTCACTTCGCTGGGGGGAAAACCGAGGGGAGTCTGCTGCCAGCACAGCCCTCTCCCCCACCCAGCACCTCCAAGTCAGGTGACAGTGGCAGCAACGGCGGGTGCCCTGCGTTCTCGCCAGCTGGCAGTCCACCCCACTCCCCACCCCAGGCCAGGAGGTGGAGGTGTTGCCGTGCCCCCTGCCTCTACAGGTGGGGAAACTGAGGCTCAGAGCTGGGAAGAGGGGGACCAGAAAGCCCCTGACTTCTCCTCCCGCAGACAGTCTGAGTCATCCAAGGTCGTCAGAGCCGCCCGCCCCGGTGGCAAGACAACAACAGCGTTCTGCCTTCTGGTCGGGTCCTCCTTCCATCACGCCGCGCCGGGAGGGGAGGGGAGGGAGGCGTGGGGCCGCCGGGGCCTCTTTAATTCATGAGTTACTGGCAGAAGCACAATCTCCGGGGAAGATTGATGACCGTCTGCAGGTATTGGTGGGCGGATTCATAAAGCTGTCGGCAGCGGGCCGTAAATCAGATGAATATTCAAGATTCCGCCTCGGGAGCAATTCCCCAGCTCCGGCAATAACAAGATGGATGCACCGCAGGAGGCTCTCGGAAGCCGTGACCCGGAACGGGCCTCGCCACGCGCTCAGACACTTGGGCAGCCGGAAAGGGGCAGGGCAGTGTTTGCGGCCCCCAGACCCAATGGGGCAGGTCTCGCTCTGAGCGCGTTTTCCACTGAGGCATCATTTACAGGCAGTGAAACACACGGCCCTTAAGTGGAACATGGGATGAGTTTGGACACCTGTGTGTGACCACCACCCAGATCAGGATCTAGAACATTCCATCATCACCCCAGAAAGTTTCCTGTGCTCTTCCCTGTTAACCCTACTCCCAAGCCCCAGGCAACCACCGATCTTTCTCTCGCTGGGGGTGGGTAGACTCCGGTGGCCGGCGTGGACCCACCCTCAACAGGTGCCATCTGTCCCGCCTGGCTCAGAGCCCTTGCCATGCATGGGCGGTGCCCCTCCCGCACCCCACCCAGGCACCCTCCCCCGCGGCAAGCGTCTGCCACCCTTGCAAGAGCCATTGGCCCCTTCGTGCCCCCCGGGCTGATTCCAGTTCTGCCTGTCTGGGTCAAGGCTGCCGTGAGTCCTGCACTGGCCTTTCTGGGCACCTTCTTTTGGGTGACACCCACGCCCGGAAGGGCCGGGACACAGGGCAGACGTAGGTGCTGCGTTACAAGGAACTGCCAACAGGTGCCCGAGTGCCCTCTTTGCACCCCGCCAGCAACGGACGAGCGTCCTGGTGCTCCGTCCATACCCCTGCCAGCACTCAGCGCCATCTGCCGTTTTTATCTCCTCTGTTCTGGTGGGTGGTGCAGTGGCGTCTCACCGTGAGACCCCCGCCCCCTTGTTTAATTCATGCAGTCTCCACTGGCCCCCGGGGAAAGCAGTGCAGCTCTCAGGCTGAGTTCGGAGCCGAGTCCCTCGGAGCTGCCTTCGGAACCAGGCTGGAGCTTGTCCCTGGGCTGCCGAGGCAGAGACTCAGCTCTGCCCCTCTAAGAAGTCCCCGCCCTGCCCACTGCACTCAGCTGGCAACCCGCACTCCTTCCTGTGGCCACAAGGCCCGGCGTGGTCTGACCCTGTCCCACCTGCTAACCGTGCTCTGGCCTACTGGCCTGGGCCCCCAGCCCCCTTTGCCCTGGCCATGCCTTCTGCCGGATCCCACCCTCCAGTCCCATCAGCTGGTACGTGTGTCCAGGTGGGACCAGTTGCCACTGCCTGACTGTGGCCTGGTCTCCGTGGTGGTCCTGTCATGAACCTCGTCTTACAGACCAGGAAACTGAGGCTGGGCGAGGTCACTGTAACTGCCACAGTTAAGGGGCAGAGGGGAGACCTGCCTTAGCCTGGGGCCTGCAGAATCAGCCGTCCTTGGCCGGAAGCCCCGAGTGGCCCGGCCTCCTGTCGGGTAAGGCAGCTCGGGCTGGCTTGGGGCAGAGGCCGGATGGTATGAACTGCTGCCCCCGGGGAGCCACAAGCCCCCAGTAGGACGGAAGGAAAGCTCTTGCCTTTCCCCACGTCTGGAGAACACGTCCCCACTCCCCAACTCATAAACTAAACTTCTTTTTGGATTCTGGGCTCTGTTGCTTCATTAGCATCCGTCAGTGCCACAGGTGAATGTTCTTCAGGATTGGGACGATTTCAGAGTTAACACCTGAGGCACGTCCCCCACCCCACTGGGTTCACCATGTTGGAGCCCCTCTCTGTCCTGGTACAGGCCTTGCCCCCAGGACCCCTGGACATGCCGGAGGTCAGAGTCCCCGAGGGTGCAGAACCCCACAGACTTTGCCCTCGGGAACTGTGCCCCTTGCACACCATCCACCCTGGGCGGGCTGTCGGCGGAGGGTGCGGCCCCTGTCCCCTCCCCGGGTGGCACTGCCTTCTCTCCCCGCACTCGGAGCGCCCGTCCTAGAAAAGGGGAATAGCCCCTGGGTCGTCTCTCAGTAGGACCTGCCAGTAGCCCTGATTTCTTTTATGAGTATTAATGCCACCCAACAACCCCTCAAATCAGCCCCCCAAAAAGCAGTCACCCCAAATTTTCCATTGTTGATGTCAAAGTTTCTTGTCCTAGACTTCTAAGTCCAAGGAAGAAGCTTAGCAACACAGGCACGTCTCCTGGGCAGACATGTGCGTCATGGAAAACTTGGAGGCTGGTGATTGGGCCATCTTTGCTGCAGAGAGTCAGGCCCCTGAACGCTTGAAAAACAACATAATGTATTCCTGTCTGCAGCTCCGAGCAAAAGCTCATTTCGTGTCTTGTGTTTCCATTTCCTGAGGATTAATAAGTGTGGAGGGGTACTCGGGCTTCGTGCCGAATATTTATTTAGTCAATATACACATCAATTTAGCAAATTAGAGATTGCAAGCCATTTCTAAGCAATGCTGTAAAAATAATAGCTGTACTTTAAACTTGTAATGGATTTTGGTGGCGGGGGGTGGTGGTTACTACGTGCCTGGCACTTTAGAAGCACAAAGAAGTTGAGTTCTCCTTAAACTTCAGTGAACATCTGAGTCATCGGGGTGGTTTGTTAAGGAAGCAGACGTCTTGTCTAGACCCTGTTGCCCAGGCTACAGGTGGAGGGCTCTGGGGCGGGGAGTCTGAAACTCACCTGGAGAAGACGAGGAGGGGGCTTGGGGAGCAGTGGCCCTGCACCTACCCCCCGGCCACGTGGGGCACTGTTGACAAGTGGGCTGGATGGGTCTGCACCCCCGGGATGCTGTCCTGTGCCTTGTAGGGTGCTTAGCAGCGTCTCTGGTCTCTGCTCACTAGATGTCCCTCGCAGCAGCCCCTCCCCAGGCGAGGCAATCAGAAATGTCTCCGACATTGACACGTGACTCCTGGGGGGCAAATCTCCCAGTTGAGATCCCCTGATGGTGGCAGGTTCTCAGGCTCTCTGAGCCTCATTCTTCATGGAAACCCACTTGCGAGCAAGACTCCCACCCGCAGCCCAGTGAGAGATGGTACTGTTCACATTGTTTAGCTGGGGAAACTGAGGCTCAGAGAGGCACAGTGACCTGCCCAGGGGTACCCTGCTGGCCTGGGGCTGAGCTGGGGTGTGCAAGCCATTTCCTGTCCCTGAAATGGTCAGTGGCTCCTTTTTTCCCCCAAACCTCTGCCCAGAAGGGCCCTCCCTGTCTCCCTGGGCTCGGGCCGGCTTCCGTCCCCCTCCCCCTACTCTTATCTCTCTGCCGAGTCCTCCATGGGACCTGGCCCAGTAAGCATCATGCCTGTGTGTGCTGCCTCGGTTCTCCTCCGCACCCCCACGGGAATGTGGGACCCCTCAGGCAGGGCGTTGCTGAGCCTGCCCTTCTGTTTCCGCGGTCCCTGACACAGAGTAGATAGATCAGAGAACAATAAAATGGCTCTTCTGGAAGGTTCCTAAGGCAGAGCTGCAAGCTGCCTCATACCATCCCTTCTCCCCTTTTCTTTAGTAATGAGGCCCCCAAGTTTTAGCTCCTGGGCACAAGGATGGTTGACCAAGTGCTGGCCAATGAGATGTAAGTAGAAGTCTCAGGTGAGGCTGCCCAGGAAGTGTCCTTACAGGAAGAAGGAACCCCCTCCTCATCCCTCCTTCCTGACAGCTGGAATGGATGTATGATGGCTGGAGCACAGGCAGCCACTTTGGACAATGAGGTGGAAGCTCTGTGCTGAGGGCAGAGGGGCAACCAGGTAGAAGGGACCTAACCTTTGGTGCCTTTTAGAAGGTGCCTTACCCATGCTGGGCTTCCTTCCTCTGGGCTTCTGTTCCATGGGGGTGAAATAATCTTGTGTTTTATTTAAGCCATGCTTTCCCTGAGTCTCTGTTCTACACACCACACTGAATCCTAACAAATGCTCTAAGCTTCTGGGCATGCCCAGGATGGAAGATAGAGCAGATGTTGATTCTGTCCAGGTTGTTCTCAGATCAGTGGGTTCCACCGGGCTCTTCAGTTAGAAGGAGTGCCCACCTATACTGTTGCCGGCAGTCTGCCTGACTCCTGAGATCAGAGGATGATTGGTGGCCCCAGGTGAGAGGTGCAGTGCCCAGGGTCCCAGGGAGGACACAAGGGGAAGGAATGGGCTGGGATTCAAGCCCTGTGATGCCAGTTCACATAACAGCATTCCTTAGATGTCTTTGCCACCTCTCTGACCCTCAGGCTCTTCCTTCTATCCATCCATCCATCCACTCAGTGAGTGCCCACGATGTGCTTGTCAAAGCTGGGGACAGGGCAGCAAACACTGCAGCTTCTGGGATCCTGGGTGAGACAGACTAGTTGGGAGAGACAGATCTTGAAGATTATAAATGGCTACAAGTCACAGGAGAGATGGAATTGAGCGTGACGTGAGGGTGGCTTTGGCTGGGGAGACAGGAAGGTGCTCTCTGAGCAGGGGAGGAGGTGTGGAGACCGAGGGAGTGAGGGCTGCAGGCTCTGGGGGGCAGGGAGTGGTGCTCCAGGCAGAGGGAACAGCCAGGGCCAAGGCTCTTCGCTGGAAGTGACCCAGACATGCTAGGGGGCCAGGAAGATGGCCGGGGGGCTGCAATGGGAGGGGCTGCCTGGAAGGATTTTCAGCTGGGGGCCAGGCCACGTGGGGCTTGTCAGGGGATTACAGGAAGACCTGGCGCTGCACGAGCTCCCACCTGGCGGTTTGCACGTGGGAGCTGATACTTGCAGCACCCACTGTGTGTCACCAACACTCACCCATGGTGACCAACAGCAACACCCCTGACTTCCCGGGCTCGGGGGCTTCCTAGGACCACTGGAGCTGCCCTTCCCACCGTAAGGCAGGCTGTGCACACATCCCCGCCCCTCAAGGAGCATCCTTCAACCGATGACGCTGGGGTCAGCGAGCAAATGCCTCAGTTCCCTTGACCTCAGTGTTACTGACGGTGTGCTCCACACACATCCCCAGAGCTCCCGGGAAGACTGAGCCCACGGGGACAGCCTGCCGTCAGGGCTCCCTGTGTTGGCCCCTGCCCTCCTCTTCCCTGTCTCCCTTTCCCGTCCCCTGCCAGGGCCTCCTGGGGTCACTCACATCCCTTCTCCCAGTCTGCTCCGGGGACAACCCAACCCGAGTCGCAGAATTAGCTCGTGTAATCCTCCAGTGATCCTAGAGAGGAGACGCTATCACCGTTTCTCTTGCACAGAGAAGAAATCAAACCGAGGCACAGAGAAGCTAAGTCATTTGCTCCAGGACACACAGGAAGTGGCTGAGCAGAAGCTCGAACCCAGACAGTCTAGTCTGGCTCCCGAGTCTCCACGTTTGCCGCCCTGCCCCGTGGCACAGTTTATGCGGGGTCCTGGTTGTGGTTCGCAGCCAGCGTGGGGCTCGGAGCAGACCAGAGACTCTCCACTGTGGTGCTGCCCACAGCGGGCACAGCCGCGGGGAGCTGGTCAGAAACAGCGACTTGGGGGCCCCAGCCCAGACCTGCTGAGCCCAACGCTGGGGGTGGGGCGGAGGACCTCCCTCTAGGAGACGCTGGAGCCTGCTCAAGCTTGGGAACCACTGGTGTAGGCGAGTGGTGTAGACATGACCCACCATGCGGGAGATGCATGGGGGCAGCAGAGGGGGTGTCCGCCCCAGGGAGGGGGGCTTCAGGGCAGCGAGGGGGTGTGGGGGGAGGAAAGGGCCAGGCCACCTTTCAGGGCTGAGCCAATAGGCTCGGAGATGGGGAGGATGTCGGAGGTGGGACAAAGAAAAACCAAAGACGACCCTGGATTTTTTGGCGTCCCCCAGGAAGTGGGTACAGGTTCTGTCTCCAGAGCGGAGAACAGTGGAGGTGAAGCAGGGAGTGGGGGGCGGGGGGCCACGTTAAGATGAGAGGGTGGAATGTATCTCAGGGGGGCTGCCACTTGGCACTTCTGCTCTGTCCCCCTCCCGCAGCCTTGCCCCTTCCAGCAGCAAGGCTCTCCCTGGGGACCTGGCCACCTCCGAGGACAAGCCTGAGCAAGCAGCCTCGGGAGGGGCGGGAGAGGCCGGAGGCCGCCCGCGGGGAGGGCCGGGCGCCTGCCACAAAGTCCAGCCCTGTGGCCTGTGAAGGGAGCAGAGATTACGGTTCCCCGGGGAACCGCTGTTCCCAGCAGGGCTGAGCAGGCAGGGGCTGGCCCACCGCACACCCCCGCCGTGATGTCCTGATTCCAAAACAGCCAGTGCTCAGGGAAATACACTGATAGCTGTGTTGCACAGTCGCATTTCGAAGCTTTCAGACGATGTTGCCACCCAAACAGGGAAGCCTCCAAGGAAGGCCACAGCCTTCCAAAGGGGACTTTGGCTGAGACGCCAGCGGGCTCCCTGTGCGTGTCCACATTGGACAGCAGAGTCATCCTGACACCAGCAACTGATTTAAAAAATAGGCAATCGTTTTTTAAAAAGCATTTAAAAATAATTGCACTATGTGCAGCATCCAGGTTCCCAGGAAAACAGTCTTCGATAGGACACAAAGACGCACACGGGCGGATGGGGTCAGGGGAGAAAGAGGGACGTCCGGGACTCACGGGAGTTTGGGATGAAGTGGCGAGCCGTGAGAAGGGGAGGGGCTGGAGACGGCAGGCGGCAGGAGGACTGCCACACACTAAGGAGTGAGGGGCAATGCCCTGTCTGCTTGCTGGCGGGCAAGGGGGCCCCCCGGTTTGAGCAGACGCCCGTGGATGGCCAGCGGGGAAGCAGGTGGGATTGGAAAGGGGAGTGTGGGGCACGGCAGAGGAGAGTCATTCCCAGGGCCGGCAGGGCCCCGCAACGTGAAGGCAGAAGTTTTGAAAATGGTGTTTCCGACTCTCACGCTCCGCACTTGGGCCGATACACCCAACTGCAGATTCCTACGCGGGAGGACCGGCAGGGATCCGTACAAAGTAACCAGCACCTGTTGGGTGCTGTGGGCCGGGTGCTGTGGGCCGGCACCGCGCAACGTGTTAACTCACTTAACTCCGCTGTCGAACGGCTGCCTGAGGATCCGCCCAGCCCCCGCTCCTCCCCAGCAGGCCACCTCAGGGCCCTGGACAAGGAGACAACCCCGCCACGTGACTGGCCTGAAGCAGACTTGGTCTTGGAAGGAGGCTTCGGGGTTTAGCGTCCACCCCTCTCACGGTGCCCCCAGGGAAGCAGGGAGCCCGGGAAAGGAAGGAGGAGGCGTCCACGCCGTCTGTCCCTATTAGTCCCATTCTACAGATGGGGAAACTGAAGCCAGATTGGATGAGTGACCCAGCCAGGATCTAGGTCTTATGATTGGTCCTCCCGACCCCTGATCCAGCGCTCCCTGTCGAGTTGAGCCCTGGACAGTAACCCAGACCCTGAGCGAGCGTCCAGGGGCTCAGGGCAGTGACAGGGGTGACAGCGATGATGTGCACACCACGAGTTCCTCCTGGGGCTGGCCCCAGACAGGTGTTCTCCAAGCATGCCCCATTAAGGAGGGGCTTTCACTGTCCCCATTGTATGGATGGGGACATTGTCACCCACCCTGCCTGAGGCCACGCAGGGAGGCAGGATTGGCATTCGGGTCTCTCAAACAGCAGGGCATGGTGCTTAGTCACCACCCGGTACTGTCTCTACTGCCCCCTCCCGCTAAGGCGGGCTCCCCGGGGCTGCACCCTTTCTGCTGACAGCCCCACGACACGCCCAGAGATGACCGCAGCCTAGGCTGTTGGTGGCCAGTCGGCTCATGGGGAAGCGTAGGGACCCCAGAGCTGTCCCGCCCGGGTTCGCTTCCTGCAGTGCCGCTTGCCAGTCGGGCACCCGCGCAGCCTGGCTCCCGACTCGGATTCCTGCGCCCACTTTGCAGAGCTGCCCACCGTGGAGCAGAGGGGATGGAGCCTGCCAGCGAGGCTCCCCGTCTGTCTGGCCACCGCCTGCGCTGCCCTGGGGCTGCCGGGAGGACAAAGCGGGTGAATCTGCGAGGTTCTCAGCGCCGCTGGGCACACAGCAGCCCCGCTCCTGCCCCTGCGCTGCCCACACCCTGCGTCGTCTGGGCTGTGTTCTGACCCCAGCCTGGCCCCCCCGGACGAGAGCTGCTGGCTCAGAGGTGTCCAGGACAGAGGTCCAACATCCCCCGTCAGCCTCTGGCCCGCTGGGCTCCTGGGTGGCAAGTGGCCCTCTCCCCAAGGACGCCCCCAGGTTTAAAACAACCGTGTGCTTGAGAAAAACACAAACTCCCCACCTGGGGCTCCATTTGGCTCTGGGAGGTTGTCCCGGCAGGTGGGGGTGTTTCCACCCGGGGTCCCCTTCGCTGTCTGCACCCCCTTGGGTGGCTTTGCAAGGCCTTGTTTTTCTTTACCAAAGTCCTGAGTAGTGGGGAAGGGCAGGGGGTGGGGCTGCTCCCGGCTCACCCAGAGCCTCCAAGAGCTTGGAAGTTTCCAGCAAGAGATCCAGCCCCAGCCAGCTTCGGCCGCGTTAATCATTCCCCTCTGATTTGGGACTCTGCCTGGATGAACTCTTCAGGCCGCAGAAGGGCCCCCGCCCAGCGTGGGGACCGTCATTGCCATGGGTGTTTGGGTGACTCGCCCAAACAACAGGCAGGCGCAGGGTCAGGTCGGGCGCAGACACCCTCCCTGTGCCGGGTGGGGGTCACAACACCTTCCTCATGCTCCTTCCAGAGCCGGGGGGGGGGGGCGAGGTCAGGCGGGAAGCCCCCGGGACAGCCCCCGCCGGCCCCGCACCGGGCCGGGTCTCCCGTTCTCTGTTCTCTGCGAACACCCAGCGGGGTGGGGTGTGCCCGCCACGAGCGTGGACACGGAAGGGACACGTGGTAAACGGGGGAAAGGTTTAAACAATAAAGGAAATGCTCATGTTTGCTGAGCACTTCCTACACACCAGGCATCTTCCTGCACTCCCAGCACCTGCGGGTCTAATGTCACCCTGCCCAGGGAGTAAGGACAGTCATCGCGTCCACCTCTCGGGAGGACCCTGGGCTAGACCCGTGCCCAGCGCCCCAGGGTGGGAAACACCACAGCAGGTCGAACCCGGGCGTCCGGCTCCAGGGCCTCAACCCTGAGCCCCTTGGCGACCTCCGAGCCAGGTGTGGGACAGGCCTGGATGGAGATGTACAAGATGGTCATATCTCCCTCAGGGACCCCCGGCCAACGTCCAGGTCCCTGTGACATGGTGTGGGGGCGGTTGGAGATTCTCAGACCCCGGGTGCTGCCCAAGCCTGGGACCGAGACCTGCTACTACCTGCTGGGCAGCGGGGGGAGCGTGGCCATGAGAAGCTGTCGGGGACTGATCTGAGCGGGGACTCCTCTCTGCTTCTCCCTGCTGCTCTGTTCTGTCCTCTCTCCTGGGACATCCACAGCCTCTGTCATTCCAGGCCCAACACAGCCGTCTCCAGCCGAGAATGACTGACAGCTGAGTCCAGCGCGGTGCCCCATGGGGCCTGGTGGATTCTGTAGGAGAGCAGCACGAGCCTCCCACCGGCCAGCCGGCTGCCTGGAAGAGGCACACCTGAGCTGAGGCCTGGGGTGTGGGGGCACGAGCCCCAGGAAGAAGTGGCAAGTGTAGCCCATGAGAGGCAAGGGCCAAGCCAGGTGTTTCCCACACTGGCTGCAGGGGTGTGTGGCTGGCAGAGCTCGGGCTGGAGAGCAGGGGGAGGAGGACGGGGTGCAGGGCTGAGTTCAGGAGTTGGGTCCTGATCCTGGGGCCAACAGGGAGCCACTGAGGGTCAGGGCCAGGGAGAGACAGGACTGGAGCTGCAGCTCTCCTGGTCCCTTGGATGCCGGGTGGAGCACGGACAGAGGGGGCATAGGGCAAAGGGCAAGTTTGAGGATCCTAACCAGTGAGTTTTAACAGGACCCTGCCCAGGGAGGCTTCTCTAGGAGCAGAGAAAGTCTGCCTGAGTCCTGAGGGGAGAGGGGCTGCCCAGAACCACCCGGCCGGGCCCTTCCCTGCTCCTGGATCACAGGGAGGCCCGAGCCCCAGAAGGCCCGGCTCTTCCCATCTCACCAAGGAAGAGCCAGGAGGACGGGGGCTCTGCACCTAGCCCTTCCCTACCCCTCACCAGGGCAGGGCAAGCTGGTGGGGCCAGGGTGAGCCGGATGGGGGTTGGGAAGGGTGATGGGCTGGGATTGAGGTTCAGGGGCTGGAGATACAAAGGTGGTTTGGTCCGGACCTTGCATGTCAGCAGAGGAAGCAGAGGAGAGGGCTTGTCACCCGCCACCCCCACAGCCCCTCATCTCAGGCAGAAGGTCTCAGGATGGTCAATGCCACATCCAGCCCCTGGTCTTAGGTGTTCCCTGCCTGAAGCCAGAATCATCCAGAAAAATCAATGCTTAATCCGGCCATCGGCCACCACGTCAGCACTTGGACGAAGACCTGGGTTTTCGTAAATGCCCTGGCCTGGAATAAAGCCCTGTTCAAAGTCCCCTGGGATTCAAACCCAGGTCAGTGGGATTCAAACCCAAGCTGAGGTCCAGACACCGCAGGCTTGATTCATACGGGGCGCTTGGCAGCCGAGGAACAAGTCCAGAGACTGGGGTGTACAGGGCACCCCAAACTCCCTGGGCCCAACTGTGGCCCCCACGGACCCCATCCTGCCTGTGATGGCCCTGTCCAGGGGCCCTGTCACAGCAGGGTTGGGGGACAGGACCATCCTGGCTGCGCACAGGGACTGCAGGAGGGACCCCGGGTGAGGGCACAAAGAGGAGGGGGCACCGCTGCTGCCGTGGGAGCTCCCCACACAGTGGAAGGAGCAGAACACGAGTGGAGTCACACTTGGTTAGTTGGATGATGGACCCATTACAGATGAGGAAACTGAGGCTCAGAGGACCACTCAGCAGGCAGGTGGCAGATCACCCGCCACCTGCCACCTCTTTGGGCAGAAACGTGCCTTGCTCGGGGCTCTCTCTGCTCCAGGCTGACTTTCCAACAAACCGTCCAATAAACAAACACTCGACTCCTCTGCGTCAGGCCTGTCCACGCACGGCAGGTGTCTGTGTTCCCGAACCCCCATAGCCCTGCGCAATCAGTGCCGACAAGAAACTGGGCACAGAGAGGGTGGGCACTCGCCCACAGCCACACAGCCGGGGAAGGGCTGGAACTCCCCAGGCAGCTCTGGGGCAAAGCTTATGCCCTTGGGACAGGGGCACCAGGAAGCCTCAGTTCCTCCTGCAGCCCTGGGTGCCACGAGGGCCAAGGGCAGGAGCCGCTTGCTCTCTGTTCTTAGTCTCACCTGGGGACCTCCAGGCTGAGTAAAATCTGAGTCCTAGAGCTGGCCAGCCACGGCCTGCGTCACAGCCTCCCGGGAGGGCCTGTGAGGTCCCCGCCATGGCTGGCGTTTCTATCCAGGATGCTGGTCCACACTGGGCTCTGACACCACCAAGCCCGGCCCCAGGGCTGCCCACTTGAGAAGACACAAAGGCCTCGGGCCGAACACGACAGTGGGACAGAGTTTACAGGACAGAGAGAGAAACTGACTCGGGGAAGGGCCCGGGGCGGCGTCGGGTGGAGCTGGAGTCGGGTGGGGCGGTTAAGAGGGGAGGCGCCGGGCGAGGCTCGGCCTGAGCAAAGGCCGGGGCTGGAGAGGGTGTTCCTGGGCTGGAGTAATCGGGTCTGGGAGGAGCTGCGAGGGAAGGGGGCCAAGCGGGTAGGGTGGGATCTTGAGAGGCCCGAGCGACAGGCTATCGTCCAGGTTTCCAGACCCACTGGGCACCAGCGTCACCTGGGGCTTCATTCATTCATGCATTCATTCATTCAAGAAACGGGTACTGAGAGCCTCCTGTGGGCCAGCCGAGTCCTGGGCACTGGGGAGACCGGGGTGCGGGCAGGAGGTCCCTTCCCTGGGAGTGTGGAGGGCGTGGCCAGGAGAGATGTAATTAAAGAATTGAGGAAATGAAACCACCGCAGGTCACTCTGGGTGCTCAGAAGGCCATGGATCAGGAGGCGTGGCAGAGAGTGCCTGGGGTGACAGGAGCGGACACTTGAACCAAGAGCCCAAGGGTGAGCCAGAAGAGGGGTCTCAGAGAAGGCTGGGAAGTGGTCAGAGCAGACGGACCCCGTAGCCCCCGCAGGGACAGGACACAAAGACACTGAAGGTCATTTTGAGGCCGCACACCTCTGGGCAGAGGGACACACCTGGGCAGAGGGGACACATGTGCGGGGTGATCACCCATATTCTGCAGAGGAACGGCCTAACTTGGGGGTCAGGGGGTCCACAGAGATAAAGTGGGATTAGGGGAGTTAGAGCCAGAATATCCCACCCTGGAGGGGCCCTTGGGGACCAGCCCCACGCCAGGGGTCCTGAGCTGTGTTGAGTGTGACGCAGAGGCAGAGGGCTGCGCGCACGACCCCCCACCCTCCTGCCCTGTGAAGTCCAAGTTTGGGTTCCATTTGCAAAAAAAAGATCAGGGGCGCCACCTGGTGGCCAGAGCTGCAGCCGTGGCCACCTGGGCCCAGGTTGGGGTCCACAGTGTCAGGGGCTCAGGAAACCAGTTCCCATAGGTCACTTCTGCTTAAGTAGATGTTAGTAGTCACCAAATTAATGCACATGATTTGCAGATAAGGTAGCAAACCCAGATAAGGCCGAAAGAAACCGATCACCTGGAATTTCGCCCCCAGAACAAGCCTTTCTTCACAGGTGCGCTGATTTCCTTCTAGACCTTTCTCCACGCACGCAGACACTTTTTAATTCAAAAAGTGAATCATACCCCACGGAGCGTCTTCAGCCTGCCGGGTTGTTTCCCACGCACCACTGGCTGGCGGATCTCTGTCGTGTCAGTGAATTCTCCTTGGCAGCATCGTCGTGGCAGCTGTGCACGCCCTGGGGTGTGGCCAGAGGTGATCGCCGCCACCTGAGCCCCTGCAGGTGGATTGCGTAGGAGCAAATTGAGTTTTCCAGAGTTTTTTGCTTTTGTTTTTGCTTCCCTGGAGGAAGATTGGAACTTCAAGCCCTCATAGTTCTGGTGGGAAGGGGTCTTGATAAAACCACATTTGGGGACACACATCGTGATGCCGGGGACCAAGCAGGTGACCTCTGTAAAGCACTCCACCCAAGGCCCAGCCCGTGGCCAGCCCTTGGTGACTGTCAGCCTTTGTTACCTCTCAGGGCCCCACGGGGCACCCAGGCCTGTGTGCACCCCTGGCTGTGGCCTGGGGCTGCTCTCACCCCCACTTGCTGTTCTCGAGGCCATGGCTGTGCTGGGAGCCGTAGGAACAGTGACGACATAGCCACATCCCCTGATGTCCGCAGACATCCACTGCTCTAGGGCTGTCCACAGACTGTCTCATTTAATCCCGTTTTGCAGATGGGGAAACTGAGGCTCAGGGAGATTAAACAACACTTCCAACATCGCACATCTGGTAAATGGCCGAGCCCTGTGGGGCCCAGGCCTGGCTGCCACTCGGGGAGGTTTTGGGGGGTTCTGTCCTATGTCAGTGACCCCATGACCTCTGGGCGCGGTGGGAGGAGGTGCCACTCAGCAGAGTGTGGCCGTGGCGCGTGTGTGTGTGTGTGTGTGAGACATTGTCTGGAGGTTCTGGCCTGTCTGGGTGCTGACCGGGTGCGGGTGAGGTGAGAGGGGCTGCTGAGGTCCAAAGTGGCAGGTCACTCAGGGCATGTCACAGCACAGAGGGTGACGCTGCTGTCCGCCAGGCCTGGGCTGGGCTAACTTGGGCTGGTGTGGCCTCTGAATCCACCCCACCTGGGCCAATTGTCAGCGTAGAAGTAGGGGCTAGACCAGGAGTCTGAGGAGGAGGAAGGGGCCGGGGAAGGGCCTCTCTGCTGCGCGCTGCAGCCATTCCCACGCCCCTGGCGCGTGCGCCTTCCTGAAGACAACTGTAAGCGGGAGGGACAATGACTGTCCCATTTTACACATGTGGAAACTGAGGCACAGGGAGACGAGAAGTCTGCCTGAGCTCACACCGCTGGAAAGTGGTGGGCTAAACTTTGAACCAGGGTGGCCCTGAGTTTGTACCTCCAGCCACACACTGTCCTGTAGACCCGGGAGGCCTCCCCCGGCGTGGAGGGCCGAAGTGAGGCAATGCGGGCTGTGTGCTCAGATGGGCCTGTCGCCCTACGGGCCCTGCAAGTGAGTCACGACCCACCAGCGGGGGCCTCCACCCCACCTCCCTACCCCCAGACCGGAGGCATTTCCCAAGCATGATGTGGCTTTTCTTTCACGCCTGGGGGTTGTCTGCACTCACTTTGTGCCCTGGGTTGAATCCTAGTGGGCCATTCACTGGCTGTGTGACCCTGGGCAAGTAGCCTAACCTCTCTGTGTGTCAGTTTTTTTACCATGTGGAATGGGGTAAACATTTTTTCTTGGTAGAGTTGGGGGCTCAGGGCTGCATGCTGCAGGTGGGCTGGCAGAGGTCTTCCGGGCTCCTGCAGGAGCTGGGGTGGGGGCTTGCGGCGGGGGTACCCCGTGTGCAGGGGCGATCTCCACGAGGGGAGAAACTCAGCCCTTGCAGAGTGCTGGGTTTGCGCCCCTTGCCCTAACTTTGGGGCGCTGACAGGGCGCTGGCAGGGCAGTGCAGGAACTTAACCTGGGGCCTGCGGAAGGGTCGGACATTGTGCACCAGCCCAGCACCACCGGGGAACGTCGTGCGCCCAGCCGCTGTCGGGGGATTAACTGGGGTGGGCACCGGACGCCTCACCGGACCCCAGGCCCGGCCCCTGCGAGCTGCGAGCCCGGCCCGGAGCGCGGCGGCCAGGCGGCGCGCGGCCAGCAGGTGGCGCTCGGCCCAAGGCTATGGACGCTGCGAGCGCCGCGCGGACGGCCGCAGGGTGGCGCGGCCGGCGGGGTGGCCTCGGCTCCGGCACCCAGCGCCCAGGTTGTGCCCACCGAGGGAGCCCTGGGCAGTGCCCCGGCCACCGGCCCACCGCCGGTGGTCCCGGACGTCGGCAAGATCTCCCTCAATCCTAACAGTGGGCTCCCACGTGGCGGGCGCTGGCCTGATCTCTGCCCCATTGTACAGAGGGGGAAACTGAGGCTCAGAGGTGCTGGGACTTGCCTGAGTCAGGCTCAGGGCACACACACGCAGGGCTGCGAAGCCAAGCCCCGTTCATTCTTGTGTCTTGTGATAGTGACGGCAGCAGCATTGCCCTGCTGACACTCTGGGCTGGATAATTCCGTGTTGCAGGGGCGGGGGACTGTCCTCTGCATGGGGCATGTTTAGCAACGTGGGGGCTGAACGATGCTCCCCCGACGATGTCCATGTCCTGATCTCCACAACCCGGGAGCATGTTGCCTTAAATGGAGCAAGGGCGGCTGTCGACGTGGTACAGTTAAGGATGGCGAGACAGGGAGGTCAACCTGGATTAGGTGGTTGGGCCCGGGGGAGGGAGGCAGGAGGTGAGAGAGGAGGACGGGGGCTCAGAGCAGTAAGACGGCTGCTGGGGTGGGAGGGCAGCACAAGATTTGCCACGAGGATCTCGCAGGCTGGGTTCCAGGCACCACAGTGGCACACACCTGAGCCCCCGCCTGTTGGGGGGGCAGGGCTAGTCTGGGGCTCTGCGGCCCCACCCTGTCCACCGTCTGGCACTCCTGCTGTCAGGGCTCTGGGGCCTGTTCCCTGCTGGGCTGCCCGTGGGTGGGTGGCATTCCGCTTTCATCCATCGGAGCTCACAGCCTGGGAGATGGGAGTGTTACATCCTGGGTGATGGGTTGGCCAGTAGGACTGGAAAAACCTGGCTTCCACTCTGGAAGGTTGGGGATGGGCTACACTTTCCAGCTGTGTGGCCCTGGGCAAGCCATTTACCCTGCCTTGGCCCCAATCTCCTCATCGACTTAGGAGGAGCATTAAAGGATGCTTAGAAAATGCCCTGGGCACTGCAGGTCCCCATGAGGCTAAGCTCCCCCAAATTCAGGAGTGGGGCTGGACTGGCTACTCTTAATGATTCTCATGCCCATGGTCAGTTGGAGATGGGGAATCCTAGGGTGGTTTAGAAGTTACTTTTGTCCCCTGGGGGGAATGTGAGGTCTGGAACTGCGGCAGCTGCTTTGTCACCAGCAGGGCAGAACTCGTTGTAGCTGGACAGTATCCATGTGGAAGCTGAGAAAGCTTAGTCTATGGGCAGCCAAGCAGAGGGGGAGGGACAACAGGTCTTTCACCACATTGTTTGAGCTCCTGGATGGGCCCTTACCTGAACTCTGCTTGTTTGCAAGAGCCAACAAACACCCTGAAGTAAAAGTATTGGTTTTTTGATTGGATTGAAAAGTACAATAGATCTGAAATATTCCATCCACAGTTTTTAACAAATGCCTAAACAATACAGTAGCGCCTTGGTATCCATGGGGCATTGGTTCAGGACCCGCTGCAGACACCAAAATCCCTGTATGCTCAAGTTCCTGACATAAAATGGTGCAGTATTTCCATATAAGCCATGCACACCCTCCCATATACTTTAAATCATCTGTAGATTACTTAAAATACCAATACAAGGTAAATGCCATGTAAATAACTGTTATGCTGTATTGTTTAGGAAATAATAAGAAAAAAAAGTCTATACACGTGCAGTACAGATGCAATCATGCATTTTTCCCCCTAAATACTTTCGATCCTCGGAATGCAGAGGTGTGGAGCGTTGACTGTATTTTTAAAAATCTTCTTGGTTTCATGTTTTCCACTTGAAACTTCATTCCCACATTCACCAAGCCTCCCATGCTGGGCCAGACCTCACAAGTGTCCCTTCAATGAAAGGTATTTTTCTTTCCTTCCCTACAGAAAGTCCTTCTGTGTTTGGATGATTCTGGAAAGAAACATTCATACCCTATTCCTGAAGTAGATACTTGATTTTTGCTAGTGCAGGATCCCTTTCCCCTTCTGATAACAGAACCACGCTTTCCTGGGTAGCACATCCCACATGGACAATGCCACCTGCCCCCCGCATTGGGGAGCACATCTGATCCCACAGTAACCAATTGGAACACTTCACTTTCCCTGATTGGTTCAAGGATTGGTATGTGACCTATGCACAGCCAATCAGAATCCTCCTGGGACATTCTACCAGCAGTATTTGGCTTGAAGTTGCTAAACTGGCAGATCATAAGCCTTGGGTGGCTGGGGCCACATGGGGAGATTTTTTCAGAGGGATGGAGAGAAAGAAGCCTGAAATAAGGGTTGAGCCCCCTGGATCCAGCCATTCCCGAACCTAAGTATGCCTTAATTTCCCAGTTGCATGAGCAAATAAATACCTCTTTGTGCTGAAGCCTGGGTGTGCTGGGTGTCTGTCACTTAAAGCTGAAATGCTCCTGAGTTACTCCCTAGACTCTTCTTCCTGCTCTAAGCCTCCAATTTTGGCTGTCTGCTAAATTCCACAAGTGAGGAGTCCTGTCTGGGCTCACCCGGAGTGGAGGAGCACAGCTGGGATGAGAACATAGAATGGCATCTGTGAGCAGGTCAGTGGCTGGGAAAATCATTTCCAACTCATGGAGCGAATCCCTCCTCCCCCGATCCAACTCTGTGAGCTGCAAGTTCATTGCACACAGCACCGCAGAAGGGGGGCGTGTGGGAGGGCGGGCTGGGGAGAGTGAGGGCTGGGGGATGGTGGGACTCAATCATTCTCTGCTTTTAATGGTAGCTAGTTAATTTCCTTCCCAAGGAGACCAGCATTGACCTTCACCTCCAGCCCCCATTAACTGCCAGGGACGCTTTGTCAGCGTATTTATGACAAATTAATTGCCCAGGGAAAATCTTGCTGGGAGAATGACTGTTCTGGTTTGGGCTGGAGCTGGGAGCTGCCTTTTGATTCCCCACTGACATGAGGCCTGGTTAACCACAGACCTTGGGCGAACTGTGAGGCGAGCAACTGATTTGCAGCTCGACACAGAAGGAAGACAGGCCCAGTGAGACAAACCCGATTGTAATCCCCTTAGACCTGGTGACTCAACAGAATATCCTATGGAAAAATGAGGTGGGGACCCCAGATCAGCATGGTGGTCGAGATGACTTTGCTCCCAGTAGTGCTGGGCAATCCCAGCCCCTGGGACAAGGCTCGTGTCCCCACGATGATTCCAACAGCTGTACCTTGTTGCATGGGCCTGCCCGGGTCTCCCTGTGGGCGGTGCTTGCGCGGTGCTGGGCGTCCAGTCCCTACTCCCAGACCTGTGCTCGGGCCCCTGCTTCCCTCTCCAGCCAACCCCTGCCTCTTTTTTCTGCACTGGGCCCTCCAGTAACACGGACAGTGCTGTGGTTCTCTGAGTGACTCGTCCTGATCTTCCTGCCTCTGCCCTGGCTGTGCCCCTGCCTAGAGCACCATCCCCACCCCGCCCGACCTCCTCCCTCGCCTTGGTCTTGAGGGGGCTGCGCTGGGAATGCACACGCCAGGGCGCTGGCTTCAGTGCTGAGGGGACTTATCAGCTCTTCCAACGGACGCGTTCACGGATAGATGCCATGACCGAAGGCCGGGTTCCAACACTGTCTTTGGACCCCCCTCTAAGGGACAAAGTGTGAGTTCTGTGTGCTGGTCTAGGTGCCCCGCATGTCACAGCCTCCGCCCTCAAGATCCTCCTGGTCGCGCTGGGAAAGGGATATGAATTTGCTTAACGACCTTTATTACCAGCGATGAGCCAGCCCCTCTCCACCAAGGTAGACGCGAGACCCAGGGCACAGGGTCTGTGGAGGAGACTCGGGGAGGGTGAGAAAGGCCCACCTGAGGAGTGGAGGTGGCACTGGGAGGGCCAGCAGTCAGAGAGCCTGTGTGTGCACACATGTGTGTGTGTGTGTGTGTGTGTGTGTGCACACGTGTGTGTGTGTGTGTGTGCACGGAGGAGGCAGCGCTTGTTCCATGACCGCCCTGCCTGGCTGATCACCACCTTTCTCCATCCTTCTCCATCTTCCTCCCATCATCCCTCCCCGAGTGCCCCTCGCCGTACCCGCCTTGGTTCTGGAAATGTTGGAGCCCACGCCCCTTCTGGGGGACTCAGACCAGGCGTCTCAGCTGGTCTGGAGCAAGCGCTCCCTGCTGATTGGCCAGGAGAGGTCACCTGACCCACGGGCCGGCCAGTGACTTCCACTGAGGCCTGGAGAAGGGGGAGGAATTCGCTTTCTGGAAGTGCGGCTAAGAAATCCTGAGAGAGAACAGGCTGAGGAGGGAAGATTCTAGAAAGATCAGGTGGAAAAGAGGTCGGGTGGCCCTAATGGGCCTTGGGGAAGTCGGGTCTTGAGTGAGGAGAGGACAGCGGGCAGTGCCTCCGTCGGCTGAGGCTGCTGCAACGAAATGCCTCCCACCTGGTAACTTACAAACAACGGGCAGGGCTGCTCGCAGCTGTGGAGGCCGGGAAGGCCAAGGCGAAGGTGGCAGCAGAGTCAGTGTTTGGCGAGAGCTTGGTCCCGGCTTCAAAGAAGCCTTGCTGCTGCGTCCTCACAGGGTGGCAGGGCAGAGGGGCTCACCGAGTCCCCCAAAGCCCTTTCGTGAGGGCACTAACCCCAATCATGAGGACAGAGCCCTCCTGGCCTCATCACCTCCTAAATCGCCTCTGCCTCTTAATGTCATTGCATTGGGGATAAGTTTCAGCATGAACTTTGTAGGGACATAAACATTCAAACCACAGCAGGAGCCACAGTGGAAGGCAACTCGGCAGGGACCCAGGCCTGGGAAGGGGAGAGAGGTCGTGGCCGCCTGGCCACCTCCCCCCAGCGCACCGAGTGTTCCCCAAAGCGACCCCCCGTCACTGCGCCTGGTCACCAGAAGTCCAGGCCTGAGCCCGTCCCCACACACGTGCAGCCCTGACAGCCAACCTGCTGGCAGGGACCAAGAAGCAAGCCGGCCACGGAGCTGTCTGGAATCAGAGAGCACCAGGCCAGGGGGCCCCACCTTCGCCTAGGCCTGGCCTCTTGCTCAGCGAGCCTGGCCCGAGGCTGTCTGCTATAAACCCCATCTTCTCACTGGCTCCCCCAGCCTGGGGTTCCGTGCACCTAGCAGCTGTGTTCTGCAGTTTCAGGGTCTCTGTTTCCAAGGGTCACAGCTTCCAGCCGTGGGGTGAGCGTTGAGGTGATGCCAGGGGCAGCCTGACCCGCGTCTTGAGGGAAATGGCTTCTGGATTGTGAGGCTTCGGGGGCAGGGTCTGTGGGCAGAGAGGACGGAGGATCAGCGCCATGCACACGTGACCTGGGCCTTCCCACGGGGACCCGCCCTCGGAAGGACCCCGAGCCCAGTTTAATGCTTTGCAGTTGTCGTCTTAAAATTCTTGCTGAGTCTGGAGCAGGGAGCCCTGCCCTTTCGTTTTGCACTGGGCCCCTGGGTCTCTGGCCAGTCCTGTGCAAGTTTCACCGCAGTGACATGGAGGAGCCCCCAACCCAGGGCTCCCCCAATGCCCCGGGACCCCAAAGATGGCCCAGCTCTCTCTAGCACTGACAATCTCCAGTTAACCAACTCCCCACACATGACACAACACGACACAACACCCCCAGGCACGCTTGTCAGGATAAGGTCCTGCCGGACACCCGAGGAGGGAGCTGTGGGCACACCTCGTGCTGTTGCACTTTGCCTCATGTGTTTCACTTTACTGCACTTCGCAGACACTGGGTTTTTTTACAAATTGAAGGTGTGTGGCAACCCCGCCTTGAGCAAGTCTGTCAGTGCCATTTCTCCAAGAGCATGTGCTCGTTTCATGTCTCTGTGTCACATTTTGGTAATGGTCACAATATATCCGTTTTGGTGACCTGTGGTCAGTGATCTTTGATCTTACTGTTGTCATTTTTTGCGGTGCCATGAGCTATGCCTGTAGAAGGAAGCAAACTTAGCCAACAGCTGTTGTGTGTGTCCTGACCGCTCCAATGACAGCCGCTCCCCCATCTGCCTCCCTCTCCTCGGGCCTCCCCATTCCCTGAGACACAGAAGTATCTAAATTAGGCCAATTGATAACCCTGCAGTGGCCTCTACATGTTCAAGTGAAAGAGTTGCACAGCTCTTACTTTAAATCAAAAGCTAGAAATGATTACGCTTAGTGAGGAAGGATGTCCAGGCCTCCTGCACCAAATGGTTAGCTAAGTTGTGAATGTAAAGGAAAAGTTCTGGAAGGAAATTAAAAGTGCTATTCAGTGAACACAAGAATGATAAGAAAGCAAAACAGCCTATTGCTGATATGGAGAAAGCCTCAGTGGTCTGGATAGAAGATCAAACCAGCTATAACACTCCCTTAAGCCAGAGCCTAATCCAGAGCAAGGCCCTGGCTCTCTTCAATTCTGTGAAGGCTGAGAGAGGTGAGGAGGCTGCAGAAGAAAAGTTGGAAGCTAGCAGAGGTTGGTTCATGAGGTTTAAGGAAAGAAGCCGTCTCCGTAAACTAAAAGTGCAAGGTGACGCAGCGAGTGCTGATATAGAAGCTGTAGCACATTATCCAGAAGATCTAGCGAAGACTATTGATGAAGGTGGCTACACTAAACAACAGATTTTCCACATAGACACAACAGCCTTCTGTTGGGAGAAGATGCCATCTAGAACTTTCATAGCTAGAGAAGAGAAGTCAATCCCTGGCTTCAAAGTTTTAAAGCAAAGGCTGATTCTCTTATTAGGTACTAATGCAGCAGGTGGCTTTAAGTTAATTCCAAAGTTCATTTACTATTCTGAAAATCCCAGGGCCCTTAAGAATTATGCTAAATCTACTCTGCCTGTGGTCTATAAATGGAATGACAAGGCCTGGATGACAGCACTTCTTTTTACAGCATGCTTTATTGAATATTTTAAGACCACTATTGAGACCTACTGCCCAGAAGAAAAGATTCCTTTCAAAAGATTACTGCTCATTGACAATACACCTAGTTACCCAAGAGCTTTGATGGAGATGTACAACGAGATAAATGTCATTTTCATGCTTGCTAACACCACATCCATTCTGCAGCCCATGGATCAAAGAGTAATTTCAACTTTCAAGTGTTATTATTTCAGAAATACATTCCATAAGGCTATATAGCCTTAGCTGCGGCAGCTGCCATAGATAGTGATTTCTCTGATGGATCGGGGCAAAGTAAATTGAGTACCTTCTAGAAAGGATTCACCATTCTAGATGCCATTAAGAACATTTGTGATTCATGGGAGGGAATATCAACATTCACAGCAGTTTGGAAGAAGTTGATTCCAAACCTCATGATGACTTTGAGGGGTTCAAGACTTCAGTGGAGGAAGTCACCGCAGATGTGGTGGAAATAGCAAGAGAACTAGAGTTAGAAGTGGAGCCTAAAGATGTGACTAAATTGTTGCAACCTCATAATAAAACTTGAACAGATTAGAAGTTGCTTCTTACGGATGAGCAAAGAAAGTAGTTTCTTGAGATCAAATCCGCTCTTGGTGAAAAGGCTGTGAACATTGTTGAAATGACAACAAAGCATTTAGAACATCACATCAACTTACTCGAAAAAACCCCCGCAGAGTTTGAGAGCACTGACTCCAATTTTGAAAGAAGTTCTACTGTGGGTAAAATGCTATCAAGCATCACATGCTACAGAGAAATCGTTTGTGAAAGGAAGAGCCAATCGATGTGGCAAACTCCATTGTCTTATTTTAAGAAATTGTCACAGCCACCCCAACCTTCCGCAGCCACCACCCTGATCCATCAGCAGCTGTCAACACCCAGGCAAGACCCTTCAGTAGCCAAAAGATAGGACTCACTGAAGGCTCAGATGATTAACACTTTTTAGCAATAAAGCATTTTTAAATTAAGGTATGTACTTTTTTTTAGACATAATGCTATTGCACCCTTAATAGACTATAGTATAGCATAGACTAACATTTATATGCACTGGGATAGCAAATATTTGTGTGACTCACTGTATTGCAGTACTCGCTGTGTCACAGTCTGGAAGGAACCCGCAATACCTCTGAGATGTGCCTGCAGACGTTTCTTGGAACAAAGCGAGGTGGGTGGGGCGGGGCGAGGGCCACTAAGTCCTCATCAGCTTCCCTGCTGGAACCTCGGGAATGGCAGATACTTTGGGAGTGTGGGCATTGTTCAAAAACAGAGTTGTGTTTCTTTCCAGAAAGAGGAGCCCTTGCTGGTCTGGCTTGAGACCCGCAGGGCTCTGCAAACCACCCATGTTGTGGGGTCCTGGAGCGGGATCTTGAAGACACGGGTGGGCCTGGGACTCCTCACTGTGCTGGGCCAGCAAAGACTCGCCATTGGGATGAGGAGACCTTCTACATCCAGGACAATTCACCAAATTCTGGCCCATGCACGAGATGCTGCCAGCCGACCTGGGTTTCCTAACCACGGGTGGCATTGGTCGTGACCCCGCATCCCAAATCTCCGAAGTCTAGGAGCTGAAATGCTCCTTCTAATCCTTTCTTCACACCGAAGGCAGAAAGCTCATCCCAGCCCTCTCCTGCTCAGGTCGCCTCGTGCCTCCTGTTGCCTTAGAATCAGCTCCAGCGTTCTCACTGCCGCCAGGCTCTGGGCCGGCTCTCCACGCTCCGGCCACCCTCTCAGGCCACCACGTCCTCACCTCCAGGCTGTTGCCCACATGGTGCTGCCCTGCTCCCTCCTGCAGAGCTGCCGTCCCAGGGCTCTGCGTGGTTGGGACTGCTAACTGAGCTGGTGTCCGTTCCCCCTCTTCCTATCGGCAGCAGAGCCCCCTCCCCTGAGTCTGAGCTGGGCTCAGGTTGCCCTGACACAGGTGACATTTCCCAACCCCCTCACAGCCAGGCACAGGCCCCGGGGGTGTGCTAGGTCACAGGCAACGGCTGACTTTCCGAGTCTGCTCTTCCCTGTCCTTGCTGGTGCCTAGTTCAACCCCACAGACAGGGACACAGCGCCAGGGACAGCTGAGCACCGAGGCAGAGGGAACCCCGGCCTGGGTGACTTCGAGGGGAAGCCTGGACTGCTCCCATGCACAGACGTGGGAGCCACTGTGCTTGCGTCCTGCTGCCGCGGCCGGTCAGCCTGTTCCCTGAGGTGGGGCCCGTTCCCGTGGCGTCCCAGCGCCTCTCTCGAGGCCTAAAATAATAAGGATGATGCTGATGATGACAATGATCCTTCCGCTGCCCGAGTGCACGCAGGGCTGGCGCAGTGCCGCGCTTCGCCTGCGTGTTTGATGCAATCCCAGCGACAACTGGGGGAGGTGCTGCAGGCTGTTCTCACCAGGCCCGTTTTACAGATAAGGAAGCAGAGACCCGAGAGTTAAATGACTTGAGTTAAGTCCCTCCACTAGCAGGGCGTGACCCCCGATACGCTAACTCCAGAGCTCCCGCTCTTTGCCACGGCCCTGTATCCGCCAACTCCGGGAAACAGGCGGCGAGTGAACGGCCGTGAACGAAAGCATGAACGAACGGGGTCGGGAGAGGGAGAACACACGGGGCCCCGCTGTGCCCGGGCTCACCTGCGTCCTCCTCCGGCTCCCCATCTCCAGCCCCTGCGACTCCTCCTGCCGCTGGGCTGACGGTCATTTTGTTGCTGTTGCCGATGGCGGCATCCTCGAGGAAGCATGACCTGATGTGGACTCTCTGGGCCGCGTCCCCCTCGGGCTGAGATCCGGGTCTGGGCATTCGCACTTCAAATGCAGCTCCTGAGCCGTCGGTGGTGGCAGAGACTGTGGGTCACAGAGAGACAGGTGTGGCAGTGGGACAACAGCCCTGAGCCCTGAGCCCTACCTGGCCTTCAGGTCCCCCATGGCTGACTCGGCCCTACACCTCCCTCCCGCGGCCCGCACCTACTCAGTTGGCAGCCGTGGCCTGGCCACCCCGCTGCCACACCTTTGCCATGCCGTGCACCTGCCTGGGGTGCCGTCTCCCTCTGCAAGCAGGGTCGCCCCCGAGCCCAGCCCAGCTGACCTGGCCGTCGGCGTCCTCCTCTGGGACTTGTCACTCCCTTCTCTATGCAGCAGAACACGGCCTCCCACCTCTGGTGAAATCCTCACGGGCCCAGCCCTGCCATCTGGCTCCTTCCTCTCCCACCCAAACTTCCGGCGGGGGACGTCCACACTCAGTCTCACCTCCCCCCTCTCCCCAGCTCCTCCTGCCCCTCCCTCCCAGAAGCCAACCCCGACCCCCGGAGGGCGCACAAGCCCTTGTTGCTGAACCCGCAGGCGCCTCCCCACGCTCACTGGCCTCCCCCGTCTCTGGAGACTCTTCTCGTAGGGTCCCTGCTTCCTCCTTCCTCTCCAGCCTCCCTCCGACCTCCCTCCGCCGGCCTCTGGGTCACCAGTGCAGGGGAGGCCTCTGCCCACGCCTTTGGTCACTGTGTGGCCGCAGCACTTAGTAGGGCACCTGTCCTCCATCCTCCTTAGGCACCATTCCAGACTCAAGCCATCACCTCTGTCCCTGTGTCAGAGGGCCCAGCCTGTGCTTCCAGGGGGAGGCCTGCCCACTTTACAGACAAGGAAACTGAGGTTTCCTGTGGTGGGTCATGGGGGTGGGGATCCAGAGTGCCAGCTGCAAAAGCCACACCTGTTCTACTCTGTGGTCCAGCCTCCCGGTGGAAGGACAGGGATTTCCCATCATGCCCCTCTCCCCTCAGACTCTGCAACAGTCCCTCCCAGCAAGGAGCAGAATGGGGTGGGGGTGGGGGTCTGGCCACTAGGTCCCAGGTACCTGGGGGGCTGCCTGAGAGGATGTGGCCGGAGCCTTCAGATGGGGTGCTGTGGACGCTCAGCTCATTGTCGTGTCCCAGCTGCACCCGTCTGAGCACGGATTGCTCCAGGTGGATGTCCTGGGGCCCCCAGGCACTAGGAGCTGAGGAGTCACCTGGCGCCGTTGGAGCAGGGTATCCGGGAGCCATGGAACCTGGCAGGGGAACACAGCACCACCTTGCTGGGAGTGACTCCAGGCTTCCTTCTCCGCCCTCTGACGCCCACCCCTATCCTTCACCAACACACGCACGCATACACATGCACACACACACAAAGTCCTGCCTGAATAGAGGGGACAGACCTGTGAATCCCTCCTAGACACCATCAGACTGGGAGCCCATCATTTCAGGCCCTGAAGGGGGAGCAGAAGGACCCAGCAGAACACCTCGTCTTGGGGTCCCCAGTCTGTCATGACTGTGCTGCTGCCAGGGTGTTGCTAGGACGCTTGCAGACCCAAACAATGAGCACGTGGCTCTGAATCCCAGTCATTCTCAGTCCTTCTGACCTCACGGGGAGAAAGTCCCCTTTGGGGCTAAGACATCTTTAATGTCTTCCGACACCAAAGGCTCAGAGCCTCCTGCAGTGTTTTATTTTCCCAGCATTTATTTTTATGGTGATCTTCATGGTTTTCACCTTAAAGTAATGCTATAAAAATTAAAAAAATAAATTGAGTAGAAAAAAAGGTGAACCATTTAATAACATTAATTACATAATTAGACATGGGAGTGGCCCAAATTGGGAAGGGGAGGCTGAGAGGATTAAAGTTGGGGAAACGATGATCTGGATTCTAAAGCAAAGTTCTTTATTTCACAGTTGGGGAAACTGAGGCCCAGAGTGGAAAAGGATCTCCCAATGTTATGAAAGTGACTCAACATTTGGGCCGATGCTGTCACTCATGGGTGACATGGCTGGACTCATAGGTGGCCTGTCCCCTCTTGCCAGAGGGACTGGCATGCAGGGAGTGCCCGGTGTGCAGCACTGTATTTCTTCAAAACTAGGGTGCCACTGATGGTAAGATACACCCCAATTTCCAACCTGTTAACTTGTGGACGAAAGTAACGTGTCTCAGAACAAACGAAATGCTACAATAAGCCCCTTGTGACACTCTACTGAGGGAGAGTGAATCGAGTTATTTCTTATGGAAAAATATCAGATCCCGTTGAAAATGAGGCCAAAGGATCAGAGTGAAGGGAAAGCAGGAGAGGTTTGATCCAGGCTTCCTCATTCTCAGGAAGGCCATAAATTTAGGAGGACCCTGGGGGTTAGAAGGTGGTCCTTTCTCCTCGGAGGTGGACTCCCCTGTCCCCTCCCTCACCCAGGTAGAGTGGGTGCCCTCTCATGGTCCTTTGTCCTGAGTGTCTCAGACGACTTACCACTGTCCCCGGGGGTTATCTCTCTGGCTATGACGTTCCCATGTCCGATCTGGGTGTTGTGGGAGTTGGCAATGGAAATGTGGCTGTAGGTTCCGTGCTGGTAGATCGCGATGACTGGACTTTGCTGGTTCACAATTGCCGTGGACTGATTTCTTCCTCCAGAATCTCCTGCAAATTAATATTCATTCTATCTATCCCTTTGCACCTCTCTAGGGGCCAGGGGTTCCAAATACCAGTCGGGAGCTTGTTAGAACACAGATTCCCAGGGCCCCTCCCGGGGGCTCGGAGGCAGTAGCTCCAAGGTGGGACCCAAGAACGGCCTGTTTAACAGACACCACAGGGGTCTGGGATGGAGCCTTGCTTGGAAATGGCCACAGCAAGTCACCCTGCCTGTGTGTCCTCCTCTGCCCCATGGCCAGGCCACCATGAGTGCTTGCTGGGGGCCTGCAGGGGCCCCACACCACTCTCCCCTCCTTCTATCCCTCCCCCTGGGGGGCAGCCACAGCCCTGACCGAGGGGCCCCGGTGCCCCTTCTTTCTTGAGCCATGGCCTGATAAGCTGTGGGGGGCTCACAAGACATTTGTAAGGATTTGAATTTGTCACCAGTCTTTAAAATCTGGCAGCTGTCACACGTTATTACTTCCTCACAGTGGCCATACGATGCCGAGATCCCCCGGCCCCAGGAGGGGAGAGCCCGCCCCATGTGGGCTGAGACAGGCCCCTGCCCTTGGCTCCGTGCCTCGGTGGGCCCTGTTCTCCTTAAAAAATCTTTTTTTTTTTTTTTTTTTTTGAGACAGAGTCTCGCTCTGTTGCCCGGGCTAGAGTGCCGTGGCGTCAGCCTAGCTCACAGCAACCTCAAACTCCTGGGCTTAAGCAATCCTCCTGCCTCAGCCTCCCGAGTAGCTGGGACTACAGGCATGTACCACCATGCCCGGCTAATTTTTCTATATATATTTTTAGTTGTCCATATAATTTCTTTGTATTTTTAGTAGAGACGGGGTCTCGCTCTTGCTCAGGCTGGTCTCCAACTCCTGAGCTCAAACAGTCCACCCGCCTCGGCCTCCCAGAGTGCTAGGATTACAGCCGTGAGCCACCACGCCCAGCCCTTAAAAAATCTTTTAAATGACACTTTCTGACCATGTTGGCACAAAGACAAATATAATCCAGGCTGGACTTGTTTTTAGATGTTTATCATGTTTTTAATATCCATTTCTTCTTCTGATTTTAAAAGAAATGAAAATTAAAGCAGTGCCGTGGGCTCAGGGCCTGTGCCTGCTGCCCTAACGGATAAGCCGGCCCTGGGGCTCCCCCCGTTGGGGTCTGGGCCCAGCCTGGCCGTCTCTTCTGCCAACTGCCAAACCCAAGTTAGGCAAAGTGCTCGCAGAAAACCGTTACCAAACTCGGACTGAGCCCCTGCACCCCAGAGGCCAGGAAATGTGGAGCAGGCCCCTTCCCTCCGGGACCCTTGCCTTCTGCGACTGCCACCCCTGGTTAATCCCACCAGGCCCCTCCCTCCTGGAACCCCCTCCAGTGAACTGTCAGCAGGACCACCCACCGCAAGCTTCCGGCAGGTTCTCTCGAGGCGGAGCAGGCTTAGCAGAGTGCCCAGCAAGGAGCGGGAGTCAGGTGCGAATGGTCTCTTCGCAGCTCTGCCACGCTGCCCCTGCCCAGGTGCGGGCAGCAGGGAAGGGCCTACCTGGTCGATAAATTGCCCACGCTTTTAACTTCTCGTCGAAGTCCAGAAGGTGCTTGCTCTTCATCTTGTACAAGTCTGGGTTGACATCTTTTGCCGTCCTCAGGCCCAGGGCCTGGGCGATGACCAGGGCATTGTGGGGGCCCTTGTCTTCCAGGAACTTGTAGATCTCTTCCTCTGGAGGGCAGGATGGTCAGGCGGTTAAGGAGGACCCCAGAGCTTGAATCTGCCCCTCCACAGACAGCTGACAAGCTCTGTGATCTGGGACAGGTACCCAGCCCCTCCAGGCTCAGCTTGCTCCTCTGAAAACTGGGTGTGATGATAATGGGGGTAACAGCGGCGCTCCGCAGAGATGGATCTGAGGATCGGGGCTGTGCGTAAGTGCCCTGCATGCGCCTGGCAACGGGAGGTGCCCCGCGAGAGTCAACCATTGAGCGGAGAAATAATTTCTCAGCCATTTAGATTCCTCCACTGTGAGGACTGAGTCTTGCCTCCGAACACTGTGTGGGAGCCTCTGGGTGGGTGGGACGTGGCCCCGAGCACTCATGCCGTCTCGTGCCCTCGAGGAGGATTGCAGGTTGTGGGGAAGGGCTCCCGGGCCCCGGGAGCTGAACGGAACGAGGATGCTTACGTCGGGCACTGCGCTGAGGGCCGGGCTTCTCTGGAACTCCAGCTGCGTCTTCTGGGGGCCTCTCGGCTGGAGAAAGAAAGGTGGGTCAGAGGGTGGGGGAACGGGGGATGGTCCCCGGCCTCTGCCGGGCAGAGGTGGGCCTCAGTACAGACTCCAGAGTCATACAGACGGACCTTCAAATCCCACCCTGCTCCTTCCAGCTGTGCCGCTTCCTGTCAATTAACTTCTCTGGGGCTCAATCGTCTTTTCTGTAGAAAGAGGGGAGGACAGCACCCACCTGCCTACCGGGCTTGTGTGAGGGTCAGGTGAGCCCCGGGGTTCAGCACCTGGCCCCCATTAAGTACTAGGTAAATGTCAGCTCTTTTCTCTGTGGGCTCTAAAACTAGAACAGGGGCTTAGTAGGGCACCAAGTGTGCTCTATTATCATCATCATCATCATCATTTTCCGTTATTAATGTTTCCTGAGCACCTACTATGTGCTAATCCTCTCAGCAAGGCCTGCAAAGTAACCGTATCATCATCCCCATTAGCCAGAAAAAGAAACCAAGGCCCGGTGAGGAGACATCATGCGTCCCCAAGTGGCAGAGCCCGTATTTGAACCCAAGCTCAAGTCTGGGCTTGTCCATTGCCAGGATGGCTCCCACTGGGTCAGACCTACCCTGGGATGGCGGGTCACCGTGGCTGGGCAGGGCCAGCTGTGCAGGGGCCGCGTCTGCAGGCCCAGCCTCGTACAAGCGCCATAGCGCAGGGCCTGCGAGGGAGACTTTGGACTCGTTCTTCATTCGGTAGAGGACTTGGTTGAGCTCCTTCTTGGGCACTTGGCATTTCTTCACCAGCTGGGAGGTCTTCACAGGGCAGCCAGCATCGCTTAGCTCCTGCAGGATCTTCTGTTCGAGGTGGCCTGAGAGAGGGGGAGGCGGCAGAGAGAGGAATTGAGCCCCCAGGGCCCCCAAGGTTGAGCCTGGGCTGGAGGCTCTGGAAGGCAGAGGAGGTGGGCAAAGACCTGAGCAGACATCCGCCAGTGACAGCAGACAGGGAGGCACCCGGGCAGGTCAGAAGCGACCTGGC
This sequence comes from Lemur catta, assembly GCF_020740605.2. Lineage (NCBI taxonomy): Eukaryota > Metazoa > Chordata > Mammalia > Primates > Lemuridae > Lemur > Lemur catta. The sequence continues at coordinate 46,804,351 of NC_059144.1, forward strand.
TGGACAGCCTGGGGCCAGGGGAAGTGCGGGGCCTGGCGTGCCTCCAGGGGTGGGAACGCTCGGCTCCCGTCGGGAGTGGAGGGTGGAAGGACAGAGCAGGATGGATGAAGAGAGGCCCGGGAGAGTGAGGCCAGGTCCTGCCTGGGACCCCCGCCCTGTGTCCTCCCATCCCCACCCCCCCCTGCCCCCGGCTGTAGCCCAGTGAGGTCGCTACTCATCCAAGCCAGGACCTGACAGACATCCAGAAGCAGGTCCTTCCCCTGATGCCCAATCCTGGAGTCCCGGAAAAGCCATTCCTGGATCTCTCTCGTACCCTGCACTGTCCTCTTCTCCACCCACCACCCCTTCTGCTCACTGTCTCCTGGATGGCAGCGACCAGCCCCCAGCTGGCCCCAGCTCCAGTCAGGTTCCCTCCAGTGAGCCCTGCGCTCAGCAGCAGACCTGGCTCTGTGACCTCCCCAGCCTCGTCTCCACCCACCCAGCTTTTTCTAAGTTCCAGCCCATCTGTGCTCCCTTCAGTGCCACTCACCCCAGGGCCTTTGCATGTGCTGTTCCCTCTGTCAGAAACTCTTTCCCGCCCCACCTGTCCAATGTCTACTCAACCTCCAGGTCTCACTCAGACGCCATCTCCTTTGGGAAGCTGTTCTCCAGGTCCCAGAGAGGTGGGATGCTGCTAGTGTGGGGGTCCCCTGCAGAATGTCCCCAAGGATCCCCTGCTGCATTTGCCTCGTTCACTGTCATACCTAGCACAGTGCTAGGCACACAGTAGGTGCTCAGGAAATGGTAGTTGAATGAATGAGTGACTGGCTGAAAGAATGAATGAATGAGTGAGTGGATTTGTCCTCTACTGGGACAGATGTCTGCCCAATTGACCTGGGGCAGGGCACAGGGAGCCCCTCCTCGGCCAGTTGGCATGTGCATCTGTTTCCTGGTCTGAGTCTCAGGAGCCCTTAGTAGGACCCTGTGAAGTTCAAGGAAGAACACTCCGTATGGCCGCTGAGCCTCCCGGGCAAGCTCTCAACAATCGAAACCATCACCTCACATAGTTAAAAAAAAATTGAAACCAGCATCTCTGCCGGGAGGTGAGGAGGGGCAGACACAGGGTGGAGGCAGAGCGGGGAGCCAGCACCTGGGGAAAGCCACCGTGGGTGGTGACCCAGCCTGTCACCAGGAAGACTCTGCTGCCACGAACCCTGGAGCCCTGAGCGGGTGCCTAGCAGGGCCCTTTCTGGGAAAACCCGGGTCATCTTCTGGGACAGCGACCCAACCCTCCGCCTTCTGGGTTTTCCTACCTGATCAGAGGGTTCTCTGGGCTCGTGGGGGGATGGTGGTGGCAGGGAGCCGTGGTGGCCCTTGTGCAGGGCTTGCGGGCTTGCGGGGCCCAGGAGAAGAGCAGTTACAAGACCTGGGAGCACCGGACCAGTCTCCCCACAAATCCTGCCCTGCAGCCGCGGTCCCGCCCAGCCCAGCTGCCTTACCTGGCTTCACCTGTCCCCCAGAATTTTGACTCCGGAACAGCCTGCCCCCCGGGGAGCCCCGCCCCCGCCGGCCCCAGAGGAGAGGGCAGTCAGAGGCGTGAGTGGAGGGCTAGCCCGAGGGGCGCGCTACCTTGGCCTCAGAGTCCCGGAGCCCCGGAGCTACCGTGTCTGAAAACGGAAGTCATGAAACAAAGCATGTGTGGCTGACAAGTGGGTCACAGAGGAAAATCAGCCGGGGAAGAAGGCAGGAAAAGCCAGTTCAAGCCGGTCACTGAGGCCCCCTGACCAGTGCCTTGTGCCCGCCCCGTGGAGGAAGTGCCACAGGAACCTGGCCACCAGCCAGTGCTTCTGGGCCGCCGGCTGACGTCACCCCTGTGGGTGCACTCTCCTTTCCTCTTTTCCGTTCTCTAATGGTGGTCTCCTGGGTTTGAGCCCCGGCTCGCCGACCACCAGCTATGTGACCTCTCTGTGTCTCAGTTTCCCCATCTGCGAAGTGGGGATAACAGCAGCTGCTTAAAGATTGTGGTGAAGGTTAAAAACAGACAAAACAGAAAACCCCAAAACCACAAACCACCCTCTGATCACAGCCCACAAGCACTTAGCAGAGCCCCTAGAGAACAGCAGCTGCTCCACACCCAGGCAGCCTTCACTGCGGCTCCTCCAGGACTGAAACATTAATTGAGGAAACAATGTGACAAGCGGGGGTGGGGAAATAGGCACATGCTTATGTTATCAAAGCAACTTGCTTTGTTTCTCGAAATGACTATGAGATAATGTTCAGATCCTAGCACAAGTGCCAGACAGCTGTGATACCCTGAGAGAGTGATTTCACCTCTCAGGGCCTCAGTTATCTCATCTATAAAATGGGACCGTCATTGCACTTGTCCCTGCGGGCTATTGTGAAATGCATGAGGAGCAATTTCCAGGTGCCTAGGGCATGGTTAGCCTTCAAAACAGGACGACAGCAGGCGCTGTGGCTCAGGACTCTAATCCTAGCACTTTGGGAGGCCGAGGTGGGAGGAACACTTGAAGCCAGGAGTTCAAGACAAGCCTGGGCAACATAGCGAGACCCCATCTCTACAAAAAATAGAAAAAATTAGCTGGGCATGGTGGTGCACACCTGTAGTCCCAGCTACTCGGGAGGCTGAGGCAGGAGGATCGCTTGAGCCCAGGAGCTTGAGGTTGCTGTGAGCTATGATGAGGCCACTGCACTCCAGCCTGGGCAACAGAGTGAGACTGTGTCTTAAAACAAAAACAAAAGTAAAAAACCCAGGAAAGCTACCCCATCTCTCTCCTGCTCCTTACTGTTGCTATTCCTCAGGGCACTGCTGCTGTCATCCTTGCTGTTATCTGGGCCAAGGAAAGAAGCCAGAGAGAGCAGGAGAAACACCACCCCGGGAACTAGCCCGTTCCCTGGAGGAAGAGGGACCGTACCTCCTTTGCCTGGGGCGGCAGGCGCCTGGGTCATGCCGGCAGCAGCTGCAGGGAGCCCGGCAGACTTGGGGGCAGCGCAGGCTCCTGCACTGTCTTGAGAGAGCGGCTGGGTGGAGGCCGAGTGTCCCTATGTGGCCCAGCAGGCGCTTCTGGAAGCTCTGAATCCACAGGACAGGGGATGCCAGCTTCCACCCGGCAGGTGTCAGCTGCTTCCACCCAGGAAACCAACGCCTAGTCAGCCCGACCACATCAGCTTCTGGAGAAAAAGAAAACGAAACTTCTGTGTGAGGCTTTTGACAGAAACAAAATTGAAAGCAGAGTTGATGAGCAAGATGCAGGCGCGCCTGACCCGGTGGTGGCGGGAAGGAGCCGGACCAGAGCCTCCTCTGACAGGGTCTCGGGGGCAGGGGCTTCCCTCACCCTCCCGGCTCCCAGTGCGGCCCACGCGGACCCCACCCGAAGCAGTGGGTGCCCTGTGTATCAAAATGACTCTGTTCAGTGAGCACCTACTCTCTGCTTTCCCAGCCCGTGTGCTCCTCCAGTTCAGCTGCAGGGCAGGGGCTGCTGCTGTCCTCTTTCCTCGAGGGGAAACTGAGGCTAGAGTGGCAAGATCACTTGTCCAAGGCCACACAGAGAGTCGGTGGCAGAGCCAGTCCTGTCTGTTTCCCAGCCGTGTTTCCTGACCTGTAACATCTGGAAGCCATAGGGTGAGTCACCCGCAGCCACAGACCACATTGAATTCCCAGCCTCCCCGGAGAACGTGCTTAGTAATTTCGGAGCCATAGATAAGAAAGCTGCTTCCTGCACGAACTTTGCAAAAATGCCCGAGGTGGGCAGCTGAGAACCGCTGCTGCTTTGTGGTTAGAAATGTGAGCCTGGGGCCCGGATGCTTGGGTTCAAACCCAGCCCCCACCACTTACCAGCCGCGTGACCTTGGGCAAGTTATTTAACCTCTTGGTGCCTCAGTTTCCTCATGTGTAAAATGGGGTTAATCAATGTATCTGGTTGTGGTAAGGACTAAAGTGCTCAGTCCAGCTGAGTCATCTGGCCAGAGCCTCGAGGGCCCCCAGCCCCAAGCACAGGGGAGCAGCCCCACTCCGGCAAAAGGAGCCATCCTTCTCCTAAATTCCCACATGGGCCAGTGCCCCCAAACAGTTCAGAGCCACTGTTCTCTTCCTGATTACAGAAGGGGAAACTGAGGCCCACAGAGGTGAAGGCCATGGCCAAGGGGGTCGAGAACTCAGCCAGGAGGAAGTCCTTGAACTTGGGGTCCAGAGCTCGTGAGCTGTGTCCCGGAGGCAGGGGGCTGGGAGGGTTTGCAGACGTCCACACTCCTCGGGGACCCCTTTGCCCCAGCATTTCTGCACAAGGTGGGGCTTAGGCACAGCAATGGGCACAGAAATGGCACCTCAAGCTTTGTCCCGAAGCTCTCCTTGCAGAGCAAGCTCTGGCTGCACATTAGGGGTTTGGCCACCCCCAGACCCAGTGAGTCTGGTCTCTGGGTGGCGCTGGGAGGTCGGGATGTGTCAGGGTCCCAGAAGATTCCTTAAGCTTCCACGTGCAGAGCCAGTGAGTGGGGACAAGTCATAAAAACAGCAAACCACGAGGATGCCCTTATTCTAAAACCGAAGAAATGTTCATCTCCATGTGAAATAGCAGTATCACCCTGTAAGTGCCAGGTTGCTGGGAGTGTCAGGGGGATGATGGGGTGCCCTCCTGGAGGGGTTCCCCGAAAGCTGAGCCCCACGGGTGGCTGGGATGCCGTGGGCCCTGGGACCTGGGGGCATTCCCGCACCCACCCATGGGTGGGCTGCAGACTGGGAGGACTCAGGGCTCCAAGACACGTCCAGCCCGCCCGCACCAACTCGTCCTCTTTCATCATCCTTCTTTTTTTTTTTTCCCTCTTTCTGTCCTTACATTGTTCCTTTTCTCATCCTCCCTGGAGGGAGGCGGAGCCCAGCTGGTTCTCCAGCTGAGTCTCATGGTCAGCTCTCCGTCCTCATCCGACCTGGCCTCTCAGTGTCACCCTGCACACAGCCAGCCGCCCTCCGCCGGGGACCCTGTCCCCATCTGCCTCCACCCCTCCGCCAGCTCCGCCCCTTCCTCCTTGGCCTCAGCTGAGGGTCCCTGACTGGTAGGCAGCCCAGGTTTGGTGTGGTGACCCAGGCTCCGTCTAGCTTGTTGCTCTGCCATCTGTGGCCTCTGTTCCTGGTTTGCTCATGTTTACCATGGCCGCTCAAGCTCCAGCCATCACATCTGCATTCCTTCCAGCAGGAATTAGGAAAAGGAGGAAAGGCAGATACAGCCGCTTTAAAAATACGTCTTGCAAGATGCACGTGCATTCCACCAATGTCCCATTGGTCAGAGGTTGGGCTGCAAAGGAGGCTTGGAAAGGTGGTCTGTTTTACAGGCCACCATGTGCCCAGCTAAAATTGGGGCTCTATTACTTCAAAAATAGAGGACAGCAGATACTGGCAGAGACCTAGCTATCCCTGCCATTTTGAGGCTGTCTTGTCCTCCCAAGGAAGGAGCAAGGATCCCTCCTGAGCAAGGACTCTTCAGGTGTGCCCAGCCACTGGAGCCTGTTTATTCAGCAGCGACTGAGCGACGCCCCGCGAGGCTGAGTTCAAAGCCAGTGTCTGCATTCTCAGAGTGTCCGGCCAGCGTGGAAGGAGAAAGGGGAGAGGAGTGAGGCAGGGATGCGGTGCCTCCTCACCCCGCCTGGGACGGGGCTCAGCCGCCAGACTGCCAAGATGGCGCCCCTGCCTGCTGGGGCCCAGATCTCCTTTTTCATGGCTTGTGTTTTTCTGGAAACTATTAGAACTCTCCGCCCAAACCAGATGATAATTACATGTTACTGATCTCAAGTCTTTAAATTTTTCTCTCTCTCTTTTAAAAGAGAGATATTTTTACTGCATATTGTGTTGGCAAAACCCGAGTCTCCTTTCTACCAGGCAGCCTGGATTTTATTTTCAGCTTTCCTCTGTGAATTCACCCCAGGGGGAGGAGGTGGAAAGGCACCAAGCGTGGATGATAATGTGTCTTTGGTCAGGGGCGAAGGTCAGAGACCAGAGGTGGCCGGAGAGGGCCATGGGGATTGCTCGCGGTCGCGCGAGTCATCGGTGGGGCTGAGGAATGAAGACAGGGCCAAGCTGGTGTGTCCCAGGCAGTGGGTTCTCCATCTCAGCCTCAAAGGAGTCTTTCCTGCCCAGTTCTCTGCCCTTCAAGGCAGAGCTGGTGATGGGGCCTCCATCGCTCATACGTGTCTGCTGGAGTTAAACAGGCCTGGGCTTCTGGTCCTGGCACCCCCCTTTTTAGCTCTGTGCTTGTGCAAATCACTGCTCTTTCTGAGCTTCTGTTTCTCTCTTTGACAAAGGGGATCCTAGTAGTACTGGCCTCGTGGGGTCGTGGCGAAGGTTACATGAGATCATGCCTCTAAAGGTCTCAGCAGAGCGCTGAGCACACGGCACGTGCTCCATGGACAGGGGCCAGACGTATTGCCGTTACGGGATCTTCCACTGGCCCTCTCTGCGGTGACAGTGCAGCCCGATCTTTTCATCAGGTCATTTACCAAATAGTTTTATGTGCCTCTTTTATTAGGCCACGTGCTGGGCGCTGCGGGACCTGGGAGATGGGTGTTCCCAGTTCTGGAGGCGGGGAGGTCCAGGAGCGTGGCACCAGCGTCTGGCGTGCTGTGTCGTCCTGCGGCGGAAGTGAGAGGTGGAGGACACGAGGGCGGGCAGGCACGTGGGACAGAGAGAGAAAGTGGGCCAAACTCCCGAAATAACCAACTCGCTCCGGCAAGCACGGCGTTCATCCGTGTGTGAGGACAGAGCCCCATGACCCAGTCGCCTCTTAAAGGCGCCATCTCTTAATACTGTCACAATGGCAATTATTAATACATTTCGACATGGGTTTTGGAGAGGACGTCCGAACGGTAGCAGTCGCCCTTGCTGGCTCCTGACCGCACCTCCGCTCTGGCTGCAGAAGAGGTCACACTGCCCAGTCCTGGAAAGGACAGGGTGGCTCAGGCCAAGTCTCGGGTGCCCACCACCGCCAGCAGCAGGTGCATATGAGGTCAGGGACGTGGGCAGGAGCCAGGGCATCAAGGGCCAAGGCAGAAACTTGAGATTTTACCCAGGAGATAAAGAGGGTCCCCCCCAGCCGGGCACGGTGGCTCACGCCTGTAATCCTAGCCCTCTACGAGGCCGAGGTGGGTGGATCGCTCCAGGTCAGGAGTTCGAGACCAGCCTGAGCGAGACCCCATCTCTACTAAAAATAGAAATAAGTTATCTGGATAACTAAAAATATATATAGAAAAAATTAGCCGGGCATGGTGGCACATGCCTGTAGTCCCAGCTACTTGGGAGGATGAGGCAGGAGGATCGCTTAAGCCCAGGAGTCTGAGGTTGCTGTGAGCTAGGCTGACGCCACGGCACTCACTCTAGCCCGGGCAACAAAGTGAGACTCTGTCTCAAAAAAAAAAAAAAAAAAAAAGAGGGTCCCCGGGAAGATTTCCACCCGGGGCAAGTTGGGGATCCGGAAGGGTGGCTCAGGCTGCTGGGAGAGCAGTTGGCCGGAGGTGGGCAAGGAGAGGGAGGGCACCGCTCGGGGCTTGTGGCGTCCGGGGGGCGGAGGGATGTGGCCGGCACAGGGTAGCCTTCGCCTCCCCTCCCCCACTCCCCAGCTCCTTTCAGGAAGCCCTTTCCTACATCCCAACAACTGCACTGAAATGGATTCACATCTAACTTCTACTTTTATAATCAAAAGATTATTTTTCTAATTTTGCTTCCAAAATTATTTGCCTATAAGAAATTCATTTAATTATAATTGGCCACAATTTCCCTGCCCAGTGTTATTTTTGGGAATTCTTGCAAAATGAGAAGATTTCACCTATAAATTCTTTTCAGATATAATGAAGTGTAATTAAATTTTTATGATGACTAAATGGAACAATTAATGAACTTGCCAAAATGTTAGGTTTTCTAGACGTTTAATTAAACATGTATTGATTTTGATTTTGCAGTGGGGTCTCTTTTCCTCTGCACTTTGGAGCTCTAATATTTCCAGAGGCTCCTGAGGTATCCATAGGCCTGAAGTTCTAAGACTTTCATACCTAGCAGGTGAGATGGGCAATGGAGAGTCACACACCAAAGGGACAGGGCTTCTGGCGTCTGGAAATGCGGACTGGGGTGAATGGGGCTGAGGTGTGTGCTGCCCAGTGCGGGCTGGCAGACAGGGTGGGAGGAGGTGCTTTCACATGTTACTGTGTAACTTCTTCTAATTTAAAATGGGTACCCTATTTTGAAATTCAACCCAAAGATGTTCCCTAGAAGACTTGGTGGCGTGTGCCTGTAGTCCCTGCACACATCATCAGGGTGGCATGCGCCTGTAGTCCCAGCTACTCTGGAGGCTGAGGCAGGAGGATCGATTGAGTCCAGGAGTTTGAGTCCAGCCTGGGCAACACAGTGAGACCCCATCTCAAAAAATGATTTGGTAACTGAACAGCAACTTATATTTTTTTAGAGCTTACTGTGTACCTGGCTTCCAGCACTTTCCATTGTTTCATTGCATTCTTACTGCAATCCTACGTGGTAGGCAACTAGTATTAAATGCACATTTTGCAGTTGAGAAAACCGAGGCACAGGGAGATTGCTCAAGATCACAGAGCTAGTGACAAAGTCTAGCAGACTCTAGAACCCAGGCTCTTTGCGATGCTGAATGTTGCTGGGAACAAATCTGTTGTCACAGTTCTGCAAGGATAGGAAGCAATGCTTTCTGCGCCAGGCTGCACTGCTGCCCACCGCGGCCCAGGGGCCTGGCAGCAGGAATAAGCTGCTGTCGGTTGTCCTCTCGTGTTTCTTTGACTGACGGTGCCCACAGGAGCAGAACACGTGCTAAGCACTCAGGGCAGACAAAGCTGACAAGTTAGAAGAAGAGTCCTGTATTTAAGATGTTTTTTCCTCATTAACAATAGTTTACACTGATTCCATGTTGAAATAATATTTGGGATATGTTGGGTTAAATAAAAGTGTCCTTAGGGTTTCTACAAGTAAAGAGGAGGTGACCACACGTCCATGCTGGCCCGATGCGCACAGCCCCAGGTGCACCTGCAGCCTCTCTGTGCCTTGCCCTCCCCAGGGCGCTCGGGCTTTCTGTTTGCCCCCCCCCCACTGCCCGGTTTGTTACCTGAGCCCGAGTGCTCCCAGAAGCACACCCCAAGGCAGAGATTTGAGTGCAAGTAGGATATTTGGGAGGTGGTCCCAGGAAATGCTGGTGGGGTCGGGGAGTGAGGAGGAAAGCCCAGGAAGAGGGGAGACCAGTCAGGGGTGTGTTATCAGCCAGTGACCTGTGGGCAGCTGGAGCCCAATCCCGCTGGAGAAGGCGGGAGACAGCGTAGGCAGGCGCCTCCCAGGGATCCACCCGAGGCACGAGGGAGCTGGGTCTTTATCTGGCCACTCCCAGCATCACTGAGTGAGGCCACTCCTAGAGGACGTTCATTCCTCAGCACCTCTGGCCCCTGTGTGGTGGACAGAGAAGGTTCTGGAGGCCAGAGGAAACCTCGGGCAGCAAGACACAGGTGCTTTTGGAAGTTGGGCCCAAGTGGATAGACATTGAAAAGGCCAATGGCGGGGGGTGGTCACCGACGACATTTGCAGCCGTGTTCTGCACCTGTTATTCCTCCCGGACCGGCCAGGGCTGATTAACTATTAACAGCATCCCTGGGCGCGAACAGCTGGGAAGGAGCAGCGGGGAGGATTTGAGTCCAGGTCCACGACCACCAGGTTGGAGGCCAATCATTGCTGCATTTGCTGGTCGCTGTAAAGGGCCCACAGGAATTTAACTCCGTGAATTCAAAAAATTCATTTTTAAACTCGCTCACTCAATCCAAGTTAGACGCTTTTAAAGTCAAATGTGATTATTGCGAGCTCAATAAAAGCCTTTTAATAAGTTGGACATCATGATGCAGCTCCTCTGCTGTCGGGGCAACCCTGCGTGGTGAGGAGGGAGGCGGTGTGGGGAGGGCAGGGAGCAAAGTGTGCTCCCCCCCGACACGCACGCACACGCTGATGTGTGTTCATTTGTAAAATTTATTTGCACATTTCAATCAATCATTTGTTCCAAATTGTTTGATCATAAAGCTTTCGTAATATTTTGTTTTATTTTTAGAAACAGTTCTTTTACTTCAGAACAACTGTACAAAGTGCTAAAGCAAATTTGGCACAGATTTCCCGTGTGTTCCGTCTCGCTGGTTGGCTCGCACCTTCTCCCTCACACTGAACGTTCCGTCTAGGCCTAGACTGAAGCAGGAAGCCAGGCACACGTGCTGAAATGATTTCAACAAATATCAACTGGAAACCAGCTTGGAGTAGTCGAAATCGGAAGGGCTGGTTCAGGCACAGCTGCCTTCCCCAGCCCAGCGCAAAGGAAGCGGCTGTCCACGCGATGCGAGAGTGTCGCCGTAGTTATAAAAGCCCTTTTTTCACCAGTCATGCACTTACTTGTCCAGCGTAGTAGGATCTGCTGTTCCTAGCCACCTAGTACCCAACCCCTTCTTCTGGTAAAATCACCCCAACTTTCCTTTGAAGACCCCCTCTCCCTCTTCTCACTCCATGTGGATGGGAGGGAGCTGACTCTGCCTCCAAGGTTTAGGGCAGGGCACATGACTCAAACATGGCCAATCAGAGCATTCTATTCCTGTGGCTGTGGCGATTGGCTCAGGGATGGGCACATGACTCAAGCCAAGCCAATGAGATTCAACTCTGAGAATTTTGCTGGGTGGGGGGGTGTTGGTCAACATCAACAGTGACAGGTCATGCGGGTGACATGGCCCCTGGGTATGATGTACTGAGAAGGGCACTTTACCTCTGTGGTCTTCCTCCCAAAAGCCCACAACCCCAGTTGAATCATGAGAAAAATACCAGAAAAACCGCAATAAAGGGGCATTCTGCAAAACGCCTGATCAGCACTCCTCCGGACTGTCAAGGTCATCAGAAACAAGAAAAGTCTGAGAGACTGTCGCAGCCAGTAGGAGCTTAAGAAGATTGGAACTAACCATAATGTGGTACCCTGGATGGGATCCTGTAACAGAAAAAGGAAAAAAACTAAGGAAATCTGAATACAGTTTGGACTTTATCTAATGATGATGTATCAATATTGGTTCATTAATTGTAACAAACATACCATACTAGTTTAAGATGTCAATGATAGGCAACCTGGATATATAGAAATCCTACTGTCTTCTCAATTTTTCTGTAAATATTAAATTGTTCTGAAAATAAGTCTATTTTTTAAAGTTTATTTTTGAAAAAGATGCAAAGAAGAATGGGCCTCTTTTCTGTCTCTGAACACAATGTGATGATAGGAGCTGTAGCAGCCACCTTGCAGCCATGTGGGGGTCTAAAGCAGAGATTAGAAAACTTTTCTGCAAAGGATCAGATAGTAAATATTTTAGGCTTTGTGAGCCATATGGTCTCAGCAGCAACTACTCAATTCTGCCCTTGTAGACAAAAGCACCTGTAGACAATGTGTAGCTAAATCGGTGTGGCTGTGTTCCAATAAAACTTTATTTACAAAGACAGGCAGCTGGGGATTTGGTGCATGGGCCATAGTTTGCTAACCCCCGATCTAAAGGGCAGATGCAAACAGCCCAGGGGCCCAGCAGGGCCCCAACACTCCTTGGAACATCTTGCTTTAGAAATCATACATTTCCTTGCACTTAAATCAAGTGCTTATTTTTTTGTTACTTGAAACCGGAAGCCCCCAGACCAATACAAGTGTTGTGCTGGCTCCTGTGCCCACCCCTCCTCCTGTTTCCTCCTCGCCCCATTGAGGGTGTGGGGGAGGGCAGGGACAGACACTCCACGAGCTCCTTCTGTCCTCAGCTGGACAGCTGGACCTTACACATCCTGCTGCCAGCCTGTCTGGCCCGTGGAAGCGTCTGAGGAGGTTGGATGAGGAAATAGCATGGGACAGTGGGAGAGAGCCCCAACGCTTCCAAGCTGGTGACATGGGAGGCCAGCTGAACTCTCTGTGCCTCTGTTTCAGTACCTGAAGGATGGGGTGTTGTGACAACAGAAACAGTTGGGAAGTACAGAGCCAGTTACTTCTGAGAACGTGCATTTATCCCCCATGGACAATAGATACAAGTCCAGCCCTGACCTCAAGCAGCTCAGTGTCCTTGGGAACGAGACATGAGCACCACGTGCAATGCAACGACTGTGTCAGTTGAGCTGGCATGGAGGCGCTGGAGGCATCCTGGAAGGCTTCCTGGAGGAGGTGCTGTCTGAACTGGGTTTTGGCATTTGCAGGAAGGTCAGGGTGCACCAGGTCGAGAGGCAGAAGGGGCAGCAGTGAGCACAGCCATGCGCTAGGGAAAAGTGGGGTGTGCACAGGGTGGTGCTGGCAGGGGACAGGGGCATCGGCAGATGCAAAAGAGAATGGGGAGGCTCCGCAGGGCCTTATGGGCCTCGAGAGGTGTCTGGGCCTTCCCCTGAGGCCATGGGAGTCATGGAGGATCCTAAGCTGCCGGGATTGGGGGTTGCCTCCCCGCCATGGGGAAGGAGGCAGCCAGGGACAGAGGTGGTCATGGGTGGTGTGGGAGCCTGGCCGCGTGGTGGGGACACAAGGAGGGATGGGCACGAGCTCTTCAGGGGGGCTTGAGCTCAGCGGGGGTGCTCTCCACCCTTCGGCAGGCGGGCTGCATGGAGGAGAGGGAGGGGGGTGTTCAGGAGGGACAACGGCTGGAGGATGGGAGGCTCTGGCCAGTGGACAACAGCCACCATCAGGAGCAAGCTCAGGAAATTCCCTGCCGCTCTGGTTGGATTCCAGAAATTTCCGAGGTGTCAACCGCTAGGCCTAGTGCTGTCTGAAGGGAGGAGGAGGCCAGACCAGGTGACCTGTTGGTTTTCAGGTAACACCTGGTCAAGACAAGCAAAGGTTTGATGTGCTATGGAGGCTCCCGGACCCATGAAGGGGCCCCAAGGCCACCACCTGGGCCCACCACCCCCACTGATGGCAGATCTGCGAGGGGCTCGGGGGAGGGGTCTGCCTGCCACCTGTAGCCAACACCAGCCTGCGGGCTGTGAGGTGAGGAGATGTCTGTCCGGCCCGTGTCCCTGGCACCTGCGTCTGGCACACAGTGCGTGTGTGATGCCGGCTCAGCAGGTGGATCTGACAGGCTCCTGAGTCCCTCCTTACGTTCTGCGGGTCTGTCCGTGATGCCCCTAAGCCAGAGGCAGCGATGTTTATCACCACGCTGGCCTGTCCCAGCCCCCGAGTCAGCCCACACTCAGCCTCTATGCCCCTCCCCCACCCCTAGCGGCCCACTCTCCTTGCCCTCACGCTGTGCTGTGGGTGCCCATTAGTGAGTCTGTCTGCGAAGCCAAAGGCGAGCTCTCTGGGGTTGGGATTGGGTCTGAGACGCTGGCATCTCCCAGCAGCCAGGGCGGTGACCCCCAGCTACGCTCACAAAATGTACTGATGAGTGAAAGATGAGACCCTCCAAGTGACAAGCTGCCGACTTCAGGAAAGAACTTGGCATCGTGTTGGCACCTGGCAGGTGCTGGCGGAGCACATGCTCGTCTGATTTGCTCCGTGATCCCGAGCGGATGCGGCTGTGTCTGCCCGAGCTCCACGCGAGGGTGGGGGCTTCCTTCTTGATCAGAGCCCAGGACTCCCCCGTCTGGCTGGAAGAGGCTCTCTGTCCCGCCCTGACGACCTGGGAGAGGCGACTCTCTCCGTGTGCCCAGCCCAGGACCTGCAAACCGATCCCGAAGGTTCAAGGGGCGTTTGATCGTAATGGGAAAACCCATCTGGAAGCCTGTGCTAGTAGTAGGAGTGTCTAATAGTTAAGTGTGCCAGGCACCTGCTGGGATGGCGTTACAGGCGTTAGCTCCTCGGACACCGGGCGCAAGCATCCCACAGGCTCCGATGTCAACCCTGTTCTACAGACCAGGTGACTGAGGTCTGCCAGGGGAATAACCACTCGAATCCCAAGAGGGCTGGGGCACAGCACAGGGTCCCCAGCTATTGCCACTGAGGAGTAATGGGCTTGGGTTTTCCCCAGTTCTTTGTGATCGCTGAGGTTTTTCTCCACCGAAAGAGGGCACAGGTGGGTACTGAGTGCTGCCCTGATCCAGGCGGCTGCGGCTTTTGCATTTCTCAAAGCGCGCGAGATGCTTCTTGGGCCCTGTGGTTCAGAAGCTTAGGGACCCCGGGGGCTGAGGCCAAAGAGAGGTCAGCCCCTGGGGTCACGGGCTTCATATGGGCCTTTTTAAAAACTTTGATCAGACATTAAAGATGGTTCTACAGTTGACCCTTGAACAACACAGGTTTGAACTATGCAGGTCCACTTGTACATCTATTTTTTTCAATAAATATATTGGGAAATTTTTGGAGTGTGACAATTTGAACCACACAGCCTAGAAATATAGAAAAAATTAAGGAAAATGTTGGGTATGTTATGAATGTACAAACTATATGTAGACAGGTGCTAATTGGCTGTTTATATGTAGTATCAGTAAGGCTTCCTGTCAATAGTAGGCTATCAGTAAGTAGGTAAGTTTTGGGGAGTAAAAAGTTGTATGTGGATTTTTGACTGCAGGGTGGGGGGCAGTGTGCTTTGAACTGCGCATTTTTCAAGCATCAACTATATTTAGCAAAATAAACGAGAGTTTCTGTAGTGGCTGGTGTGGGTGCTCCACAAACCCCCTTGAAACCCCCTTGGAGGTCTGTGCACACCTCCCCCAGCCTCCGTGTGCATCGCTGCTGATGCCTGGCACCTGGGAGGAACATTCTGGGGCTACTGGGACTCCTCACTGCTCCACTTTTATGCACCAAGAGCCAGGAGGGTCTGAGCATGCCTTCGCCAGGTGCAACTTAATCCAGAGCTCTCCACAGGCCCCCTGGGATCAGGCTAAGGCTGGAGCTTTGCCTAAAACTGTCCCACTTGCTCTAGCTTCTCCCCCTCCTAGGTCCTCTTCCCTGACTCCCTTAGCTGCCTCCCCTGGGAGCACATCCTTAATACCTCCCTCGCACACAAATCCACATCACAGGGCTTACTTCTGGAAGACCCCCCACTTAAAACAGTTTCTTTCTTGCAGACCTTATCAAAGCTTTCATCATGCTATGGTGAATAATGTTTTCCCAAGAGGGAGGAAAAGTATGCAATGTTTTGCAAACTCACTTAACCCCAATACCTCCCCTTTGATTAGAACCACCTGCCTGAGCAAGTGATTTCACTGCGCTCTCTGGATGCTGCCCGAACTGAACAGAGAGGTTGAACGCACTGTTTGAGGCTGCCCAGCAGCCTGAAGGGATAGCTTCCTCTCCACTCAAGGCAACCCGGGTTGTTGTAGGGAATGGGGGGACGGGGGGGCTGGGGGGGTGAGAAAAGCCATACACGGCCAAAGAAGTGAAAAAGCCTTGTTCCAAAGAATTGTAAAATTTATTGTATAAGTATTGCAGCTTTTCAGAATGTCATCATTGCCACTAATGGTTACTGGTACACAACAAGCAATGTCTTCAGGCCCATGGATTGGCATCCAAATGCAGAGTCTCACGCAGCAGCATCGTGGGAGCTGCACCCGGCGTGCCGCAGAGAGCTTACATAAGTCTAACTCGAACAGAACTCGGGCAACAGGGCTGCAAAGTTGGGCGGCTCCCACGCCCGGAACGCAACACTCGTTAGCAGCAGCGACACGGAATCAGGCAGGCAGCGGAGAGCGGGTGTGTCCTTCTGAGCTCTATAGTACAGCAAAATTGCAAGCACAGTTTCTGGAAAAAAAAATTTTCTTTTCTTATCATCAAGATGTTTTGTGGTTCTGGAAGCTTTGTGTCGTACGTAGGGAAAACACACTTCTCTGAAACGTACAATGCACAGGACGACCGAGGACAGGGACTGGGTCTGGGTCTCGCCCTGCCCTGGCTTTCGCTACACGTGGGGTCACTTTTAGCTCTTTGCAGAAACACTGGGCTTTGGGGAACACGGATGGCTCTTGGTACAATTCGATAACTCTGCCCCCGCTTTGCAGGGCGATGACCTTCCTCCTCTGGAGGGAAGGAGGTGGCTGACACGCCGGGAAACGAGAGGGCAGGAAGAGCTGCACTCTGTCACCTTCTCCGAACCCGGGATGGAGCAGCAGACTCCCAAAACCAGCCTGGTCCCCCTCCAGCCAGCCACTTCTGAGGACCCCACCTGACTGCCTACTGGCAAGGGGGCTTCCTAAGGAGGGGTCCAAGGGTTTTCAAAGGTAACACAACAACCAACATCTAGAGGAAACAGTGCACCCCCCGGAGCTCTGGGGTCAAGCAGAAAAGCCAAGAGCTTAGCTCTGGTAGTACTGTCCAGATAGACACCCTGTCAGTTTTCTTGGGATGCACCTGCCTTTGACAAGCCACTCCTTCCATGAACTTTTGCAACTGTCACTCATTGGGCATGAAGCCCAGGGACACTGGACTTCAGAACTGGCTTGATGGAGGGGTGGGCTCTGCCTCAAGCCGGCTGAGGCCAGTCACCCACGCCTTCCCCTTCCTTCTCTCTCCTAGCAAATCCAGACATACCATGAAGCAACGAGACGCCAACAGTTTGGCTCAAGAGGACATGGGGAATGCGACAGCCTGGCTTTTGGCTGATGCCACACACACAAACGAGGTCCACTTCTAGGTTTTTGACCCAGATGGGAGTTACACACAGTCCTTGACAAAAAGGGCTGGAGGACAGCAGGGATCAGCCCACCTAGTAGCTAGGCACACCCGCGGTGGAGGGAGGTGAGGCCAGGAGAGGGCCACGGGGCGTCTGAAAAGAAGCAAAACCCTTTGCGGACCCCGAGAGGGGGCGCCAGTCCCGAGCGAGCGAGGCACTACCCCGGGATCCCCGCCCCGGGACCCCCGTCCCGGGACAAGAGGGTCACTGCTTCCTCAGTAAGGCACTAGAGACGCATCACATAAAGGAAAGATACATTTAAATTATCTTTGTAAGTGTGTCCCTGTACCTTTCAGGATAAACTACATTGATTTCTCTGCATGATCTTTTCAAAAAACCCTCTTCAAGAGAAAAGCAGATTCCAGGCTGAAGACCCCATGGAGAGACAGGTTCTGCTGTTGCCCAGGGATGAGAAGTTTCTAGCAGGCTGGTCAGCACTCAGACCGCATGTCCTCTTGGCCATGTTCTTAAAACATACATATGTGTATAAATAAAGTTCAAATGGTCAGAACTTCAAAACTGTTCTCAGGTTTTTGTATTCAAGTAATAACAAGGTGGCTTACACACAAGTTACTGCCTCTTCTTTCTTTCATGTTGGTCTACTAGTTAGCATTCTGCCGAAAATGACAAGACACCTCCATGGGATGGGCGGGGTGATGGTGGCCAGGAGCCCGCGGCAGGGCGGGAAGAGCCCACACTCCTGCTCTCTCCTGTCACCTGCAATCACTCGCCCCTCCTGCTGCGTTCCCCGCACACCGCCAGCAGGGGCCCACCGACCCCAGATCCACTCGACACAGACCTGGCGAGCGAGAGTGGAGCCCGACACAGACACGCATGAAAACACAGACAGACAAACACATCAAACGGCTGTTTCTGTGGGGGAGGGAGCGAATAAGTGGGAAAGGAGGAGGGAAACACATCTGCTCCTAAAGCCCGAGCCCGGAGCACAGGTGTGTCGGTTTGACTGCTCTGCTCGTTTTAACCCTTCCCCACGTCCTGGGAGAAACCTGGGCTTGTTGCCTTTTCACCTCGGGCCTCTTGCGTGGGAATCGATACATGAGGGGAAATAGACGGGGATGAGGTCCGATTGCTAACACTTTGGGCCCTTCCTCATGCCAGTGTGCCGGCCCTGGGGCCAGCGGCACTGTCCCCGAGGCACCCTGCACAGACCAGCACCCTGCTCCTCCCCACGGGGACCTTCATGGTTGAAAATAAGAGGAAAAACGGATTCTTTCGGTAACAGTTTATTGTCATCTTGGGAAGGGGCAAAACCACCACCCGGAACTGGGCGCCTCTGCGGTAACTTTCCTATTTTGTTTGTGATCGAGAGGCTGTCTGGCCCACAGGGAAAAAAAAATGTGTTTCCTTCGGTAGGGAATGTATAACGTGCTGATAACCTATCACTGAACAGAAGCATCCACTTTGCAGGGAAAGCAGCCGCTCGGGGAGCTGCTCTCTGCGGCAGGGGGCTCACCCCTGCCTGACGTCTGCTCCGGAATCCCGACACTTCTCCCTTCACGTCTCAGCAGACACGAGAGAGGTTTCCATCAAACGAGCACTGACATACTTATATTAAAAAATAGTGCAAAATCTCAACATTTATATAAATAACTCTAAACCCCTGCTTTGTAATTTTTTTTTCTTTACAAGGTAATACACATTTTCTGAGTTGGCACTCGAAAATTGCCATTTTTTTCCTCTTCTAGTTCAGAAAACATCTTTTTTTTTTTTAATAGGCCTCTTCTAATACAAAAATACTCCTGCCCTCGCACATACAGTTTCTCTTATTTTATATATATTTATATATATAATATTGCAGATCTTTAAACAAAGGTTTTGTGCAAATATGTCTTTAAAGTTAAGTGAAATCATCATAAACAAAAGAAAATAAGCATTCACGCACGCAGCTCAACTAGAAACAAACAAAAAAAAAGACTACTGTAGAATTTTTTTTTTCTCTTTTGCCTTCAAGACACAGCTCAACAAAGAAACATGGTTTTCTGCAAGCTTTCTTAGCTTGTGCATTCAGACCAGACATCACATGTAAATATTTATACACAGAGAGGTGGGAGAGGACGGCCACACGGGGTGTGTTCCGTGTGTCACCCGCCTTCCTCTCTCCTCTTGTAAGAAGTGCAGAGCGTTCTGCCTTCTCACCCGCAGCCGGCCGGGATCCTAGAGAGGGTGTCCTTTCTGTTTATCCTTCTCCTTGCTCCAGAGGACGGCGCTCTCCAGGGGGGCGATGTGTGTGTGTTGGAGCCGGGTCCCCTCCAGCAAGGAGGGCGGCCCGCTGCTCTGCTGGTGCTGGAAGGAGGACCCGGGGTAGTGGCCGATGACCTCGCTGTAGGTGGGTGGCGGCCCCTCCATGCGCCCGCCGCTGCCGTAGCACGTGGCGCTGATGCCTGAGTTACTGCTGGGGGGGCAGGGGCCACCCAGCCTGGCACTATCCATCAGGTCGCTGTCGAAGATGGTTCTGTTCGGGGGGGCACGCACCGACTCGCGGTTCAGCTCCAGCTGCTGCTCGGGGTCCCGCAGCTGGAGGGTGCAGGGGCCCTGGTAGGGCGGGGGCTCCTCCCCGTCTGACAGCGAGATGGTGGGAGGCAGGTCGATCTCGTGCTGCAGGTACGGGTACGTGGGCTGGAAGCGGTGGAAGCGGTCGCGCTGGGCGAAGGCGGGCACGGCCAGGCGGTCGGCGGGCCGAGGCGGGGTGTAGACCTGCGGCTGGAGGGAGCACAGTGCAGTGAGGAGGGCGGCATCTCAGGTCGGGCCCCCCCGGAAAGCAGATCCTGAGACGGGGTTGGCTGCACGTGACTTGGCTCCCTGGGGAGAGGGACAGGACAGCAGGGAAGGAGCCCAGCAAGGATGTGGCCTCCACCTGCCCCCCGGGGAGCCCTGGTGTGGGCAAGGCAGAGCCGCACAGCCCCCCTTGAAACAGGGGCAAGCTTTGTGCTCCCACCCTCCGGGGACAGGGAGTTTACAATCCTGGGCAAGGACACCAATTCAGAGAAGAGAGTAAGAGCCCAGCAGGAACACCAGAGGGGCAGGGCTAGGGTGGGGGCTAGGGGAGGGGGGGGCAGCACCGGCTCTCACCTCTGGGATTCCGCTGCCCGACACTGTGCTCTCCGAGGGCCAGAGGCATCCTTCCTGGACGGGAGGAGAGGGACAGGCAGGGTCAGGCAGGGTCAGTGGGTGGGCGAGGGCGGGAGAGCAAAGACTCAACCCGGCTGTGACTCTGAGCCCGGTCACCCAGGAAACGGGATCTTGAACCTCTCCACTTCCCTGCTCCACCCTCTCGAGGACACGATGACAACTGCCTCCTCACTGGTCTCTCGGCTCCTGCTGCTGTTCCTGGAAACTCGCCTCACACTTTCCAAAACACATACCCAGTTCCAGGGTCCCCATTCTCAACCCCCCGGGCAGCTTCCTGCGGCTTATAACAAAGCCCAGCGTGGTGGCCTCGCCTAGTCTGACTCTCCCGGCCTGGACCACCAGCTCGCCGTGGGGCAAGTCACTGAACTCAGACGCTGCAGTTCCTGCATCTGAAAATGTGAATAATTACAGTACTGGCCTGTTGTGGTTAAAGATCTTAACAGGTTGAACGTAAAAACCACCTGGAGCCCACGTGGCCCTAAGGGAGGGTATGAGTGTTGGGTGTCACCACTGCACTCCGGCCAGCCACCATGACCAGCTCCCTGGTGTCCCCACATGCTCAGCATGTGCCACAGGGCCTTTGCACTGGCTGCCTCACTGCCTGGCCAGCTCCTTCTTTATTTTCAGTTCCAGCGTCCCATGCGAACTCTCTCTGACACCTTTATCTAAAGGCCTTCTCCCATGAACTAACCTGTCACCTGTCCTATCTGCAGTCACCTTGTCTGTGTATTTATTCATCTCTCCACAGTCTGTCTCTCCCTCTATATTATGAACGAACCTATAATGACTGATATCCCAGTTTATAGATGAAGAAGCAGAGGAGAGTTGAGTGCCCAAGGTGGACGCTTTGCCATAAAACAACGATTTCGTCACCAAGAAGCGTGGAATACAGCGTCACTTCTGTGCCAAGTGCATGGGCATAACACCTCCACATGAAGCTGACATCCCCTGCTGAATCCACAGCAGGGGCCTGTAGCTCCTCCAAGGAAAGGGGACCCCATGCTGGAATCAATATGTCCGAGTTGCCCAAGATGCCACCAGGGAGAGCCCTGGGCCTAGGGGAAGGGATGTCTTTTAATTTTATAGCTTCAGTGAGATATAACTGATATGCAATAAACTCATATTCAAAGTTTGCAATTGGGTAAGTTCGGGCATATGCATATACCAAGAGCCTGTTACCACAACCGAGATAATGAACACATCCATCACTCCAGAAGCTTCCTTGGGGGCACGTCGAATTGAGGGTTCCCAGGTTGGACCTGCCTCACCTGCAGCCTGGGTGGGAGCTGCCAGAGGACGGCAATTCCCCAAACGGCCACTAGGGGCCTCTGTCGCTCTCACGACTGTCCCGTCAGGACCCACTTACCCCTTAGAGAGGCCGCGTCTTGCCCTGGGCCGAGGGGCTCCCCGCACCTGAGCCTCGCCCTCTGACCACCCTCCTTGCCCAGTCTGACCAGTGGGGACACGCACTCTGAGAGGGCAGATACTCGCCCAGTGTCACTCGGTGAGGTGATGGGCCAGAGCACATCCAGGGCCAGGGGAGAGGGGCAGGCAGGTGGGCACGAGCTGCTGGCTGGACACAGGGGGGAGGGGACTCCCAGGGGTCACCCTGAAAGGGGGCTCAGACAGGACAGCCATGCCGGGGCAGGGCCCAGGTGCGCAGTGGGACGCAGGCTGGGCCCCAGGCGATGGCAGCTGTGTTTGGGTCCCTCTGGGAGGTCACGGGGCCCAGAGACTCCTCAGGCCCACTCTGTCTGGCAGGGTCCCCAGGGGAGCCGCCACATTCTGCTTTAGGTCTAACGAGGGTCCGTGTTTACGCAGCCAGGCTTCCCCGGGGGCCTGTGCAGGCGGCTGGGTAGACAGACTTTCTAGTAGGCTCGGGTGTCTGGGGACCCAGGGCCCAAATCCTGCTCTCCTGCTTGACAGCAAAGCCTCGGGTGCTGCCCGCAGGGCCACCTCCCTCCGATGACGGCCAGGCCCTTCCTGCCCAGACCCTGGAACGTGCTCCGCAGCACGCAACTACCTTCACCCTCCCCGGGGCCCTAGGGCCGCACAGGGTGGGCAGAGAGGCGCTGGCTTCACCCCATCCCACAGACACACACACTGAGGCTCAGAGGGCCAAGCCAGCCCAGCCCGCAGCACGTGGTCCCCAGGCTCATCTGCCTCCGCTCTCCCCAGCATCGGAGGGAGGACAAAGGGCGCCACAGGCTCTTCAAATCACCACCAACACACGCTGTAGCCTCAGGCCAGTGTCCCACCTCTCTGAGGCCCAGCTCCGCCTCCAGGTGGGTGAACCCCTGAGGTCCCGACTGCAGACCAGGCAGGTAGCTCATCCCTAGGCAGACAGTGGTGCCCGTTGCTGGGCAACAGCAACAGCAAACAAACAGGCAGGTGAGCCCTGGGCTTCCAAGCCATGGATTCCTTCAGAGCAGCAGATGCAGAGTCTGCCCCCAGACACCTACGGGACACACCACGGGCCTCGGGCTGGGTTGCCGCGTGCCTGTCGGAGGGCAGATGTTCCTTGCCCTGACAACCCGGTGACGCACTGAGGCTGGGGCCTGACGCAAGCAGAGACGCCCAAACCCGCCAGGGACAGGCCTGCCGGCTCGGGCCGCGGCCAGCAGACTCCTCGGCCGACTTGGCTCAGCCCACGGACTTGGCACTGCCACCAGCCCCAGGTGTCCCCAGCAGTGAGGAGGCCATGCCCGGTGCTGCCTGTTCTGCGAGTCCTCCCCACCCCTGGCACGCCCCGGCTCAGAGCCTGCCTGCAGCCCCGGGGCCACCCCCTGCCCATAATTCCCAGCCTGCTCTTGAGACGGCCACCTCCTGCCCCACACCGCTAAATTACACACCCTGGGTGCAGACAGGGAGGCCATCAGAGACTAAGGCTGCACCTCCCTTCCGTCCGGCTGCGGAAGGACACCAGCTGCAGGGCACAGTGTGGCCCCAAGGGACAGCCGGGTGTTCACATCACTCAGCCTCGGCTTTGTGGAGTCCTGGGGGGATGTTCCTGAGTTTCCGGAATGCCTGACCATGCTCACTGTTCTACTATCATATCGAAATTGGGGTTATCCGAAGGGCAAGGCCCTCCATGCGGCTCCAAGTCCTTCTCAGCCCCAAGTCCACCCCACTTCATCCTTCGGCGCTTGGCCTAGGAGCGGTTGTCCCGGGGCGTCCTGCAGGGGCGCCTGCTGCCCCTCCCAGCTCCCGCCCAGAGCCCCATGGCACTTGCTCACAGCCACGCGCCCAGTGCAGGGGCGTCCTGGGCACCCGTGCGGGCTCGGTGGACGTGCACGAGTGGGTGCAGCACAGCATGCAACTGCTCTCACAGCCAGCAGGGGCCGGCCCTCGCTCTGTGCTACGCCCCGAGGCCTCTGGGAGGTGGACACAACCACGAACCCCTTTTACCCACAAGGGAATGGAAGCCCCGCTGAATGGATCGGGGACTGACCACAGGGCCAGATGCCCGCAGGGCACTGGCGCGAGGGCGGGTGTAGGACCTGCAGGAACGCACCAGGCACCTCTCCATCATCCCGTCGGGTGCAGAGGCAAATGCCACGTCCTCGTCCCTCTGCCCTCTCCCGCAGGCCTCTGCATGTGCCCATGACGGCAGCCCGTCTTCCTGCCCTGCATGTGGGTTCCCGAGAGCACCCGGGGTCACCAGCTTACCGAGGAGAGGGCGTCGTCTCGCCGCCTGCCCTGGCTGTGCCGGCTGATGAAGGAGCGTGGGGACAGCTTGTAGTGGCTCAGCAGGCACGTGATCACCACCACCATCACCATCATCACCACCACGATTATGATTATCTGAACAAACTCCAGCTCCGCTGTGGAGACAGAGAGAAGCACGTGAGACTCTGAGACAAACCCGTGGGCCGCCGGGCGCGGGCTCAGCCCTTCGCAACTTCACACCCTCCTGGCAGAGCAAGAACGCCACAAAGACTCAGGGACGCCACGCCATTCTCCCGGCAAGGTCGCAGGCGGTGCCCGGGGCTGGCGTGCGTATGGGGAAGCAGCTCGCCGGGAAGTGGCGTCGGCCGGGAGGACGCGCGGGGGGAGCTTGTGGCCCCGATACCCTACTTGTAGGGACCGACCCACGCAGGACTCCCCCCTCTGCTCCCAGAGCCGCCCGTAGCTGTCCTCGTAGCACGAGTGACCTGCAGAGAGGGGCCTGCACGTGGGCCTCCTGTCGCTGGGCAAAGGCTAAGGCAGAGGTCACGGCCCTTTCACCTGCCTGGGGGAACCTGGGGAGGAGGCAGCGGGGAAGAGGAGGGGACCCTGAGTGTGGAGAGGGGACGCTGGAACCAGGTGTGGAGCTGGAGCTTTGGGAATAAACAAAGGCAGGTACGTGTGGATGTGTGTACACAAACCTACACGCCCAGCGGGCCCACTCGCGATCCCCGGCACACACAAATAAACGCAGACAACACCCAGACACAACGCACTGCACAGGCCCACACACGCACGTCCAGCAAACACGCGACACACACGTACCACCCCCGACAGGACAGGGTCGAAAGGCCCCTCCTCTTGGTGAAGAGGCCTCAGAAAACCACATTCCAGATGGCTGCAAATGTTGCAAGTCTCATTTTTAAATTTTTTTTTTTTTTTTTTTTGTGGTGGGGGGTGGTTTGTTTTTCCCCTAGAAGGCGGAAAAACCCTCAAGTGCTGGAAAAGGAAGAAGGTTATTTTGATCCTGCCTGAGCCGGGGCGGTTTCTGCTGACTCAAGCGAGTGTGCGCCGAAGCAGTCGCGGCAGCTGGCCGAGCCGGTGCCAGCAGAGCCCCAGCAACGGGCAAGGACGCCAGGTCCCTCGGAGGTGACGCGCGGAGTGGGCACCAGGCGGCAGCCTCAAGGGCTGAAGCTCCGCCAGCCTCGCCAGACCGGATGCCCGGCCCAAGGGGCACAGGAACGTGCCTCCCCCAGACCTGGTGTGCCAGAGAGGGCTCCCAGGGTCGCGGGTTCAAGCCCTGTGCCACTGACTCAGCGCTTCCTCCTCCCCCCGAGGGAGGCCCTGGAGTCGGAGAAGGGAGCAGCCGCAGGCAGGTCTCAGGCGGGGCCTGGAAAACATCTGGCGGTGTGGAGCCGGCCTGCCCTGGGAGGGCCACCCGTCTCTTGCCACCAGCCTCAGTTTCCCCCAGGGGGGAAGGTAGATGGGACCGTCACTGTTTATGAAGTGGCGGAAACTTCTCCACACTGAGGCAGTCACTTGCCCCATATCCTCTGGCCACCCTGCTTCCCCGCCACGCCTCCCCCGGTTCCCACCTTCTCACGACACTTTCTACCTCGGCACAACTGCTCAGCAGCACCACTGCTTACACACAGCTATTAAGTAGATGCTTCTCGACGGGGGTGAGTCTGCACCCCGAGGACATGTGACAATGTCTGGAGACACCCTGGGTTGCCACAACTGGGGGTGCTACTGGCATCTGGCGGAGGGGGCAAGGATGCTGCTAAACACCCCACACTGCCCAGTGTCGACAAAGAAGGATCTAGTCACTAGTCCCCAGCTGTGGATCCCTGTTCGGCGCCGAGCACACCTAAGAACAGGTGTTTTTATCATCCCTGTTCCACAGGTGAGGAGACAGGCTCAGAGGTAAAGTAACAGACACACCAAGTCCCAGAGCCCGAAGCTGGTGGGCCCTGGGCAGGGGCCGGGGGGAGGATGAACTAACCAAGGGCTTTGGAGAGATCTTCCCAAGCCCCAAGAAGCCTGGGGCGCTGCCTGGTGGGAACCCGGGCCCCAAGCCTGGAGCTGCCCGTGGGACGCCCGCAGGCTCCTGCCAGGAGGGCGGAGCATGGCTTGGGCAGAGGCCAGGCCTCAGACCCAGGTCGCCACGCCACACCTCCTGTCTCCCCAGACGGGGCAGGTCCAGGGCCTGGGCAGCCTGGCCTGATTCTGTAGGGCCCAGTCCGTCTGTCAGGGCTGGGATAAAGCCATGCATTCAGGGGACAGACAGGGCCTGCTTTGTGCAACTCCCACGCCCCCTCCCCCGAGCGGCCTGCGATTCCCTGCCCCCAGCCCCTGCACTCTTCACCCCAGCGACCCCTCCCGCTGGCTCCAGGGGCCCTGCCCACACCAGGCTGCAGGGAGGGAGGGGTGCAGCCGCCTTTGTCCCTGTCCCGGGCCCTGGCAGCCCGCGGGACCCAGACCGTGGTGGCGAGACAGTAGCTGATGTGGCAGGGCCAGCAGGGCCAACGGGACGCGGGTGCGATGGACAGGCCACTGCAGGCAGAGCTGTGGGCAAACCCTGCGCGGCACGCCAGGCCGGCCAGAGGGCAGGAGGATCTGGCCTGTGTGTGTGTGTGTGTGTGTCCACAGAGTGACAAACTCACTGCCAGAAATGAGCACAGGGCGCTGTAAGGCACACACGTCACCACCCTGGTCCTTGGGCCACCAACACTGTTAAGGGACAGGCCCGGGAAGAAGCAGCTGCTATGGAGGCATGCTGGGCCAGCCCCGGGAGCCACGGGCCCAGGCTCAGAGAGGAGGGGGATGCGCAAATGTCCCAAGACCCCAGCTCAGGAGCCCCTGCGGGCAGGGCACAGTGGCTGGGTCAGAGGGTCTGGGTCCCAGCCTGGCTCGGGGTGGCCCTCTGTGCCCATCACAGTCTGCTTGCGTGAACGGCATGGGTGGTGTGCTCAGCACGCAGCAGTGTCCCTGATGGGCGAGGTGTCCCCAATGGGCGCAGTATCCCTGATGGGCGCGGTGCTCACACAAGGGTGGCCCGAGCCCACGAGCCCTCAAAGAGCGACAACTGAATGCTCTGGACTCACCGGGGGAGCGTTCGAGGGAAGACCCAGGAGGGCTCCCTGGAAGGTGGGCGCTGGGCCTGAAGGAGCAGCAGCCTTGGCGCCAGGGGCACAGCGCACGGGCCCCGGGCGCAGGAGGCAGCGGGAGCAGAACATGCCCAGATGCAGGGGCATGGAGGGGTGCAGGGGGTGCGGGTGGGTGGCCAGCAGTTGATTCGCCTCCACCCATCAGTAAGGGAACACCCTAAGCTGGGTGTTTTGGCCAAGGAGGCCCTGAGATCCCCATCCGGGTCTCATCAACTCCCAGCCAGCACCAGCACCGTGAGGAGGGAGAGCTGGTTGCGCAGCGTCGGGACCCTGAGGTGGATCCACTGATGACCCCCCTTGGCCATGCGGTGAGGGGCTCTTGGCCCCCTGACAGCAGCCCCCCCATGCACTTTCACACCCATGGTGCCACTTCCAGGGGACACCCGCCCTTGGGGGTTCGCCGACCATGCAAGCACCTGCTGGTAGAGGCTGCAAACTGGAGGCCCAAGGACACCTGCACCCACGATGCCTGGCCCAACTGCGTTCCCACCTGGCATTAAAGGAACAGAGCTGGGAGCGGCCGCCCTCTACACAGGCTTGTGTGCTGTCCACGTGGCTCCAGGCCCCATGTGGGCCGTGGCATGCCATGCCTCGATACTATCTGCCAGGCCCTGCCAGGATGCTGGAGCATCATCGTCCTCCTCCACCGCTCACTCCGTGCCCACGGCAGGTGTCATCAGTCAAGCGTGAGTTCTCCCCGCCCCGAGTCCACACCCCCCTAGACAGGCACCACTGCCCAATCAGCAAAGAGCCGTGGGGAGAGAAGGGTATAAGTTCACAACCCGATACCTGCATGAAGCAGCACCAACGTGAACACGTCTCTCCACCCGTGACTGCTCACGGAATCCTCCTGTGCACCTTCATTTGTTCCCCCAGCGCAGGGGGCTGGCGGAACCCACTCTGCAGACAGGGTGAGCTCAGGCGGCTGGAGAGCCGGGCACTGCCAGACCCAGGTGCCTCTCGCCAGGCAGCGGAAGGAGCCTCACGGGGCCGCCCAGCCCTAGTGCAGCCGCATCCCCGACCTCTCCAGAGAACCCAGAAGCTGTTTGTGAAGCTGCCTGGCCTTCAAGGCTGGCAGCTTCACGAGTTTTAAGAGGGGTCACCCTGTAATCCTAGTACTTTGGGAGGCCAAGGTGGGAGGATTGCTTGAGGCTAGGAGTTTGAGATCAGCCTGGGCAACATAGTGAGACCCTGTCTCAAAAAAAAATAAATAAAAAATTAGCCAGGCACTGTTGGTGTTGTGCATCTGTAGTCCCAGCTACTTGAGAGGCTGAGGCAGGAGGATGGCTTGAGCCCAGGAGTTGGGGGCTGCTGCGAGCTATGATGACGCCACCGCACTCCAGCCTGGGCAACAGAGCAAGGCCCTGTCTCCAAAAAAAAAAAACTTTTAAAAGGGCCGAGCAGGCCAAACCCAAGGCATCTTCGGGGTCACCCAGCTACTAACCACAGATATGGAGCCACAGTGACCCTGCCTCAGTGTCCTGGTCTGACAGACCACTCCTTTACCTGGGCCTGGAGCAGCCATCCCAGGCCAAACGCCCAGTATGGCACCGGCAGGGCTGGGTCCTACCACTGTCCCCAACCTCAACTCTCAACTCTCCTGTGACCACAGGACACAGGCCGAGGACAGAGCAGGTGGGGCAGGTGGCAGGTGGTCTGGTCCACAGCCCAGGCTCACTGTGACCACTCATCGTAAGAACTGTTAGGATTCTAATAGCAACAACACATGCCCCCGGCTCCCCAGGCTGAGCCCCCCAGCTCAGGGACCATCACTGTTCCCATTTTGCCGATGGGCAAACCAAGGCTTAGGGAGAAGTTGCCCTTAATCGTGCAACTAGAAAGAGCAGAGCTGAGCCCCAAACCCAGAGCCGCCCGGGAGGACCCAAGAAGGGAAAAGGGCTTTGTCCTCCTGCTAAATTCTCCCAGCTCTCCCAAAGTACTCCCCACGCCCCGGGAATCTCTGGGGATGCGGTTGGACCCAGGCCTGGTCTGACCCTCTGGCACCCGCCAGCCCGTCGCTGTGTGAGCCCAGGCATGTCTGCGAGCCAAAGGCCCCTCATCTGAAAAAGGGGGGGCTCAGGGGGGTGAAATAACGACATAAGAGCTCAGAACAGGGTGGAAGACAGAGAGGGGCTCCACTGTCATCACTGTCACAATTACTGACACCTTTTTGGGGATAAAAAGCATCCCTCATCCCGGCCGATGCCCCCGGAAATACTGAGGTTTGCCAGGGTGTACAGCAAAAAGCCTGCCGGCCTCTGTCCCAGGTCAGAGGTTTGAGCTACGGGCAGTCCCAAAAGGCCGCCCGAAGGGGTGGCTGGACCCGAGGCCCCAGGCTCTAAGGACCTGGCCGTGCGAACAGGAGCTGCGGGGAGAGAAACATCCCATTTCTCTCACTCCGCTCCCGCGTCCAGCCCACACCCTCCACCGGAAGGGCCGGGGAGCCGCTCCTGCCACTCTTCTTGGTAATTTTTCCCTGGGGGTGGGTGATGAATGCAGCAGGCTCTCAGGGGCGACCAAGCCCATCTTCCACATGCAAAATAAGGTCATTCTAATTTAATTTAGTGTCCTCTTTCCTTGTGAATAATTTCGAATTAACAGGTTCGTGCACCTCACTGGAGTGGCCAACCCCCACTTTTGCATCCTCCCCCAGAGACAGACGCAGCCCCTCCGGGACTTGTGCACGTGTGCGAGCCTCTCCTGGCCCAAGTCACACCGGGAGGAGCCGTCTGGGGGCCGAGGGCTCCCTCAACGCCAGGCACAGGGGCCAAACCCCTCACCCACACCGCCCCACTGGATCGTTGACATTCTGAAGTAAATGCAAATATGACCTCCCACTAAAAAGACAAGGAAACTGAGGCTGAGGGAGGTGAGGCCACTGGCCAAAGGCCACGCAGCCCAGGGGCCCAGAACTAAGGTTCTCGGGCCCCAGAGCCAATGCTTTCACGGCTAGGTTAGACCAACGGCCCCACATCCAACAGTCCGAGTGTGACGATCCCAGAATGGCAGAAGCAGCTCAAGTGCAGGCAAAGGGCTTGCACCGAGTGTGACTGACCTTCAGGCTGGATCAGAAATGCCTGCAGCACCCCCTCCAACGGGGGCCACCGAACCAGCATTTGTGGACAGTGACGCCCACCTCCTGCCAACGCAGAGCAAACTCGCGGCAGGAGGAACCGCGTGCTGGAGTTCTGGGCACCTCCCACGGCACAGCACGAAGATACTGACAGCTGCCGTCTCTGCTGTCACCTCCTGCGTGCCAGTCCCCTCACCACGAAGGACTTGTTCCCCTCACAATTCTCACAACAGTCGGCCTCGGTCACAGGCCGGGAGCTGGGGCCACTCCAGCAAAGCGCCGTGTCTACAGTTTCTGAGTTCTTCCTCTGTCCCGGAGCCCCTGGCGGCAGAGGCAGCCTACGGACCCTTTATCAGAATATGGTTTTTAAAAGAAAATACATCGGTTAAAAAAGGAAGCCGACGATATTGAAGTGCAGTTATCAAACCCTTAACCAGATCTGTGACACAGGAATAACACGCAGGACGGCGTTCGTGCATCACAGGAGTAGAATCGCATTCAATGACCTCGCCGTGGCCCGAGACCCACGGGAATCAAAGTTGTGATGCTTGTAAAAGACGTGGCCAATGTGGAACGCGAAGCCAGTGGTTGCCACTGTGGTGGCCGTGGCGAGGTGCCTGCATTTCAGTGACGGCTTAGCGAGAATAAAGATATAGTACTTTTCCATCAAGTTTTTGGGCTCCAGTTCTAGTGGCGGAGCCTGGACCTGGATTTGGAGCAGAGCAAGAGCCTCAGTTGGAATCCCTGTCCCGGTACTTCCCAGATGTGAATGGGGGTGGGGGAGGGGTGCTGCCACAGAATTCCTCACTGCCCCAGGAATGCACCCAGCCCAGACAGGTGTCAGGAGTGGGTGCAACTGTTCCCAAGTTTCCCGACAATGGGGAGCCGCAGCTCCTTTCTGCTTCCTCAGCTGGAGAGCTGGGCAGAGTCCACCTGGCTCCTGCTGGCCCCAGGGAGGTTTCCAGACCAGACGACCTCCCCATCCCCCACCACTGTGTCTGTCCCGGGGTGGGGGGGGAAGGGATGCCCGCGTCCTTCCTGGTTAACAAGCAGCCCGTGCACACAGCCCTGTCTGGCCTCCTGGCCGCACACCGAGGAATTAGGAATTGGCGTTGTCTGAAATTTATGAAAATCTAATCTTGTTAGGCCTGCCTGGATGAGACCCGCCAGGCGGCCTCATTGTCATTCCGCAGAGACCCAGCCGGCCTGAGGTTCCAGCCACTTCATCTCCAGCCCTTCCCCCCGCCCCCACCGCATTTGAATAAGAACCCCCCCCCCCATCGAATTTCAAGTAAAATCAAACCAGACGTCAAAGGAATAACTTTCTGATCGCTCTGGTGCCATTTCAAACACCCCCGACGGCACGTCTGTTTCTTAGGGTAAGACCTTTTATGGGTAAAAAAGAAATTGCTCTGTCTTTCTCTTGGAGGTTTGGGGGGCGGTTGGCAAATCTAGGCCAGTTTTCTCATTTTTAAAAACAGGCTGCACTGCTGCTTTCAGAGTGCTTACTCCTTGCCAAGCGCACAGCTGGGCGTCTGGCACCTGGACAGGGAACCCTGAGATGCTGTCCCCGCGCTGGGGAGGAAGTGGACGCTGAGAGGCTGGGGCCGTGGCAGCTCTTTACCTGTATGAATCCTAGGGTGCGGGTTAGGGGCATGAGGTCTGTCCCCAGAAGCCCTGGGTTCCAATCGCAGCTTTGCCACCTACTGTGACCTTAGGCAAATCACTCAGTGTCCTCATCTGGGGAAACAACGGAGAGACAACCAAGTCTCTACTTGACAAGGTCACAGTGAGAACTTAACTTCCCAGGGGCCCTCCTGAGCCCGGGGCTGGGATCCCCCGTGCCTGTCCCCGCTCCCTACAGACCCGAGCTGCAGCCGTCCAAACCCACAGTGGGTGTGGAGAAGGCCCACCTGAGAGGGTCCCCCGGCCAGCACCACAGCGCAGGACAACGCAGACTGCAGCACCTCTGCAGAGGGAAACCGCAGCCCCCGACAGTGTCAGGGGTGAGCCCTCAGCCCGGTGAATCGACTTTGGGGTGTTGATCTCCCACGTCGCATTCTCTCGGGGACCCCCTCGTGCACTCTGCTCCCACCACCTTGTTTCTCTTCTGTGAAAGCGCCAAGCATGTGCCGTCCCGGGACCTTTGCACACGCCGTGCTTTCTGCCTGGAATGATCTTTCCCTGACCTCTCCAGGGCTTGCTTCTGATCTCTGCTCCAATGTCACTGCCTCAGGGAGGTGACCCGGGAGCACCCTGTCCCCAAGCCCAGGACCCCCACGCCCTGTGTCTGCTTTCTTCTCTGCAGCACTAACCCGGAATACTGCACGCAATCTGTCTGATGGGTCATTTCCTGCCTCCCCCTCTAGAATATCAGTGTCACCAGAGTGGACTTGGCTTATTCTGTTGTGTCCCCAGTGCCTGGAACAGTGCCTTCCCTAAAGCAGGCACCCAACAAATGTGGCGAACAAACAGACACATTTGTCCTTGTGTGCAAAGGTGATGTGGCAGGTCCACAGCAGGTTTGCACAGAAGGTCAAAATCAACCGGGAACCACGTCAGTGTCTGCGACAGGGGCTGACAACACAGGGAGGCACAGCCACAGTAGATCTGTGTGCGCTCACAGGAAGCCACCAAGTAAGATGAGCTCATTTTGGGTTAAAAAAGAACAAACACATATTTTTAAAAACACAGGTGGATTCTTCCAGTACACACCTATACTTGCAGGTGCCCATCTGGATCTGCACAAGGGACCAGCAGGGTACACAGGACGCTGCCAGCTGTGGGTGCCCTGAGCAGGGCCCGCAGTGGGGAAGGGACACCCCCTCCCCTGTAACACACTTCTGCATCTCAGCATTTGTGAGCATATATAATTACATTTACCGTAAAACTGAAAAAGATTTAAAAGCATCTGTCAGTATCCGAAACAGACGGCTGCTGCCCGTAATTGAGGTTTCCCAGGTGGTCTCTGTGCAGAGGTACTGTCGTCCCCGGCTGGTGAGGACTGCAGGAGGGGGTTTGGGACTGAGGGTGGGTGGGCAAGGCCAGAAAGCCTCCGACTGGCCCTGGGAGCCTCAGCCAGGGCTGTGAGGGCCTGTGCTGGGGCAGAGTGGGGGGCCTCTGGCCGCCCCTCCTGGGGAGCCCAGGTGACATCCAAGCACCAGGCTGTCATCTCCTCTGCCCCAGGCCTTCCCTCCCCTGGCCTGGAGGCGGGATGGGAGGAGGGCGGCAGTCCCTGCAGCCAGACGTGCAGGGTGCGTGACACCCAGTGGCTCGGTGCCTCTCCCTCACACCGGGCCCTTCCAGGGAGGAAGGGGTCCTCTCCGGGCCTCCATGGTGCTGCGGATAGGCAAGACGGTTCTGAAGGGCTGAAGGGCAGTTCCCCCACGTCTACGCTCATTCCCTCTGCCTGGAGGCCACCTCTCCCTTCCCTCACCTGGCTGACTCCGAGTCCTTCCTCCTGTCCTTCCATCCACCCACCCAGCCTCCCTCCCTCCCTACCAGGTGCTGGGACCAAGACCGCATTCTGACGCCCCCGCCCTCAGGTCTCACGCACACCCACTCCAGGCTCCCACAGCGACTCCTGCTCGGCCCCCCTCCAGCATGAGCGTCTCTCAGGCTGGGCGTGCCTGACTCAGCTGGCAGGCTGCCCCGGCCAGGGCCCGGCACTGAGCCCCCGAGAGAAGGCCCCAGTGGAGGTGTGAGCGTCAGGACGCCCTGAGGGACCACGCAGAGCCACGGTGCATTACTTACACAACAGGGAGCTAGGCTGAAGGGCTGCAAAGATAAATTAATCGCACATATCCTGCTTGTGTGTGTTTATCCTTTAACTTGCACCTGAGCTAGTTTGCAAAGGACCACTCAGGTTAAAGGCGAGCTGCCTTCCAACCCCCGGTGGCAGAAGTGCACAGAGCCCCCTTCATTCCTGGGACTTCGGGAGATCCTGAGCAACAGAGACCCGTCTTCACCCCGAGGTCATCTTGTGGGAGGTGGCACGGAGGAGCCCGCTGGGGCCCGAGTCTGAACATGCACGTGGAGAACAGGCTGGCGAGATAGGAACTCCAGGAAAGCACAGGAGTTCTGAAACCTGTCATTGTTTCAGAACCTCAAGATTTCAGAACACTCCTTCAATAAGAAAAGACAAAGCAGTGCCTTTTATCTTTCTTGTTATTATCCAAATGGAAAGAGCTAATGGGATTTTTGTTTCTATTGTCACCGACATCGAACATCTTTAAACACCCACGGTCAGCAAAGTATCGAACACCGTTCCAGTTACTGGCAGCATGGAGTGAATTCAGGCAAGAGCCACTTCCGTCAATGGGCAGACACGTCGGAGGTGCAACGGAAAGTTATTTCAAATCAACCAGACGTGTTTTGTTAATTGAGACGAGCAGGGGACAAATGGGGAGTCAGTGGGCATGGCCGAGTGAGTCTGCAGCGTTGATGGCCATGACCTTCTTGGAAAGGCACCTGGGCAGTGCCCGTGAAAACTAAACATGCACACTACCTTCCAGCCCAGAAAACTTAATGTTCAGAATCATAGCTAACGGAAACATTCACGGAAGGGCCCAAACACACACACATAGGTATCGTTGCATGGGGTGTTTCTAAAATGAACAACCAGAGACCATCTAAATGCCACCAAACAAACCCTGGTACATCCTATTACGGGATACAATGGGGCCACTAAAAAGATGACTGACATTCTGAGCCAGACCACGGCCCCCCTGTGTGGGGCTGCCCTGTGCACCGTGGGAGGGTCAGCAGCATCCTTGGACTAGATGCTAGAAGCACCATCACCTCCCCTTTGTGACATCCAAAAATGTCCCTAGACATTGCCAAATGCCCCTGGGGAGCACATAGTCCCTGGCTGAGAATCACTGGTCCATAGGTCTGACGATGGATGATGTTAGCAATTATTTTGGGGCAGAAATAAAGAAACTGAAACAGTAAAAATATTATGAATCCATAGCAAAAGTGAAGATAAAAGATGAAATTGTTACTAATGGCTACTTCTGGAAGAGGGGGACTATCCCTTTTCCTTTCTGTATTTCTATATTAATTGAATTTTTTATAACAAGTATTAATAATTTTAATTTAAAAAGCTTAATAACATACCAAAAGACTCTCGCATGTGGCCGTGAGTGCTTGTGTGTGTTCGCATGTGCGAGTTCCTGAGCGTCAGCCGACAATGGGACGCATGTATGCCCTTGTCACTCGGGAGGCGCCTCGAGCTCCTTGGAAACCAGCAGATGTTTCTCTCAATTACTGATTTTTGAGAGCTTGGTGTTTCCTGACATGAGCCAGGGCGGCGGGCGGCGCCCGGGGAGGGGAAGTGAACTGGGGCTGCGTCTCCAAGCCTCTTGGACAAAAAGCACCGCTCTGCATCGCTCTGAATCAGACGGCACAATGTGGCCGTATTTAGCCACTTCTCAATAGCTCCTCATTCAGTCCGCGGGGCCTCCCTGATGCCCGCCGCGTGCTGGAGAGCCCCCGGGGGTCAGCCGATGACGGGCACCGTCTGGAGGGGGCTCAGCGCTGACCCCTGTGGCTCTGCCTCTCAGGAGCGAGGGGCCCAGCTCTTCCCGGTCTCACCCGGGGCAGAGGCTGCTGGCCAAGGACGGGCACCGGAGAGGCTGGACAGGCACCCCCACATCACGCGCCCAGGAATTGAGTGTGATTCAGTAAACACTGGAGAGCAGAGATTGTCCCGTGGTCAGTGGGAGCCCTGGAGCTGGCCTGTGTGAATCCAATCCCCCAGCTCTCCTGTGTCCAAACGTGACAGCAGGAAGTTATTCATGCTCTGTGCCTCAGTTTCCTCATCTGTTAAAGTGGAAAACCACTGTCACCCACCTCACGGGTTGCTGCGGTGGAGCGGGTGGAGTGAATGCATATTAAGTGCCATGAGCAGCATCTGGTGTATCATCAAGTGGGCAGTGAACATCAGCTGTCACTAACGAGGGCCACTCACTCGCTAGGCCCACCTCCCACCCTCCCGAGCCCCCCCCCATCACCAACGGCCTCCTGGCTACTGGCATGGCCCTCCCAGCCGCCGGCACCCTGGCTACCCTGCAGTCAGCTCTACCATCCTGCCGCTGAACCTTTGCCCGGGTTGGTGACCCGCCCCGGGATGCCCTCTCTCCTCCAGCTGCCAATCCTCGGTGGCCCGCGTCTAGCCCCACCCAACTGCCCAGCCCCTGCAGCCACTTCCTTCTCTGGCAGTTTTAAACTCTCCCATGTGGTGGTTAATTTTGTAAATACCACCCAAGACATCTGCTGTGACTTCTAAGAAAATGCTTAAGTCACGACGTAGCCTTTCGTCAGTCTATGTCTTGTTGCCCGTTAGTCTGGCCACTCCCTCAGACTGCAACATTCTCCTACCTCGGCCTCGCAAAGCTGGCACATGCTCAACAAGCAGGAGCCCTTGCACCGGTCTCGAACCGGCAGACTCCTCCTCACCCCTCAGAGCCCAGCCCTGGCTGCCCGAGAGGATCCCCTATACCCTACTACTGCTATGATGCCAAGCTTAGGCCACCACCATGTGGGACTCCCAACTATAAAACAGTCTTTCCCCGGCACCGGAACCTCAGTAGTGCTCAGGCAGCAAAGAGAGCAGTAGTTGGTCAACACATGACCGGCCAGGCTGCCTCCACTCCGGAGGGCTTGAGGTGCGGGCCTGGATACGGCACACACCTGTGCCCCACACCTGACCCTGCTACCCACTCCTGCATGACCCTGAATGGTGGCCTCACCAATCTGGGCTCATTTCTCCGCCTTCAGACCCTGTGACCGAATGGTGCCTCACCCGTGCAACTAACATGAGAATTCCATGGGGCTTACAGTGCCAGGCTCATTGTAAACCCTACAAGTGACAGCCACTGTTGGGCTGTTCCTAATAGCAACAGTTCTTACTTACAGAAGTGGCCGTTCCCACCTGCCTCCAACCCTCTGTTTGGAGCAGAAGGAAAGGGGGACCTTTGGTTTCCCCAACTTCGCATAATGAGGCCCTAACCCCCAGTGTGGTCGTATGTGAAGGTGGAGCCTAAGGATGCAATCACAGTTCAAAGAGGTCGCAGGGTGGCACCAAATCCAACAGGATTAGTGACCTTACAAGAAGAGACACCAGGGAGAGCTCGTTCTCCCCCTCACCCCGTCCCTCCACGTGCACCGGGGAAAGGCCACTTGAGGATGGCCTTTGTAGGCCTGGAAGCAGGCCCTCACCAGAACCCAAGTTTGCCGGTTCTTTGAACTCGGACTTCCCAGCCTCCGGAACTGCGAGAATAAACGCCTGTTGTTCAGCCACATCATCTGTGGTGTTTTATTAGCACTGCAGCAGCCTGAGCGGTCTAAGGCACCCTGTACAGACAGAAAGGGCTGGATGGACCCCGGCCCTGGGAGACGGGCCTGCAGAGACCCAGCTGTGCCCTGGGGCAGAGCAGCCACCTGCCCTCCATCCCCACGCAGGGACACCTGGGCGTCCGACTTTATCTTCCATGAAAGACATTTTCTCTTGTTGTCTAACTATGTCACTCATTCACTCATTCGAGCAGCACACACTTACCGTGCACTTACCACGTGCCAGGCCCTGCACCAGGCACCGGCGATTCCCGGCAAGCTGGGGCGGCCCCCCACCCCCAAGCTGGGGCACTTTGAATCCTGCCGATGGTCCTCTCTGCAGCAAAGCAATGCGAACCTGTGCCCCCAGAGACCCGACTGAAAGTACTTCTGGATCACCTGGGACCTTCCGAAGCCACGTGACAATAGGGAATGTGCAACAACAGGTATGTTACCACGTCCCGTGCCGCACGCCCCATGAGACGGGGTTTCTCCCATCTCATTTAACGTTCCCAGCCACTCTCCAGGAAGCACCCCAGTCTTCTCATCACCTCATTTTAGGGATAAGGAATCTGAGGCTCAGAGAAGCGCAACAATGTGTCCAAGGTCACACAGGTTTAAGTGCAGGGCCAGACTTTACCCACGCCTGGGCCTGAAGCCTGTCGGTGTACCCACCACTCTCGCTTGTCACACGAGTGGACAACAAACTGCATGTGAAGCAGCAACCACAGAAAGCAGCCTCCTGGCAGCCCGACTCCGGAGCCAGAAGCCCCCTCACCCCCTCTGATCTCTCAGGAGGAGCAGCGGAAGGCCCAGGGCTGGAAGGCCATTTCCATCCCGACACAGGCGCCTCCTCCATGCGGACTTGCCGCCCTGGGCCGTAGCCCGGCTCCGCACATGTATGTGGGACTCAGAGTCCCGGGGAAGACCCTGGCCCGCAGCCGTGGCAACCCTTGCTGGGAGTCTGTTTCACAGTTCTGCGGAGGAAGGTCTGGGAGCCTCAAGTCGCCCCGAACAGACCGCAGGGCAGGGCCCTCGACAGGGGAGCTCAGGCGGGAGGGGCAACCTCACTCCTGCGGGGGCGAGCAGCGAGGTGAGCGAATGAGCGAATGTCTTTCGGAGGGCTCCGCGTGTGGCACCTGTGTCCTTCCCTCTTGGGGCGTCTGTCTGTCTGTCTCCCGTGTGATTGTCTGGGGTCTAAATCTGTCGAGTCTCTCCCTGTGCCTCCATCTGCACGAGTCTCTTCCTCTTTCTTTTTCAGGCAACAGGCAAAACAGATTCCAAGAAGGAAGTTACAAGCCTCCCAGACACCAGCCGCCTCTCCTGTCCCCACCCCACGGGTGAGGCTGTTCTAGCCCCTGGTTTCACTTCCTTTCCAAACTGTGTCTTCCAGAAGCCGAAAATCCCAGTGACAGAAAGACCAAGGTTCTGACCAACTATTCTAGGAAGGAAGCAGGGGAGGCTCGTGGAGCCTTTTCTCCAAGCTCCGGATGGGGACCCAGCAAAGCTGTGGGAGGCAGGTGGCTCTGAATTCAAATCCAGACGCAGCCACTTCCTGTACGTGTGACCTGGGGGGTTACACGGGCCCTGGCCACAGCTTCCCCGTGGTAAAGCGTGGACCAACAACAGTATCGACCTCACAGGACTGCTAAAGGGTGGACTGAGCAGGTATATATAGGTACTAGCTCTCCAAACACTAGCGTGTACACAGTAAGTGCATAATAAGTGGTGGCCATCATCTGATGACAAAGCAGGCAGCCTGGCCTGACGGGGGGAGGACAGCGGGCGCGTGTTTATGAATGATCTGGCGAGGCCGATGGTGCGCAGGTAAATTCAATCTATAGGATCACAGCTGGTAGGAGAGGAGAAAGGGAAATGGTGAGAGAAGTCGAGAAACCAGGAAAATCCATCAGGAGACAGACCTGCACGGGAGCTGGCGGCAAGGCTGGCTGGCGGATCCTGCCACAGGGAGGTGCTGCCCCGTCCTGACCACAGTCCACACGGAGGGCCCCGGGGCTGAGGCTGGGAGGCACTTGGGGGTCACCGCTCAGGCTGCGTGTTCTCCTTGTCTCCCTCCCTCCCCTGCGAACACACCCGCTCTATTCTAACCCAGCAGCCAGAGCAATTTTTTAAAAAGCATCCACTGAGTCACTGACTCCCCGTCACACCCAGATTAAAACCCCCACGAGACTCACCCAGCCTCATCGTGTGCTTCCCCCCTCGTTCCCTTGCTCCCACGCTCCAGCTACCCTGGCCTTTTTCTTGTTCCCACCCCAGGGCCTTTGCACGAGCAGTTCTCTCTGCCGGGGGCACTCTCCCTGGGTCGCTCGTCCCAAGTGCACCCTCGCCTCTCATCTCACCCTGCATCTCCCAACAGCCTGCCTTGGCCACGAGGGGGAACGCAGTGTAAGATTAGGAGCCTGGATTATTCCGGCTCTGGGACCAGCTCTCTGTCTCTGCTGCCGTATCTGTGCCATGGGGCGAATGATGGCCCTACCTGGCTGGGTGGTTTGAGGATTGTAAGGTAACCAGAAAGCGCCTGGCACTGAGTGTCAGCTTCTATGAGAAACCACGTTCTTTGTTAATTTGCTTGCCTGTTTTTTGTTGATTTCACCTCACCCGCAAGAAAACCCCATGACAGGGCCCTTGTTTATCTCGTCGTCACTGTATCCGTGGTGGTCAACGCCACGCCTGGCACAGTAAGTTGCTCTCAGTTAACATTTGGAGGAGGAAGGGATCCACATCGAATGTCCATTCACCAG
This sequence comes from Lemur catta, assembly GCF_020740605.2. Lineage (NCBI taxonomy): Eukaryota > Metazoa > Chordata > Mammalia > Primates > Lemuridae > Lemur > Lemur catta. The sequence continues at coordinate 46,844,124 of NC_059144.1, forward strand.
GGCGCATGTCTTTCCACAGAGGCCAGGGGAGAGCACGGGTGTTAATGAAAAGGGAAGGGCCTTTCAAAAACTGAACACGCACCTACCGTATGACCCTGCAGTTGTGCCCCTGGGCATTGATCCCAGAGAAGCGAAGACTTAATGTTCACAGAAAACCTGTGCACGAGTGTTCATGGCAGCTTTGCTTGTAACAGCCAACAACTGGAAGCAACTCAGATGTTCTGCAACAGGTGAATGGTTAAGCTAACCACAGTCCCTTCATACTTGGAGCACTACTCAGCAATGAAAAAGGATGCACTACTGATATTACAGTGACCTGGATAAATCTTCTAAGCCTCATGCTGAGTGGAAAAAGCCAATCTCCAAAGGTTACATACTGTATGATTCCACTTACATAACACTCCCAAGATGACAAAACTGTAGAGATGGAGAACAGATCAGTGTTTGTCAGGGGTGAGGGAGGCGGGTGAGGCTATACAAGGGTAGAGCAAGGGGTCCTTGTGATGGGACTCCTGTGTCTTAACCGTGGTGGCTACACAAACCTACACATGTGATAAAACTGCACAGAACTAAATACACACACACTCAAGCTCAAATGAGTGCATGCAAAACTGGGGAAATCTGAATGAGGTTGATGTGTGTAATAAATGTCAACTGCTGGCTATGGCACTGCACTGTAGTTACGTAAGATGTTACCACTGGGGGAAGCTCAATGATGTGTTCATGGGATCTCTCTGTATTTCCTACATCTGCATGCTAACCAACAATTATGCCAGATAAAAAGTTTGCTTTTTTTTTTAAAAGGGAACTGTCTGGGAGAACCCTGTCCCTCACTGTCACTAGGATCACCCTGGCAGAGCCCAACGCCGCAGCCTTAAGCGATCCCTGGGGCGCGACCCAGGCCTGGCACTGGGAGGGTGGTTTACTGCAGGGGGAGGGAAAAGCCGAAACAGAAGCCGCTACCCTCCCTCCCAGCCTCCCCCGTCTCCCGAGCACAGCATCTGCCATCTGGCTGCTGCCGCCAGCCAAATGAAACCATCTCGCGGCTGTCATCTCTCAACTTGCAGGTCTGGCTCCCAGGTTTGAAGATTAAATTCTAAACATGTCATTTAAAATTTAGAAATGAAGAAAGAAGATTTTAAGTACCCTGGAAGCATGGGTTCCTATTGTCTTCCTCACGGACGTGAGCCAAGAACCTCCAACCTCTTTCCTAAGGGCACATAAGACCCTGGGGAGGGAGAGCAGTTTGAGTGTCCCCAGTGTGAAGTACCACTGTGTCCTCAATACAATCAAACGTCCCCAATACAATGTATCAAAGTATCGATGTATTGCCACTGTAGGGTATCACAGTAAACTATCATTGCATCCCCCATACAATCAAATATCTCCAATACAATCCATGAAGTAACATTATATACTCAAGATAAAGTATCACGGTAAAGTATCAATATATGACTCATAACAAGAAAACTGCAAACTCCACTGCCAGTGACCACTTCGGCTACAGAAGAGTGAGGAGCCCCAGGGATCTCTGAACAACATGGGTGTCTCGGAAGAGGAGCATCCTCGTGTCTTCTCAGGAAGACTGAACTGGGCTGGAGTTGGTATGTGACAGAGTGCCCAGAAGGGAGGACTGGCTTAGATGGCATGGTCAGGGGCAGCCTCTCTGAGGAGGTGACCTTTAAGCTGAGACCCAAAGGATGAGGGGAGCTGGGAGAACAGTCCTGGACCAAATGACGGCAAGTGCAAGTGCCCTGGGGTAGGAATGTTTGTCTCTTTCAAGGGCAAGAAAGCCTATGTTTCCAGGGCATAGAAGGGGGATGTGGTTGCTTCGGGGCCAGGCAAACTTGCACCGAGAGTTGCTAGGGATGGCTCCCTGCGTGTATCCGAGGCAAAGTCAGCACAGATAATGTAAGCTTGAAAATGATTCAGGAATCTTTTTCCAATGTGATTTTCCAAAGAAGGCTACGCATCAGAATTGCTGTGGAGCAACATGGGAGCTCCACATCCAACAGACCAAATCAACTTTCGGTGGTGGGTCCAGGGACCTGCAGCAAATAGTCTGTTTACACGCACCCGGCTGCAGATTAACAGACTCCAGCAGGCGTTCACTCCTTTAGTGGAGGAACCGTTAGTTCAAATAAACCCTTATGTTGAAGCCCAGGATGGAAAAGCAACTGCTAGAGCCTAATATTTAAATTGATTATGGCAGAAGCGGGATGTCACCCGGCACCTTGAGTGGCTCAGAGATCCCTGGCGTGATCAGGGTTGTGAATGACCCAGGGAGAGACCCCGGGGAAAAACTAAGCCCTGATGCTGGGTGTCTGGGGCCGGGGGGCTTGGAAGCCCCTGACATGGGTCAAATGAGGAGAAGACAGGACCAGAGAGGGGAAGGAGTTTTCCAGAGTCACAGAGCAACTGGGCAAAGCTGGTGAGAGCTGGTGCCTGCTCAGTCCCTTGGGTACAGGCTGCCCACCCGGTCAGGGTGAGGATCACGGTGGCTGAGACCTCGCCCATCTTTGCTAGGTGAGACCAGCTCGTGGCACGGAGCCTGGTTCTTACTGCAAGCCCCAGGGAACCCTGGTGGCATCAGTGAATGGTGAAAATGACTTCTGCCCGCCAGACACTCAGACACGCCAGCAGGGAGAGTTGCAGCCATCGCCCACGCCTGACAGATGAAGAGACCAGCAAGAGCGCTAACCCGCCAGCCCACACCCAGACAGCCACCCCAAGCACAGCTTTAGGGCCAAGGTGATGGCTCTTAGTGGGGATGATTTTGCCCCCCCGGGGGACATCTGATAAGGTCTGGAAACATTTGTGGTCATCACAAGCGGGAGGGGTGTTATTGGAGGGGTGTTATTGGCATCTAGTGGGCGAGGGGATGTGGCTGAACATCCCGCCAGGCACAGAAGAGCACTGCCCAGCCCAAACGCCAACAGTGCCGAGGTGGAGAAACTCTGGATTAAACAAGACAGTGGCCGCTATCCGAAGCGCGGTGCCCGGTCCACAGTGCCCGCTCCGTGACCGTTAGCCAGGCAACAACCGACTCCTAATCAGGCCCCAGTATGAAGACAGCAGCAGGGGCCTAAATCACACCCAACTGGTGTAAAGAATAACAACAACCGAGTCCAAAAATCTGATTTGAAAGCCAACAATTAGGGAAAGGTGCTTGCTGTGGTTTCGTGTACAGTTGTAAGAAACAGTAAAGATCTCCACATACCGGACACCCGGTTCCCCCAACGGTAGCCTCCTGCAAACTCTATTGTTCATACTCGTGGTTCTCCCAGATGAACCAGAAGCTTCTGTACTTTTTAGCAGTCCTCATTCTACAGGTAAGGGTCCTGGAACCCAGCCAGTCCCTCCTCAAGGTGACAAAGCCAGCTGGGAACTGTGCGTGGTCACCACACGTCTCTTAACAGACCCCCCCCCCCAATGACCGCTGAGCTGCTCCCCCCAGGTCCTCCCACGGATGACTCCTCATCCCTCAAGTCTCAGCAAAAGGGTCAGCCCCTCCGGGAGGCCTTCTCAGAGCCCTGCCAGGTAAACGGTCACGTGACCCTGCCCCGAGTCCCCCCACTCCCCACGAGAGCGAGAGCTCCCTGAGGGCAGGCCTGTCTGTCTCATTCATCTCCAGCTCCTTCCGAGCTCAGCTACCTGACAAATGAACAGGCAATGGCCCGTTCCCCGCACACCAGGCCCCAGCCCTTCCCTCCAACAATCTGTGTATACGTCTGTACACGCTGCATTTAATTAAAGGTTACAGTGTAGCAACGGCTCCAGGTGGGAGTGACAGCTGCAGCGGAATCCTCCCGGTGCTCAAGGCAGACCAGCTCCACCTCCTCCTCTGCCTGACCTCAGCCGAGCTGTTCTCTCTCAGAGCCTCGGTGTTTTCATCCATAAAATGGGGGAAAGGACGGCCAGCTCCCCTTGCAAACCTCAGCATGAGGTCCCGGTCCTGGGTCTTCCTGGCATGTCAGCTGCTCGCCCGAAGTCGTTTCCCCAGGACCAGGCTCCCACTGCCCTAAAGAGAGCAGCTTCCTTGGCCGACACCCCACACACCTGGGAGGCGACAGGACACGGCGGGGGGTGGGGGGTACAGCTGCGCTGACCGGCTGTGACCCGCACCTCTGCGTTTTTCAATTTAAAAAAAAAAAACCAGCACCCTCACCCCATCGAGAAAGCCTGTGTCCCCATTGCCAGCAGAAACCAACTCTTCCTGGAGGAAGGAAAGTTCAACCGACGAGCTATAAATATTTCTGCCAGGCGCTGCCGGGAGCCGGGCTTTCTGCGCGAGCAGCCCCGCTGAAAAGGAAGGCAGCGCGCCAGATTTGTTTCGAATTATGAAAATAGATGTTGTCTCCCCCCCACATCTGTTTTGCCTGACAAATGAGCAGCATTTCGCCTCCTAAATAAGGCAGCGCACCGAGACCATCTTGCAACTCCGGCTTCTCCAGCTCTTCGGAAAAGAAGAAGAAGTTCGGGCCTCCCAGATCTGAGCTTTAGGAAACAGACTTTTTTCAATGTCGTCTCTCAAGCCACAGGCTCTGGAGGCATTTGTGCCATGCACGTCCTTCAGCTCGGCTCCCCCTGAGCAGGCCGCAGCTGCTCACAGCGGAGGGAATGGACATCCCCTCGGCTCTTTAAAAGAAGACCAGGAGACAGACACACGATCTATTATAAAAATTGCAAAAAAAAAAAGCCTCCATGCCCCAAGCCAAGAGTGCATTTCTCACGTGCCAAAAAAAGGCCGATTTTTGGAGGGGAACATCAATGCCGCTGCCATTCATTTCCCTATGCCGCGCTGGCTTGGTGACTGGGTTAACATGATCATTGTCCTTTAATTACTCCAGGACAGACCCAATTATAGCGCAGATGCGTCTGCCAGCCGAAGGATCCAGTATTTGCCAGCCCATCCTTCTTGAGGAGCATATCCGATCGGGAACTTGGTGGCGGAGGCAGGTCTGCAGCATGAAAACTTGGTGACGTGGTTTTGGCCTCTGTGTTTTGTTGTTGTTGTTTTTTTAGGGCTCCTTCCCCCGAAAATACTTCACTTTGGATTTTTCTTCTTAAAGATGTTATAATTACGGGACAGCAGGGAGAGACACCTCAATGATCATATAACTTAAAGTATCACAAACTCAGACAACCAACTTGTTCCCTCCGGGGAGGATCTGCAGGATTTCAGGGTAAGGATGCTAAGCAGCTTGGACTCAGGAGCACCTTGCTCAGCTGCGGCACAAGCCCACATAAACCCGTGCCCGGCACAATGGAGTGGCCCTTTAACAGACCACCCCTGCCGATGGGGTCTCTGCTTTGGAAGTGGAAATAAAAAGATCAGGCTAAGAAACCCAGGCGTTATGAGACGTCTATCTCCAGCAGATGAGACGTCCACGCCCCCCATTGCCCCGCAAGCAAGTAGACTGACAGGCTGGGTCTGCTTCGTCCGGCAGGAATGAGATGCAGTTTGGGATCCCAGGAGACATCTGGTCAGCTGCCGACCCCTAACCCCTCCTCCCTACCTTTTGTGCCCCCTACCACGTAAGGACCAGAGGGCAGATGGATGACTGCTGGCGGCAGGTGGAAATTTATGGCTTTGAAGCCAGGTCAACAGCAATGACAATAGTTTTCAAGGTGGGGGGAGTTAGGGGTCTGGCTGAGGGGGGGGGCAGGGCAAGGTCATCTCTCCATCCCGCAGCACTGACTCCAGAAGGGAGCTCTGGAGCCTGCATCCTCCTGGCCTTAACATACAGCTGCCCGGTAACTCAGTGCAATTTCCCAAGCCCACTGGGCTTCGTGGCTGCCCGACAAGGGGAGGGGAGGTTGAGAGCCACTTTCCAGCCCCGAGTACTGCAGAGTCCAGAGGAAGCCCAGGGCGGGCGCACTTTCCTGGTGGCAGGCAGGACAATGCCTATTTGGTCTCTGCCCGATTCCTGCGGGGACAAGTGATGGGTGACTGGGGAGACCCTTTAGCCCCACAGCCTGTCCCCTTTTCGCTCGGGCAACAATGACCTAGTTGCTATGGCAATCAGGTTAATTAATGCATCTATTTGGCAGAACTAAAACCTTGGACCCACTCAAATAGCCCTGATATTTTCATCATTAGGAAACGAACCTGTGGTGTTTTATTAGTCTCTGCACGAAACACAAACAAACACAAACACAAAAGAAGCTACAAGAAGTGGAGGAAGTTGTGGGGAGGGACTGGGGGGACCTCTGCCCACCCCTCAGCTAGGAGAAAACCTGGAATGTCACTTTTCTCTCTCTCTCTCTCTTTTTTTTTTGATGATGGTATAAAATTAGCACAGTTAAGTAAATGTGTTATGAACACAAGGCCGCTGCCAGGAGGCAGAGCGCCTTCATTTAAGGGAGACTCGCTGGAGACCAGTTTAGGGAGGGAGGGAGATCAAATGGTCAGGGGGTGGCGTCTGCAACCCTCCCTCGCAGCGTAACCGGAGGGAAAAGCCATTTCCCCGGAGAACGTACATCTGCGGACGTCTAGACAGTCATAAAGAGGACAATTAAAAACAGAAAAAAGCTGGGAGCCGCAGTCACTCCCTCGCCAGGGCACCCACCCGGCTGCAGCCCCGCGCCAACTGCCCGAGCAGGTGAAAAATTATAAAAACAAGAAAAGCCAGCGTAGGCTAGCAGGAGGCCGGGGGAGCCTGGGCCGAAAGCAGTTTATGAGCAAGTGTTTTGAAATCCCACTTTAAATAAGCCGGTAAATGAATTCAACCTTGTCAGATCTCTCTCCCCTCACGCAGACCAAATATTCCGCTGGCGTGCTGTCTAGACACAGATAACAAAGGACTTTTTACAGCGCGCAGAGACGCGCTGACAAAGTAGCCATTTAAAGATGCAGTATTGCTTTCTCCGTCTAAAACGATTTGTCAGATGGACTTAAATGAAAATGCTAAGTTATCGGTCTGGTCTGGGGTCTGCTGGTGGACAGGGAGGGGGGAGGGCGCTAGCTGTTCCGGAGAACTAGAAACCATCATCTGTGACTGGGCTGTCCTCCAGGTCGCTCTGAAAACAGGACTGTACGTGGCGACCAGCAAACAATTCTTGCTGTTCTTGTTCTAAGAAGCCGCCTGCTGAAACATTTCTAGCACCTGGCAGGGGCAATTTTGTTGGAGCACTGTTCACTTCAAGGAAGGGTGTGTGGCAAAAAGGGTTAAATTAAAATGCATGGGGAGGTGTTTGCGAACTTGTCTCCACCTGCTTCTGGTGGAACATAAATGTCACCTCCAACTTTGCATTTTGCAGGTGTGGCTCCTGACCCTCGCTGTACAAAGGGTCATTGTGAAACGGGTCGTCCTTCCTGCCAGGAAAGAACGGCAGTGTTGGAGGTGGGTCGGCCGCCAGGGTGTGCCCCTGGGGCATACTCAGGGTGACCCCAAACACCCTCTGAACTAGGGAGGGGGCCCCCCCTCAGCCAGACAGAGTTCAAAGAAGGGAGGAACAGCACCGGGGGCTCCCGGGGCCTCAGCACAGGCGTCAGCTGACCTCTCCCCATGTTACAATCTGGGGCAGCCCGATAGGGACGAGTCTCCTAAGTGGGGGTCTCTAGTTCTTCCCCTTGGGATTGTCAGTTTCCAGTGCAAGATCTGCTCTGCCTGCCAGGTGCCCGACGAGGGATCGCTCATTCCACCAAACTACGCCACCTTCTCTGCCAGGGTGCCAGCCGAACGGTCACTTTCTTTAGCTGCTTCCCTGTTAGTGGCAACTGCTATCTGAGACTAGTCTGCCCTCCCTCCCTCCCTTCTTCTCCTAAACGTCGTGGAGTCCAGACATTAGAGCTAGACAAACTCCAGGCTCCACCACTTTCAGGCCAGGTAGTCCAAGGCAAGTCACCTCTCTGAGCCTCAGTTTCCTCAACTGTGAAATGGGGTCCAGACCACCTGTCCCAAAAGACTGTTATCAGGATTAAATACTCTCATGGCACCGGCCACTAGCACAGCATCCTCCTTGCCTCCTGTACAGCAAGGCCCTGGGCTGCCGTCACCTGTGTGGGGGGCAACAGCGACCTGCCTCGGTCACGTGCAATGAGGAGGAGGAAATGACAGAGGGGCAGAGGGGTGCAGTTCAGTGCTGGACCCACGCTGAGCACTCCATGCACAACACCACTGTTCAGCTCAGGGCCCCCACCAAGAACAGGGCTGTCTATGCCAAAGCACTGGGAAAGACTGTGTCACTGACATACACCCTGGAGAGCCTCTCCCAGCAACAACCCCCAGAAGTGAGGGGAGAGTTACAGGCTACATGTCAGAGGACCATAGACTTGAATGTCCCCTTTTTTTTATTTCTGAGTTTTACATGCTCGTTTTTAATAATCGCTTTTTGAAAGGCTGCTCCTACTGTCCGCTCCTCTGTAGTGAACAGCTCACCGGCTCTGCTGTCTGTGGGCAAAGCCTCTGGTTTGACCCCAGACGCGGATGTGCAGGTTCTGGAAGAGATCTGCTGAGGCGGAGGTGATTGGGACTCTGAACGGTGTTCTCTCTTGTCTAGGTGTTAACTGGCGACTTCCTGTTTCTCTGGGCGGTCTCCTGAGCCCGGGGCAGGTCTGAGCTCTGCAGTGATGGCATGTCGGAGGTCCCCCTGCCATTTAACAGACAGACCCCAAGGCCAGAGCAGATGGGACTTGCCCAGCGTGACCCAGCCAGGACCAGAAAGAACCCTGTTACTTCTTGCATTTGTGATTTCCCCACACGCCCACTGCCACTCCTGGTCCGGTACCCAAGGCAGACATTACTAATCAACTGCCACACTGTTTCTCAAAGGGCCCTGCCCCGGCCTCAGGAGCTCCCTCTCCCCAGGGCCCCAGGAAGGCTCCGCTCCTCGCTCCTCGGTCAAATTAAATTTTTGCCCAACTCTTCCCCAAATATAGTCATGGGGAGTCGTTGACCTGAAAGGAAATGACAAAATATTCAGAGGAAGGATAAGCAATCGGCAAGACAAGACCAGGGAGAGGTGGGGAGCAGCAGGAGCAGCCGGGCGCCAGGAGCCGTCACATCATCCACAGAAACCTCCGGCCTCCGCCACGGGCCGCGCTCTGCCTGCCCTGCTCAGTCCCACACTCACCCTAGCTTCCCCAAGCTCACCTCACACCCACAGGGGTGAGCGACTCTCTCCCCTCTGCGGTTTCCCATCCAGGGACACAAATCTGACCCTGGCTCCGGAACGTGCACCCGCCCTGGGTTCTGTCCATCTTCCCGCCCGCCATCAGCACCTCTGCCTTCAGCGTGACCTTGCCCCCCCAGCTTCCACCTGGTACAGCCACCACCACCAGTGCCCTTGACCACGGCAGGACGACCCCACACTGCTCTCCCTGCCTCCAGCCAGCCATGCAGCAGCCTGCTACCCTCCCCTGCTCTAAACCTATACAGGGCTCCCCGGTGCCCCGGAGTCAACGCCATGCTCCTCTCCCACCCTGCAGGGTCAGGCCTGTCCCCGCAGCCCTGTCTCCAACTGCTCTGCTCTTCCCCCATCAGCTGCAGCCACCTCTCTGAGGTACCACATGCTTTTTCCGACCTCAGCACGAAATCCTCACCCCTGAAGATGAACTCTTGCTCCTCCTTCCCTAAAGCTGGGGCAGCAGATGCTGGGGCCTGAGTGGGCAGGACGCCTGGATTCCACCCCAGTTCCCCAGTGCCACCCCTGGGCACAGCAGAGCTAGGAGGCACCTTCTGGTGGGGACAGGCTGTTCAGAGAGGGTGAGTGACTGGCTACATCACAGAGCAGAAAGTCGGGAGCAGAAGTGGGTCCTACGTGGGCCAACTCCCACCCTGGGCAGGACATCCCCACTCAGCCACTGGCTTCCACACACACTCCTGCCCCAGCGTCACCCTCCACTTTCAAGTACTTCTCTTTCCGACTGGCAGCCTGCCCACCCTGCGGTGGGCTCAGCCCAGGCTCCGCTGGCTTTGAATTCACCAGCGGAGGGGCCCCTGGATGTGTCTTTTCTATTCTAAGGTTTCTGTTTTCCTGCTTGGGCCAGTGCAACCATGTTCCAGTAGCCTCATTCCAGTAACTATGCAGGTGGCACGTTGGGGAGGGGTCTTGGGGCATCACTCGTGTTAAATCCGGGCTCCTCAGTCTCAGCCTGGCCGACCGTGCTCCTGTGCATGGTAGGATTCCAGCAGCACCACTGGCCTCTACCCACTGGGCACCAGGGCAGCCCCTCCATGCCCCATGTGTGACAACCAAAAAGCATCTCCAGACGTTGACAACGTCCCGGGGTAGCCGAGAACCCCAGGCTGAGAGCTCTTACGTGGGCAGCTGCCGAGCACTGCTGGGCGGAAAGGGCCGAATCCTTAGCACCAGGTGGTCATACTCACCCCGTGCCACGCCGGGAATGAGAACCATCTGAAGTAATCGTCACATTCGTCCACCCTGCGAGCAACTACGGTGACCGTCCATGGCCCCGTTCTACAGGTAAGGCAACGGAGGCTCACAGCAGTATAGACCTTGCGAGTCAAGAACTGAGCTTAGAACCAGAGAATCAAACTGCAGATTCCGAGTCTCTCCTTAGCCAGCACCAGCTCCCAGGCAGCACACATGCGGAGCCTCTTGTCACCAACGGCCATCGGGACAAGGTTGGCTTTGGGGCTCATATGTCCTTGAGGAAGTTTCCTCTGCCCTGCCCTTTGGACGCACCCGGACGTGGTGAGCGTCCCCTGAGCAGGTAGAGCGTGGCACGCCACGTCTGTCCCCAGGGGCTTCTTTGGCTCAGACCTGGCTGAGCGCTGCCTCTGGGCCTTCGGTTCCCGCTGGCAGCCTGCCCCAGACTTATTGGCACAGGCCGTGGGGTTTTATTTAGACGGTGTCAGCTAAGCAGCTCTGGAGCATGGGCCCGAGTGGGCGTCAACTTGATTGGGTTTCAAAATGCGTTTCTGTCGGAGAGCTGCCTCCATCGTTATAAACTGGAGCACGTTTTGCCGGTGGGCTTGGTCACTCACCGGGCAGCAGAGGGAGAACCGGCCACCTCTTTTGAAGCTTGTTTCCCCTCAGCCACCCCCACCCCCTTCCTTCCGTCTTGGCCCAAATCCCACTTTCTGGGGCCCTCCCCCAACCCCTCACCCTTCTGAACAAAAGGGAGCATGAGCGTCTAGACCGCCAGTCTGAACGTGAGAAGCGGGTATTGTGTGACCAGGACGGAGGCCTGGCCTTCCCAGGCGGAAGGGTCGGTCGGAGGGTGGGGGCGTGGGGCGAGGTGAGGGGCGGCTCTGGGCCGGTCCACCTTTGGGGCACAAGACACTGCCCCGTCCCTCCTGAGACGGAGATGTGGCTGGAGCCCAGTGCCCGGAATCGGACCTGGGACATTGCCAAGACTGGACATACTGTCTCCAAATGAGACGCTGGGAGTCCCTCTGCCCGTCTGTAAAGGAAGTAGTTAGTCTGCAGGACGTGCTCAGCACAGCGGCCGCCCAAGGATCAGCTGTGTGTCACGGAGATCACTAGAAGCCTCCTGTGGCTTCCAGGCCGAGGTGACCAGGAGACCTGGAGTCTTCCTGCCTCTGCCTCTCAAGACCAGGAGGAGGAAGGCCTTGCCCTGGGGTGGGGCAGGGGCCACGGCTGGCTAGCTCTGTGACCCCAACCCCTGCTTACCCTCTCTGGGTCTCGGGGACCCCGTCTGCACAGAGGGGCCTGGTCTTCCAGGCTTGTTTACCAGTAGAAGCGGCCGGTGCTGGACCGAGCTGACTCGGGGCTCCATGTGTCAATGGATGCAGTGGCCACACTGCTCGGGCGGATGCAGCCCCTCACCCAGGAGCAGCCGGGGCCCACTGGGTGCTGACAGTGTGCTGGGTGGTGGCTGAGCTTCTCCTGACACCCAGCTTACTTGCCCCCTCGGTCCTGCAAGGCTGCAACCGTCGGCATCACCCCGTTTCACAGATAAGGAGCGTGAGGCTGGGGTGGGTGAAGGCGCCGGCCTGTGGGACCCAAACTCGCCCTCCCCCAGCTTCCAGCCCAAGGGCCTCCTTGCTGGTCCCCAGTCCCTCTCCACTTCAGCCAGCTGGGCTGCCCGGAGTCAGGAGAGGCCCAGGCGGGCTCCACCGCACAGGTGCAAGGAGGAGACAAAGCTACACCAGCCCGGCTGGCTGGCGGAGACAAACTGCTGCAGGGAAGGGGCTGGGCTCAGCACCCAACTCCTCCACCCCTGCCACCAGCCCTCTATCAGCCTTAGATGCAAATGCACTTAAGAATATTACCCACAGAATAACTCACCTCCCCTTGCTGGAACTGCAGGCATTTTGACTTTTGTCTGTCATTTATCCAATTCTTTGAATTTCTGGTTAAATAAGGAGCGAATCACTTTTCACCATCAGAAGGGCTATGCTATTTGAATGGTGAAGCAAAGGGGAAATATGCTAATGACTCTTGTAACCCACGGGGTGGGGCATACACCCACCTGGGATCCGCAGGGTCATTTGGAAACGAGTGTCAGAAGCTCAAACTACAGACACACATGTCAGCCTGTGGCTCTGCTGCCTGGGACGGGCTCGGAGGGGGACAAAGCTCTGGCTGCAATTTTTGTAAATGCAACCAACGCCCAGCCAACCCCGTCCACCACAACCTCTGGACAGTTGTTGGTGGACATCTGTCACATGAACCTGGACCTCCTGGAGAAGGCCTGTTAAAATGCAGGATCCTGGGCTCACCCCATTTCAGTTCCACATCCGGGTGAAGAACCACCGCGGCCCATAAATGCCGATGCACCCACACCCTGAGATCTGGGGCTGCAGCTTTCGACGAGGACAGAGAAGTGGGGTCGGCAGAAAAAGGTGGGCCCGGTGCCCTCCCTGTCACCGCCTCCCGGGTCTTTTCCCACAGGACGTGTGAGAGCCGCGCTGCCCTGCACCAGGGCGTCTGTCTGTGGCGGGCGCTCCCAGCACACGAGGCCCAGTGCACAGCAGGTGCTCACAAACGTGCTGCCTGGATTCATGGACGCAGTGAAATACTGAGTAAAACCACCCACCAGTGAGGTCCCCAAACGTGCGCAGAATTGCAGACGACGGCTCCGCCCTGCCCTGCAGCACCCTCGTCAGCACAGAACTGGGGGCGCTCCCTTCTTCCCAAACAGCACCCCCCGAGGTTCCTTCAGGTGAGGGGCTGGGCCCGGTCCCTGTGTAGGCTCTGAAGGAGCAGGTGCGGGACCCATCGAGGGTCCCAGCCATGACTCGGGACGGTCACGAAGGGTCTCTGGGCCCTGGTCTCTGGGTCTCTGGGTGGGGGGTGCAGGGCGGGTGAAGGAGGTGCCCAGGGTGGAGCAGCTGCCAGCCCCAGGGGACAGGTCTGGAGAGCAGCTGGCACCCTCGTCCCCACTTTGCTGACTCCTGCTCCTACTTGCCAGGCCAGGGGTGGGGACGGGGGACTATTTTTCCCCAAAGGCAACCATTGCTCTGCTGTGGAGAATGACACAGGCCAGAGTGGAGGTGGGGACAGGCAGGACCCTCACCCTCACCCTCAGTCTCACCCCTCCCAGAGCAGGGGAGAAACCCGCCCGGGTCCCACCGCAGACTACAGCCAGGCCAGGCCAGGGCCAGGGCTACCACCTCGGGGTCTATAGATTTTGTCCACAGAGGGGCTCGGACCCACCTCACTGGTGCCCACAGCCTGGGCTCTAATGTCAGCCCCCGACTGTGTGGTCCGGGTCAACAGAAGGGGGACAGTAGAGCCCTGGGTGTGACTGGGAGGGGCTGGCACCGGTAATCCCACGGCAGAACCCCTCCCTGGGGAACACCTACCCGTGCCTGAGGGCGTGTTCTGGCCTCTCCTCCCCCGGCTCACGGGCAGGTCCTGGGCTCGCAGCATCAATACTGGAGTCTCCCGCGCCATCCAGGTAACAGAAGAGGCTGCGGCACCGTCGACCTCCCAGCCCCGAGCTGACCACTCGCCACACAGTGTCCCAGTCAGTGGGGGCCGTGGTGGGTGCTGATTACAACCCCACTTTACAGGGGAGGGAACAGAGGCTGAGAGAGGAGGAGCAGCCTGTCCGTGCACACGCTCCCACATGGGGGGTCAGACCACTGACTCCCCACGGACTGGGCCTCCCACCCCACCCATCCCCGGGGACAGGGACAGGCTGCAGGGTCAGGGCGTGGCCTGAGCATGTGTCGGAGACTTGGGGACAGGGGTGGATGACAGGGTTGTCAGGGCGGATGGCAGGACACCACAGGGCGGCCAGGACGGGGGGTTCAGGCCCCACCTCACGGTCATGGCACCTGGTACCCTGGGCCTAGCCTCCCGCAGAAGCCCCTCCTTGCTCCAGCCACCGCTCCCATAGGAGACCCAAGGTCTCCACCTGGCCTGTGGCCACGGGGCAGTGACACGGCCCCTCTTGGCCCCAGGAGGAGCTAATTCCTTGAGGGCTGAGGCTGCCGGGTGGAGAGGAGCCAGGCGGCTCTCCCACCCCGGCCACACCGCTGGCTCCGCACCCAAGGGCGCAGTGGCCTGCAGGGGCCCCTCTGTCCACCTCACTTGGGGCCGGGCCTGGCAGGCTTTAGTCAAGTCCCGGCGACGTCTCCCCTCCACTGAGCTCTCCTGAAGCCAGTGAGGCTGATCAGATCTGCACGGGGCCGTGATCGCCCCCAGCCCCCCACGTGGCTCAAGCTCAGACATGCTGGGGGGGCTGGAGCCGGGCTGCTGGGGTGCTTCGCCACTCTCCTGTCGGGGAGACCGACTGCAAGCCCCTCCTGGACCCCAGTGTCTGCATCTGCACCAAGGGGCTCACAACAGGTAGCTCCCAGGGTTCCGCACAGCAGGACAGTGTTCCGCGGTGTCTTGGGGACAGGATGCGGCTGCCTACGCGCTGTGCCTACTGTGACTGTTTTCCTCATCATAATCCACGGTTATCTCAGTAGCTGCTGTGGGTCAAGGTCTCCCAGGACGTGGGCACACCAAAATCTAATCAGAATTAACCCAGCCGGATCAGGGCACAAAGAAACATCCGGAAGCAGGGGCACCGCGATGTCCATGCTTATCTTGTGAGCAGGCCAGGGGGCTGCCACCTTGGTGTTCCTGTCCAGTGGCCAGGAACTGTATGTCTGAAGCCCGCCCGCCCCACGCCTCCCAGGGCCAGGATCTTTCACATTCCGGCCAACCTGCAATGCCTCTGTGGGTTGCAATAAAAATTCCTAGACAGGTAGTCAGTGGGAGGCAGGCCCACGGGATGCGCGGAGAGGCAGGGGAGAGAGTGCCGGCTGCCCTCCCTGGCTGCCCTCCCTGCCCTGCACACCAGGGCCAGTGGGCCGGGGGCGTCACCTCTCTGACCTTCCCCCCCAGTTCTTTCAGGACCACATCCAGGCCCAGGATCCTAGACGTGGGTTGAGGAAGATCTGCCAAACCGCATGCCAGACAGGCAGCAGAACTTCCCAACGCCTCCCTCACCGGACTTTTCCCAGCAGTAAATGGGTGATGGTGGGAGACGGGTGTTGGCAGGCGGGAGGCCCAGAGCCATTTGCTCCTCTTGCTTCCAGCGGTGTCTCCCTCTCCCCAGGGTTAAAAGGTGCAGCAGGGGGTTAGATAATAAGTCACAGATCTATCCTGCAAAATATCAAGCCATTTCAGACACCATAAAGCAACTGAATTGAAGAGATTTTTTTCCATTACAAAAAGAGAATGTAGGCTCAGAGAGCAGGATGCCACACAGTTGCGACCTGGGCAGGTTACGGACACCCCAGCCTCAGGGGACTCCGCTGCAAACCCTGTGGGGTGTGGCGAGAGCCCGGTGGGGTGGTGACAGTGTTACTCAGGAAGCACTCAGTGAAGTGTTGGCATGTCCATCATCAGCACCCTGCTGAGACTAAGGCTGGAGCCCCACCACCTGCCAGGAATCCACCTACCACCCGCCAGCTGTGTCCCTGGAAGTGAGGATGGGAGTCCCTTTCCCTGCACTCGTCCCCAATCCCCAAGGTAGGGCCACAGCCTGGGCAACAAAACTCCAACCCCCACTCCCCTCAGGCAACATGATCCTGTGACCTTGATCTCATTAGGATCCAGTTGGCCCTGACCTTCATATGGCTGGGTGACCTCAGAAGGCCAAAGAGCAAAGTGCTTCCATGCCAGAGGAGGAGCCCCGGGTCCGTGACTGCTTAAGGACCTTGAGGGTCTGGGGACGTAGCTCCCGATGTCACTCTCAGCCTTCCTGACTGTTACTGTTGCCATCTCCAAATATCCTATTAAAGGAATTAAAATTCCTCAGTATTTTTCTTTTCAACTGACATAAACGTTCAATAGATCCCCTTGTATTACTTAGCCTGGTTTTAAACAATAATACTCATAGAATCAATAATGTGCTTGTTATATTTTTCCTAACATACATTTAACCTACATTAACATAACTATTAAATTTTAAATGCTCATCTGCGTGCTATCTCAAATTTTCTCTCGGGCAACCGTTTACTCCGGGTTTGTGGATTTCCTCAACGCACATGGCTGGGTGGTTAGGACACACGGGGGTTCCACAGGATCCGGCTCCAGCTCGGCCAACTACCAGTCATGCGCCCTCGGGCACGTGACTTCTGTCCTCTGAGCCTCAGTCTCCTCCTCTGTACAATGGGTCTGGTGGCCCCAGCAGGGCTGGCTGTACCACAGTGCCTGGCACATGGCGGGCACTTGGTAAGCGAGGGTGGTGAACCAGGTGCTGCCGGGGGGCTTTCTGGCATCCCCCCTTCACAGAGGAAGAGCTAAGGCCTGGAGCCACTCTGCCGGACTCCCGCCGCCAAGGCCACTCTGCCGTTGTCTTCAGAGAACGCTGGGGGGCGGTGACCACAGCCTGCCAGCCTCACTCACTCCAAGGAGGCACCACAAGCCCCACATCAATGGCCGCGCCCCAACCCCCGGGAAGTGCGGCTCCATTC
Source organism: Lemur catta (assembly GCF_020740605.2). Classification (NCBI taxonomy): domain Eukaryota; kingdom Metazoa; phylum Chordata; class Mammalia; order Primates; family Lemuridae; genus Lemur; species Lemur catta. The sequence goes on from NC_059144.1 coordinate 46,860,980, forward strand.
CGAGGTCCGAGCTGTCTGGGAGGAAGGCAGCCTCGGTGCTCACCGCCGCTTAGTAACCGCCTGCCCAAGACATGATTCATACCTGTCTGGGGTCACCCACATCCTCATTCCCTGCAAAGGAATGCAAGCCAGGTGAGGCGGGTGGGTGGGCAGCAGCCGATGGGGGGGCCATCCCAGCCCAAGGTGCTGGAGCCTGCTGGGTTTCCAAGCTTCTGCCACCCTGAGTCCCCCTGGCTGGGACAGACGCCCAGGTCTCTGGTACCCGTTATGGGCCCAGATTCAGGTTACAAAATGTTTTCCCACAGAGGCACTTGGAGTCCCATGGTGACAGAGTCATTTCTCCGGGCTCAGCCTGGCCCCTTTACAGCCCTTCTGCCCTGTTTAGACTGCAAGCCCGTGGTTCAGGCACACAGTGGAGTGCTACTCAGAAATAAAAAGGACCCACCACTGCTACATGCAACATCACAGATGGACCTCAAAGCTATGAGGCTGAGTGACAGACGCCAGACAGAACCTGTGAACATACAGTGTGATTCCACCTGTGCAAAGTCCACAGAAGGTAAATGTCACCTCCAATGACCGAATCCACGGTGCGATTGCCCCGGGGGACAGGAGCTGCACACACAAACCCATCATCCGCACACCCAGGATCAGTGCGTTCTAACCGTCTGTCAATCATACCTCCATAAACACATCACAGTAGGGGACACACAGGTTCCTAAGGGAAGAGGAAGGACAGCTGGAGCATCTGATAGGGCATCTGCAGTGTTCAGACATCCCTGGGGAGCTCATTATGGGTTAGGCCCATTTTACAGGGACAGCAAGAGAGGAGAGGGGACCATCGGGGAGCCGGATGCTGCCCCCCAACCGTGGGCTTGCTGTGCCCTGTTCCTGCTCCTCTGTGCCTCTCCCTGTGACCCCACGCCAGGGCACTCCTTTGGAGAAGTGACGATGCCACCCCTAGCTGAAGCAGAGAGCCACACACAGGTCACCAAGGACCCAGAAGGCAATGGTGGGGGCGGCTCCAACCTGAAGCCCAGGTTCAAGGTTGCATCCAACCAGGAACGGGGCGCAGGGAAGAGCCAGCACGCCAAATGTCCGTCCTGATCCTGACGAAACCCTCCCTGTGTTACCTGAATTAGACAGAAACGCACGGGCCCCAGGCCACAGCTCTGCCCATCCAAACCCGGTGGTCTCCCACCCCAGGCTGGCAGGGGGCCTCAGGGTTCACTCCTGTCCCAGCTGTTGGAAGCACCGGGCAGAAACAAGACAGGAAAGGCCGAGCCCTCTGCACTGGGAGACAAGGGCAGTGCCAGTGCTCCCAGGCCCACGGGACTGCTGCCCATTCAGCGGGAGGACGCACCCGGCACCCAGCGCCCCCATCAGCACTGTGCCCTACGAGGACAGCATTATCAGTATACCCAGCATACCCTCTGATTGCAGCCAGAGGACACGGTGGCTGAAAAGTGGCTGGAGTTTCCTCCTTCCCCCAACTACACCTGGATTTGTCCCTCTGCAAGCTAGGGCTGGGTCAGCCTGGTGGGGCTTAACCCCACCATACCCGGAATGACCCAGGGGGTTTTAAGAAACCCCGATGGTAGGCCCCGCCCAGAGGCTCTGCCGCAGTGGGTCTGGGTGCAGCCTGAGTGCCCTGGGTGGTGGTAATATGCCGCCAGGACTGAGCCACTTTGAAGGCAGCTGGAGAAGGTCCCTCTGATCCCAATGCTCTCTGGGTCCCTCCTCACCGCTCCTGGGGAGCCCAGGCCCTGCCCCACAGGTCATAGCGACCCCTCTCCCTTTGGCTGCAACCTGACACCAGACAATTCCTGCTCTCCGATGCCCCACCGATGCCCCACCGCCTCGTGACCCCCTAGAGGAGGAAGGCGAGTGGAGAGGGGAAGGTTTCCAGCCGGCTGAAGAGGACGCAGGCCCAGCTGGAAAAGTCCAAGAGGACAAAGGAGCAGAAGACTCACCACACCCCTCACACGGAGGGCAGGTGTTCTGGGGTGGGGCACCCCCGGCTGACGCGCAAAGCACCAGCTCGGCCAGGAGAGTGGTGTGGCCTGGGCTCCCCTGGGGCTGCAGGGACCACAAGAAAACCTCGTGTCCAGCACAGCCCCCTTTGACCACGGGCCTGCCAGTGCCCTGTTCCTGCTTCTCTGTGGCTCCTCCTTCCACCCTGCGCCGAGACTGTCACAGACCAAGTGCAAACCCTGCCCGGCTCCATGCTGGGTGATCTCTGGCGGGTGACTTGGCTCCCCCTCCTCAAGGGCCAGTGGGGTTGCCACGTGGATTAATGAGGCAGCGCATGAAAAGTGCTCGGTGAGCACCTGCTACTGTCAGGAGGAACAGCTAGGGTTCGAAAAGCCAATGTCATTGGCAAGTACCAAGAAGAATAACCCAGTAGACAAAGTGTTGGGCACTGGGCTCATGCCCTGAATACTGACTGCCTCCAGGTTCTCCCCTTTCTTGTTCTTGTTCCTGAGCCCCGCCCCCACTGGCCTGTGAGTCTACTCGAGGAGAAGGGTTCAGAGCTCACTCTCACTAGAGTGTAAAGGACTGCTGCAAAGTGCTGAGGGTAAAGCTCAAGACATCGGTGGAAAGAGGCTGGCAAGATGAAATGGAGGTTTCTGTGCCAATTTTGGTTTGTGACCTGATTTTAAAGAAAGACAAATAACGTATTGTCAGGGGACTGAGGAGTAGTGTGTGGGGTCTTACTGCAGACCTAACGGTGACCTTGGTGAGATCCTTGCTCTTGGAGTCACACTTGGGTGCAGCCTCACCAAAGGGCTGGGAGGTCTCTGCGATTAGGCAGCTGAAGGCTGGGGCCGGGCCATCCACCCGTGGGGAAGGGACTACCTGTGCCTTGTTAAACAGCACAGTGGGGACAGGAAGTAATTCCTCCCCTGCCAGGATTTCTGCAGCCCCCACTCTCTGTCTGCCGGCCATGTCTCTGCACAGAGAACTTCCATGGCCCACAGTTGTCATCACTCAAGCCCACTCTGAACCCTGACGGGGAGCGGACCCCAGGAACAGCACCTCGGCAAGGATCTGAGCCCAGCAAGGACGGCTGTGCAATCGATTAGCAATGTCCGTCACGGGCAGCTACAGGTATGCTGGATCAAATGCTGTGCACTCAACCTTCCTGATCTATCCTTTGAAAGTCACAAAGCAGCTCAATAAATACTGACTGCACTTTCCTCTGACTAAAGGGTTATCAGCAAACTTCTCCTCCAGTGAACTTTCTCATAGCCACTCAGCCAGGCACCAGACAGACACCAGCTGACAGGCTCTGCGTCTGGCCCGGGGCCGGGCGCTGGCGCAGAGAGGAGGGTGCAGTAGAGTCATGCAGACGCAGAACCAACCAGAGAAGGCACCGCAGGAAAGAAACAGCCCACGGGAAGAAATATTCCTCAGCTACACATAAGCAACTTTTGGGTTGTGCACTTGCAGGCAGAGCCTAGATTTATACGGACAATTGGAATTCGGACTCGTAATTACACCTCTGGGCCATGTGGCAAGCCACTCTAATTACCCTCTAGATGGGAGGATGGTGACAATTTTATTTAGGGCCCAAAGCAACTAATAAAATTAGGGAAAATCAGTAGCAGCACGTGTAAGTCCACACGCTTTGCAGAATAATGCAAAGACCCAACAATTGCAAACATCTAATAGTCGTCATTGTTAGAGAAATGAGAAGGCGATGGGGCAGTGGCCCCCTTATATTGAAGCCTAGACACTTACGTGGTATCAAGGTGGACCCAGTGGATAAACTTTTTTAAAAGACAACATTCTCTGCATTTGTGGCTTCCAACTTGAAACTCCCGTCCAGGTTTGCAGGGGCCACCCCTACACGTCAGCCTACTCAGAGATCGAGATCCATAAACGCGGGGAGAGATGCACCGAGATAGGAGTGCGTTTAGCCGTGATCAATCCAACGATCATCAGCAGATCGACAGCAGCAAACGGAACGGTGTTTAAGGGCCAGCGGGTGATATTTAATAGGTTCTATTCGTCAATGTAATTGACACCCTCTCTATCATCCCAATACTCCCGCCCCTTTCTCCTATATCATAAATAGATTAGAAAAATAGTTTCCTCCTATGGCCGTGACCCCGTCGGCTTCCAAGCTCAGCCCCACATGAATCACTCCGGGCTCACCGCGACAGTTCTGAAATGACTGAATGATAACGAGGCGGCACAGACACCAATAAATGAATCATGCCTTCCACAAGACCAAACCTTTGGCTCTTCCAGACACCAATTACAAAGCAGAAAGAAAAGAACAAAGAAATTACTCAGGGTGTTTGCGCAAAGTTGATTCATAGGTTTATAGAATTATTACCGACTAAATTGTTTTTAGGAAGGCAATTAGAGCCGTGGCCAGCGACAGCACATCAGCCAGTGAGCTGGGAATGTGCACAGCGGGGCGGGGGGCCCCCCAAGCTCTCACGGGGTTCCCAGACTTGAACCAACCACCCTCCCCCCTCCACTTTCTACCTTCTTCTAGAAAGTTATTTAAGACTTTAATTAAACCCTTAAAATGTGTAGCCACATGAGCAATGTATAGGAAGGGAGCTCGTACATACACAGTCTTGGCAAAAGTCTCCATATTAACTTTTATTTTTTAATTCCTAAAATGTAGCAGCCATAACAGACCTCCGAGGTTCTTCCTTCTCTGACTGGGGTTGGGAAGCAACATCACCGACTACAACCAAACTCTCACGCCATCTCTCCACTGACCTCGATGGGGTTATTTCAGATCAAAGCTATTTCACCTGCCACAAAACTCAGGCTGATGCAGAAGTGGCGTTGGCCGTGGCTGCTACACACGTGTTCTTAGCCGTCCCAAAGGAAGTGTGGCCTCTGGGATGAACCACTCACAGGGCTCAAACTGAAATTGGTTGCCTGGGCATCTGAACCTTATTGGGCAGCTTTTGCCACCTGTGGGTGCCCCTCACATCCAGATGTCCAGCCCCAGGGGCAACCTGATACCGGAGGACACAGGACTGGCTCATGCTCTCAGGCAGCAGGTCTACTGACCATCAGCACTGTCACCCCTGCAACCATTTACTGAGCACCTACTGCGTGCTCAGCCCTGTGCTAGTTGCTTAAAAGACAATTTATTTCATCACCTCAGTGCAGGAACTATAAATCCTAGTTTACAAATGAGGCAGCTAAGATAAGGAAGAGGAAGTAGCTGACCAAAGACCACACATCTGGAAAGAGGCTGAGCTGCACTGGAAACTCTGACTCCCCACCTCCCACCCCTAGTCTCTTTCCCTCAGACCACCAGCTGCCTGGACAGCCCCACCAGCAAAGCAAGCGGGCAGGGTGCAGAGCGGTGCTCCGGAATCTTGCCTAGATGTGCAGGGGATAACCAGGTGACCGGAGCCACTGCAGAAAAATCTCCTTGGGGAAAGGGCAGTTTGCTTTGCCCAAAATTTCTGAAAAACTGACTCAGCTTCTCCCTTCCCCTGCTGCCGCCAGAGCCTGGGAAGGCTGATTTCACCTGCCTGGGGGAACCCAGGGCAAAGCGGGGAAAGGTCAGGCTCACCTGAGCTCACCCTGGGGCACATCTGCGGGAAGCGAAGTCACCACAGCGGACTCCAGTCAAGGGACCTCGGAGAAGCCCCCCAGCCTGGGTGGGTGGAACTGACGCATGTTTACACAGTCTATGTTTCATACATATGACACATAATACGTATACACACTTTATATACTTAAACATATGTTGTTTTAAATATAAAAATACATATTCTTAGCCCCTGATACCCAAACAAATTCAGAGTTGGATTTGTCACGTTCACACTCCCAAAGCCAGGGATGGAAACATCCCCTTCCAGAGACGTTTTGGACCACCAGAGACTCTCCGGTCCCTCATTCTGATGTGGCCCACATACTGGGAATCAATGACAACCCATTGGTGACAATAAACAGTGACAGCTTCCATTGACAGACACCACCACGTGCCCACACTTTGCAGAACATCACTCCATGTTTGGAGGAAACAAGTCATGGGGGGAAACTGAGGGACACATAGGGACACATAAATCTACTCATTTGCCAACTGTCTGTTTATTGAACATCTACTCTGTGCCAAGAACATGCAATGTACAGCAGTACAAACTAGGATCCAGCACAGCCACCAAAAGCCCATACTGAGGACAAAGGATATACGACAATTTCTCAAAACTTCAGAGGTCTTGGCCTGGGGGAGCCTCGTGTACTGCCCAGGAGAGCTGGGGGGCTCTGCTCACGGGTGGGGGAGCCCTAACAGTCAGCTTGCGGAGGCCAAAGCAACCTTCATCCGGCATTCAGATCCCAGACACACTGGGAATTTTAAACTTGTTAACAAATAATTAAACCTCTCTTTTCTGCCAGTAGAGCCATTTCCCAAACCCGCTGATACAATAATAAATGATTTCAGTTAAAATGCATCTGAAGGGAAAGAAAATCAGACCTGACATTTCCTCGCCTTTCTGACATCCTCATAAATTTATTGCAGGCACTGACTCAAAGCCACTGATTCTTCCCACCCCCGCCCCAGTGAAAAACAAATACATATTAGAATTCGCTGGAACACCAGGAATATCCGTTCACACCTGATACCTCCGAAAGTGAGTCATGACAGCCGCCTGACTCCTTTCAAACGTGGCGTCGCAACATCACATCTGAGCACGTGCAAGCTCCACCCTCGGGGGCCAGGAAGGTAGGAGAGTAACCCCCAAATGTCCCCAGTCTGCAGCAAGTGCCTGTGAAGAAGAATCACCCTAAACTTCCCTTTCCGGGGTACGGGGCAGGCCAAGGCAATGCATTTGTCACTTGGATGCCCTGAGGGGCACTAAAGCGACCACTGTAAAACCTTGACCGCCCAGCCCAGACAACCAGGGTGGAAGGGGAAGGTCTGCGTTGATTTCTACGCCTGCCCTTACTTCAGCTTTGATACTCTGAGCAGAGATGATGGGTAGGGGACCAAGGCACAGCTCCCTGCCCCAATAGTGGAAACTTCTTCAGAGCATTAAAAATCCTATTTCGTGCCAGAGGTGCTTTTCCTAGCTCAGGCAACTGTCTTGACAACCCTACCAAGCAGATGTTCTTTCCATTTTACGGAGAGGCAAGAGGAGGCTTAGGAGGGATTCCACGTTTGCCCCCAGCATGAAAGTTTTCTGAGTCTGTATCCTAATCACCCACCTGGAGTCTGCTACAAGCCCGCCCACCGGCCCAGCCCGCTCCCCTCCCTCATCCAGCGCATAAAAGGTACCTACCAGGCACGCTTGGGAACACCATGCACAGAACAAACTCGGTGCTTGGTGGCCGGAGGGTAAACGGTCGTGACACAACTAATTACACAGATGTTTAATGACCACCATAACAAGTGTGACAGGAGAAAGCCACGGGCCACTCACAGATCCCAAAAAGGGTGCCCAGGCTGGGGGGGCTCCCCTCAGAGAGGCTTTGGAGGGGCCTCTGCGTGTTTCCCCTAAGCCCCCCACCCCGAAATGAGCTTGCGTCCTCTCACCTGTCTCCTGGGGAGAACGGCCGCTCTCGGAGGGCAGGTTTGTCTGTGCTGTTCCCTGACGTCACGCGGCACCTGGAGCAACGCGGCGAGGCAGTAGGTGCGTGACAAACGGTGCTGAATGCCTGAGCACCCAGGGATGCTCCACCACGACGTTCGCTAGCAAGTCTAGACTTGGTCCCTGCAGGAACATCCCCCAGCCACTCGTCAAGCTCCTGCCACAACATCTGTTAGTGCTGGTGTCAGGGATGCACGATAGAGCTGCAGACAGAGACCCCGGCTCCTCAGGCAGCCTGGCAAGGCCAGTGTCCTGCCAGAGCAGGGTGACCCCCACTGCTTGCTCTGAGAGGTAACCAATTTCTCAGTGTTAGTCCCTAAGGCACGGTCCAATACGGGCTTGCAGTCTTAGGACAAAACCTAAAATATCACTGTAATGATGACCCTTGCAAAGAAAACTCTGGAGTTGAGGGGGTGGTGGGGTGTTGCAGGGAAGAAAGCCTGGGTTGTAAGGTCAGGGAGCTTGGGTTTGAATCCCAGCTGAGCATCAGCAGTTCCTGGCTGTGTGACCTTGAGCAAGTATCTTACCCCCTCTGATCCCATTTTTGCATCTGCAAATTGCTGACAGCAATAGCTCTCTCACAGAGTTGTTTTGAAGATTTAGAAAAATGCATCACTAGTACCTGGCACATAATAATCTCTCCACATCCAACTAGGAAAAGGAGCGGAAGCAAAAATCCACCAGTCACCCTGGGAACAGGAGAGAGAAGCCATTCTGCAGCTCTCAGAAGGCCTAGGGATGCCCCAAGATTTTCTGGGCCCACCCCAGGGTGCTGAAGCCCCTCCTTCCCCAGTTGTCAAGTCATTCTGGGATTTTTTTTCCCAGCTTGGTGACAAACACTTCTGCCAGTGCCTGACAAGACCCTGACGAGACCCCTGAGGTGTCAGGGTTTCGCTTTGTAGTGTCACCCAGGGGAAAATGAGGCTGACTGTCAGTACTCGGTGCTGTCATGGCTGCAGGAAGGGTGCAGCCCCCCTCGGGGAGAAGGTAGGGCAGGAGTGTTCTAGAACCAAGGACTCGGCCCTTCCCCACCTCACTGTCGGGGGATGCTTTATTTTGATGGTTTACCTTCCATCTACATTCACTTGTTAAAAATTTAAACTGGGAATTAAAATTTTAAAAATTTCCTAAACTGAAAGCCTCAAACCATCACAAGTTTCCAGGCTTTCTGCACCCGGGTTGTCCTATGAACTGGACCCCAGTGGAGTGTCTGGACATCAAGGTGGTATCAACTTTGTGGCCCAAGTTCTGAGCCTTACACCCCCTCTCCCAGCCTCTGTCCACCGAGGAGGCTGGCAGTGGATGAAGGGAACCCTGCTGGCAGGCCCTAGGGGACTGTCTGGGCCCCCGGGCCAGGGGCAGGTGTGCTGGGGTTGTTGTCAGCCAGGTCTGCAGTGGGCCTGGCAAAGGCAGGAATATTACACAAACGTTCCGTTACTTCCACATTCAAGGTCATGGTCCCCAGACGGGCCTGGTGATTCTAAGGTTCCTAACCAGTCCCTGAATGGGGGAACCTTCTTCTGGCTCAGGCCTTCTCGTCAGGCAATGAGCCAGAGAGTGACCACCAGGGGGCTGGGCAGAACGTAGGGTGGAGTCCAACACACCCCCACTGCTGTCACCCACCTCCCATAAACGTACAGTGGTGCCAGACACCAGGCTACACATGACAGGAATGCTCTCCGAATGCTCAGGACACCCTCAGCACAGGAGCTATTGTTAGCCCACTTTACAGACATGCCAGGTGACAGCAAAAGGGGACACAGCCAACACGTTTTGGAGCCTCCAACCTTCTGGCCCGAGTTCTTAAACCAAAGCAGGGCAGGTCACTCCATGGGACAGATCGGGTCTGGCGGCAGGTTTTCTTATACCTCTTGGTAAGGGGGGAAAAAGGAGAATTGCCGGCACTTAAAACCCAGGAGTTTTACATCAAAATCTAGCCATTCAGGTCCCCTGGGATTGAAAGATCTGGCCACACGGGGCCCACGTGGCAACGGTAGCCCCTTTAGACAGGACTCACGCCCCCGTGCGCTGAAGCCCACCCCCGAGATGACTGCATTTGCTGCGGCACAGTGGTGCTGTCCGCGTTGCTTCTCAGGGCACACAAAGAGCAGGCATGCCGGCTGCACGGCTCCCCACACGTGCCCCAGCCACGCACGCGTTACACAACACCTTCTCAAAAGCAAAAAATGGGCCCTCGGCTTCAATCTCCTCCTCTCAGCATGTGCACCCGCCACACAGAACCCAGCGCTGGCAACAGTACAGCCTCCAAAATCCAATTTGTAAGAGCTCCTTGTCTCTGGGCAGGATCCCAGACACTGATGCCTGCAAACTCTGTCTTTGGGTGGTAATACCTGAACAGAAAAAGCCACATGGACCCTCTGGTTTGGGCCCTACCCTTAGCACCCTTCTGGGACAATTTCTTACTTTTAAACTATTGACCAAAGCATAAACGTTTAAATACCCTAACCCCGGGTTGGGATGAGAAAGGAGGTGGGGGCAGGTATCTGGGCACACCTGAGCCCGTGGCTCCGGGGCCATCTGGAGGCAGATGCATCTTGCATCTCCACCAAGAGGCCAGGCATGCTGGGGAAAAGCCCCCCAGCTGCGGGCCTTCCAGCCTCCACCTGACCTCCCGGACAGCCTCCCTCTGCTGGGCAGCCGCACACACCACTGCCCCTTCCTTCTCTCTCGAAAGGAGAGTGCACGCCTTCGTGCAACTTACAGGGGAGAATGTGCACTTCCCCTTTTCTTCTTCTTACATGCCCAGAAGTTTTAACCATTCCCAACCCAAGGAGAAGCTGGCAGGAAAGATAGGTAGGGGTAGGAACTGTGTGTGTGTGGGCACACGTGTGTGCATGTGTGTGTGATGTGTGCCAGTGCAGGAACAATTACTTATTTTGCATCTTGACAATCGCTGAACTCCCCCGACCCTGGGTCACTCTGAGCAGAGTAGCTGGGTTAACCCAGACCTCCCGGGAAGCCGCGACCAGCAGTCTGACCTAAGATTCCAGTCACAGAACTCAACTCGCTGACTGCACCACCACCTAAAACCCGGATATCAGAAAACCTGCGGGTGAAAAGCCCCAGCTTAGAGGGCCCACAGGGGAAAATAGCAGGTGTCAGACATCTATATTTGAACACGAATCCTGAAACGTCAGCTTTCACTGATGCCAGAGTCTCTGCTCCTTATAAATGCAAATCCAAGGTGAAAACTGGAAACTTCATCTCGAGAGGGAGCCCCATCTTCCCTTCCTGGCACACAACAGGCGCTCAATAAAGGCTGAGTGGATGAGTAGCAGCAGCTAACATGGAGAGTGAGCCCCAAATCAGGCCTTTATAGGGACTGATTTCTGAAGGAATTGAGGGGTCATCTTCTGGCAACCCGGGGCTGCTCTCTGGCCCCCAAGCCCCTTTGGAGAAACCACTAATTGATTGAACAGTGGCTCTCAGCCAGGGGCATTTGACAACACCTAGAGACATTTTTGGTTGTCACAGCTGGGAGAAGGGTATTGGCATCTGGTGGGTGGAGGCCCCAGATGCTGTTAACATCCTGCAGTGCAAGGGACAGCCTTCCCCTCGCTCCCAACAAAGAATGTCACAGTGCCGAGGCTGAGATACCCTAGATCTCAGCAAGTGTCACCCATGAACAGCCTGTGCCAGACAAACCCAGAGAAAACTGGGTGTCCTCTGAGTTTCGAATGTTTTGGAATATTTGTTTGGAACAGGCTGGAAAAGAGGAGTCAGAGAGGGGCTCAGTGACGCCGTCCAGCCAGTGGCAGTATCTATCTGCCACTGTAGATACTGCCAGAGCTGGGTCCCGGGCAGGGGCACCTCCCAGGGCCCTCCAGGAAGGCCTGCCACACGCGCTGGACGGCACTGCCTAGCAGTCTGTCCTGAGAGCATACTTAGCATGGTTCTTCCCACCAAAAAGTTTCCGGCAAACTTTCTCCAGAGAAGAAAGACTGGGGGTAATTTCTGAGATGCAGCAGAACTGACACGAGGTCAAGCAGAGTGCCAGGAAAACCGAGTGCCAGCAGGAGTCCTTTCCTCAAAAGGAGGTGCAGCGAGCGCCCAGCCAGGAGCTTTTCAAAAGAAAGACGAATTTCCCCATGTAACGCGTTTGGGGAACAGACAGCACCTTCGCCCCCTCTCAGAAAAGATGGGGCCCCAGGAGTGTCTTCTAAAGTCAAGCCTATTCCGTCGGGCTCCCACCCTCCCAGGTACAATGGGGTGCTGCCGATTTCTTCTTCCATCCCTCAAGTTCAAAGTGGACCTGCCCCGCGGGCCCACCGAGTGTGGTTTAGGAGAAACAACCCTGGCCTGGGGCCAGTGTGCGTTGGGGACTGTGGGTAAGGCTCTCCTTCTCAGACTCCCTCAACTATAAACCAAGGGCTCGAACCCCAAGCTTGCCCAGGCTCCTCCTGGGTCTGAAATCCGGGCAAATGAAGACCACACAGGGGAGCCCGCACCAGAGGGCAGGAAGCCAGGTTCAGCCTGGAGGCCTCCAGCCAGACTTCGAAGCACAGAGACCGTATCTTGAGACTAGAATTTTAGACTTCAAATATCATGGTCTCATTTTTCAGATGAGAAAAGTGAGGCCCAGGGGTGGTCAACCTCCTTTTGCAGAAAGACAGTGCCTTACATAAGAGCAGCTGTGTGGACGTGGTCCCAGGCTCACCTCCAAACCCATCAGCATGCAGAGTCCTATTGCAAACAACTCCCAACATGTCCTAGGTGAAATATTCAGCAGCCACTAGCAGTTTCTTTCCTTTCTTCCTTTTTCCTTCCCTCCTTCCTTCTGATCGTTTGGTGTAAAGAAACTCCAGGAAACCCCAGAACTTAAGGCTTCCTTACCCCAGTCTTTAAGGGAAATCTGATTAACACTTGCAACAAACTGTTACATTGTACCTGCATTTTTAAGATTGGTTCCCTTCCTGCCCTGTGGGTTTCTTCCAGTAAGCAGGGGGCTGTGTATACACAGAGCAGGGGACTAACTGGGGCACCCAGGGGGCCAGTTCCAGCCACTAACCTCAAGGGTCCCCCTCAAATGCCAACGGTGGGGAAGTGCACAGGGCGAAGACAAGGAATTTAAAGAGAGGACTTGGTGTCAGCCAAAACATCATTAAGGGCTGATTAGCCCAGGAAGGGACAGAAATAAGAATGATGCATTAAAAAAAAAAAAGTCCTTAACATAAAGAGAAGACAAGACCAGAATGTTCCACAATGCCCAGCCCTCGGAATAAAGGTGACACAACAATGTGTAGCCCTTGGGCAGAAGGTCCCCTGAGGCAGCTTTACAGGGTGAGGGGGAAAAAAGCCGGCACTGAGGGTACTTAAGCAGCAATCCACCCGGCAGCAGCGAGACTCTAAACATGTGCGAACATATTTTAATAATATCCCCGTGCATCTCATTAGCCTCCTGAGTTCACAAAGGGCCTTTGGGAAGGCAAGTCAGTTCCGCAAACGCTGGCTCTGGGCAGGTTCTCCTGGCACCTCCCTGGCCTGGGCAGGGCAGCAGGGGTGGGGTGGGGACAGGTGGGGGGAGAGAGCAGGGCTTTCAGCTCCAGAGTGGGAGGGAGTGCCTGGAGGTGGACAGAAGGACCCACCACCAAAGCCGGGCCACGCTGCTTAGTTTTACCTCCTGTGCTTCACTGTAGAGGCTCAGGGGCCACACACTGTGGCAGCCGCCAACGGAAACTGGCTTATGAGTCACCCAGCAACTGCCCTCGTTCCCTGGTTCGGTGGTGGCTGCCTAGGCTCCTGGCCCCAGCTGGAGGGAGGCTGGCCCAAGCAGGGAGGGGCTGTGTGTCCCTTTATCTGGGGTGGTTTGGGGTGAGGATGGAGAATCTAAAGCACAGAGAGGCAAAATGTCCCAAAAAAGATGGCTGGGGAGAGGGCACAGGCTAGAAGCCAGAACCCAGGGGGTGGTGGTTCCGTTCCCCACCCAACCAAACGTCCATCTGGGTGAGCTGTGCATGAAGGAAGTAGAGACTTAGTTGTCTCAACTTCTGGATGCGCAGGGTGTGGACGTCAGCCACAAGGTTCCAAACCCCACTCCCCACCCTTGGTCCACTGCCCCCTTTCAGGGCAAGGCAGTCCCAAGCACAAACAGCACCAAACTTTGACTCATCTGTAACCGCTGTCCCAGCCAGACTGAACCAAGCTGTCCAGACAGAGGCTATTTATAGGTGCGTCGGGGACACAGACACTGGCACAATGACACACACACTCAGGGTCCACGTTGGGCCAGATGCACCAGCGCTGCGCCCTGGATTCAGACACCTGGACACAAATGGTGCCCAGACCGGGCCAAACCCAGACCAGACCCCCAGAGACAGGCACACACTCAAAGCTGCCCCAGACCCGGGCACGGGGGGACACAGAGACGCCGAAGACTCGCACACCCCCAAGAGAGACGGAGACTCAGACCCAGACACACCAGCGACAGAGCCACGCAGACACGCACAGCCCGCAGACGCACGGAAACCCACTCACAGAGACCGAGGCAGCGCCGCAAACACTCCAGACACGCACACCCGGAGCCCCAGACACCTCGCAGACCAGACAGTGTCTCACATGCCCCACCCCCCGCCCAAAGTTGATAGAGAGCCGGCCTAATTGCTCCACCGCGGCTGCCCCTTAGGGAAATAAAATTGAAACTTCACGGACCCGCTCGCCCCGGCCCTCCCGCGCCCCGCGCAGCCGCTGGGCCCCGGGTCCGAGTCCGGGCGGGCGGGGCGCGGGTAGCGGGGGTCGTGCCAGGCTCCCAGCGCCGCGGGACAAAGCCGGGCCGGCCGCCAGCTGCCGCGAGCCGGGAGGGCGCGCCCGGGGCGCGGCGGGCGCAGCCGGAGCGCAGGACGTTCGGCCCGAAGGGGCGCGCACGGCCGGGGCCCCTGCCCGCAGCTGCGCCCCGACACCGGGTCGGAGCCCAACGGGGCTTCCGGGGAGGGGGGCGTGGGGTCACTCACTGATCTCCATGCTCTGGAACAAAGAGCGTTTGCAGTTGCACGTGCAGGAGACATTGGGCTGCCCGGCGGCGGCGGCGGCGGTGCTGTTGAACCCCATCAAGCGGTGCATGGACGGCGCGGCGGCGCGGCACGGGGCGCGGAGGGCGCGGGGACGGCCGGGGGGGGCTCCGGCCGGCGCCCGGAGCTCGGGCCCCGCATGCAGGAGGCGCGCGGCGGGGGAGGCGCGCCCCGGCTCTCCGGGCTCGGGTCGCTGCCAAGTTCCCGGGGCGCCGCGGGGCTCAGTGCGCCGGGCCGCGCTCCTCTGCGCCCCCCGGCCGCCCCTCGGCTGCCCCGGGGGCGTCGGCAGTGCCCGCGGGTGGCGTCCGGGAAATGGGCCGGCAGCGGGGCGCGCGCTGCCGCCGGGCTGAGCCTCTGCCGCTAGCTCTCCCCAGCCGAGCGCCTCCGCCGCCGCCGCCGCCGCCTCCTCCTCATTCAAGTCCAAGGAGATCGGGTTTCGCTCCGAGACCGCGGTC
The DNA here is from genome assembly GCF_020740605.2 of Lemur catta. Classification (NCBI taxonomy): domain Eukaryota; kingdom Metazoa; phylum Chordata; class Mammalia; order Primates; family Lemuridae; genus Lemur; species Lemur catta. The sequence goes on from NC_059144.1 coordinate 46,876,037, forward strand.
GGAGGCAGGCAGACGGTCTGACGTCAGCGCTAGACGGGGCTGCCAGTTCCCACCGCGCGGGGGCCGGGAAGGGGGCGCGCGCTGCGCCAATCCCCGCCGAGGTTCCCCCGCACCCCCTCCCCGGGCCGGGGGGCGGGGTGACAAGAAACGGGGCGGGCTCTTAAAGGGCCAGAGTCAGACGGCCCGCGTAGACCCGGGACCGGAGCGACAGAGGAGGGGCGCTGTGCCCCCTCCCCAACGGGGGTCAGCTTGGAACGCCCGCCTCGCACAGGCCCGGTCCCAGGCAGGGGGGCTCGGTCTCAGCCCCGCCCGTGTTGCCGGTGCGCCCTCCCCCGCCCGCGCCCCGGGGTCCTTGACCCAGGCTTTTGGGGTTAGCCTATCTTCTAAGGAGCCGGAGGTCCCCGGGGGCTCAGGGAAGGGAAATTGGAGAAAGAGGGGAAGCCCCCAAGATCAATCACCCATGGCCTGATTTCACGGGAGACTCTCCGCCTTCGGTCCTGCGGCAGCACGAGGATCCTAGCCCATCAAGCCCCCGGTGCACTTTAACCCGAGCCCAGGGAGGTCGACCAGGAAAGACTGGAGCTCGCGTAGACACGCCCCGGAGCCCTTGTCATGTAAATGGACATCCGCGACCTGTGTATTGTGGCTGCCCCAGCCGGCGGGGCCCGGGGCGAATCCACACCCATTGTCTGCTGCCTGCGGGGCCACCGGCTAGGGGGGCGCGGCTCCGGAGTTCCAAAGGGGTGGGGGGGCGTTACTTTTATTTCTTTAACTTTTAATTACACGAGTGCTACAAGGACACATTCTCCTGATTTCACAAGTATTAAAATATTACATAAGAGACCTCCCCTCCCTGGCCCAACTCCAACCTCTCAAGAATTTGGTGTGTCGCCTCTTAGACCCTTTCCTAAAGCTCCACTTATTTAATGAGCACACATGGAGTGCCTGCCCTGTGCCAGAAACTTTCCAAACATTAACTCAACCTGGCACCAACTTGGTGAGGCAGAATATTATTATCCCCATTTTATAGACCAGGAAGCTGGCCAGGGAAGTCGCCTGCTAAGGTGGCACAATGGTGGAGCCCCAGTTCCAACCCGGGTCCCTGGGTAACCGCTTCCCCCCTCCCCTACGTATTTCGAGTTCTTTAAATATCCACATATTCCTGTAATGCCTGGAAGTTCAGTGATGAGCTGAGACTTCTTGTGTATTTAGAGCAAAAAAAGCTTTTAAAAATCATTATTATTTTCTTTTAAATAGATTGGACGGAGGAGGAAAAGCTAGGATTTGGGAAGTGAAGGTGCAGTTGGGAGAAGAACTTGTCTAGACCAGAGCAAATTCATCCTGCAGAACTCAGAGAGCCGGTGCAGGAAGTGGGCTGGCTCTCTCCCTGCACCAGGCACAGTGGTGCCTCCAGAGCTCTCCCAGGAAGGTGGGGACACTTTTTCTGGAGGGTTCAAGCTCAGGAATGGCTGGTCGGTCCGGCTTTATGGGGAAACCCAACAGTGTCCAGCCCAGAAGGAGGTTCAAAGGCACTGACCATCATTTGTTTGGGAGATGCTCACTCTTAGAGCCACAGCCGGGCCCAGGTCAGGGCCCAAGCCCGGGGCCAGGAGGGAGGCAGTGCCCAGGGCCCACCGTGGAAGTGGACGGCGCCCCTGCTGTGAACTGGGCATTCTCAGCCCCTGCCTTGAGGAAGGGGGTGTTTCCAGCAGGTCTTTCACGAGGGAAGATCTTGCTGTGCTTCGGCCTCTGTAACTTGGGAGAAGGGGGAGGGTCTCTTGAGGGGTGCTGAAAATGTTGTGTGGGCCTCGAGATGACCAAGGGTCCCATTCATTTCCTAGGCCAAAGGAGACCACCATCACCGCCCCTCCTTCCGACCATCCCTCCCTTTGTCCAATCAACAAACTTTTACTGAGCAGGAGACTCTGCAGTGGCAATGCCAGACACAGCCCCTGCCCTCCCGGAAATCTCTCTCCAGAGATCTGGCTAGTCTGGCAGTGAAAACTCACAGGTTGATTGTCTTGGAAAGGAGGCAGCATTTACACAATCCGAAATGAACTGCTGAGGGGCGAAAATAACCAGTTAATTCAGTGGATTAGAAAAAAACAAACCTCCCCACAACACTTGACCTCCCATTGATCTGTCTGGGACAACAGCAGTGGCTGCCGTTTAAGTGCAGCTATGTGGCTATGTGACCCCACTGTGCTGATGGTGTCACCAGGGATTGGCTTAGTGGTCTCGGCCCTACTTCCAAAGCTGGTTCTGCTTGGGGACTTAATACAGGGTGTCAGGCCTGTGGGACGCAAAGATGAGTGTGACACAGCAGTGTGACCTCGGCCGAGTGCCTTCACCTCTCCAACCTCAGTTTCCTCTTCTGCAAAATGGGGCTACTAATGGCACCTTCACGTGCTGTGATTGTGAGGAATGACGGGGCCGATGTCTTGAAAGTGTGCGTGAAGACATATTAGTTGCTATGCTATTTAATCCTCATGGCAACTCTGGGAGGGAGGAGCTGCTATCATTTTATTTTCCATTTTACAGATGAGGGGATGGGCAATTTGGGCACCGACAGGGCCCTGGCTAGGGTGGGCAGTAGGAAAGGACACAATTGCTTTGGCAGGGGTTAGGCTGGACTGCTTGCACCCACAGTGGGCTTCATGTGTGCCCAGAGCTGCCTGATAAAACACAGGATGCCGGGTTAAATGTGAATTTCAGGCAAACCACAAATAATATTTCGTGTAAGCACATCCCTTGCAATATTTGGGACACACTTATACTAAAAATGTATGTGCTGCTTATAATGAAATTCAAATGTTACTGGACACCCTGTGAATCTATTTGCTAGATCTTATAACCCTACATTGATGCTGGGAATTCAGGCACGAGGGGGCAGAGCCCCCTGTCAGGCCCAGCACACGGCACGGCACACACAGAAAAGTTCACAACTTGCTGATTCTACCCAGGGTGCTAGGGGCTGAGGAGGGAAGGCTCACTCTGCTGGGAGGGGGGACACTGGGGGCAGCAGGGGTGGGGGTGCCTCTACCTGGCAGGCCTGAGTCCTGGGGAGGAAGGCCACAGGTCAGGGAAAGAAGTTTCCTTCCTTCATTCAACAAATATTGTGTTTCTATTCAGTGCCAGGCTCTGTGCTGGGTACTGGGCACAGGACTGTGAAGAAAACAAACTCCCTGCCCTTGAGTGACATCGCTGGGGGCAAAAGGGACTGTAGACACACACGCAAGCCCGTAGCTGAGCAAGGTCAGGAAATCGTTTCAGACCTGGCGGTGAGCCCATGCCAGTGGGGTGTGGTGGGGAGGCCCTCCCTAGGAAGTGGCATCTTGTTCAACCTCTCTTTACTGAGCACCTGCCGGGGCCTGGGCACAAACCCCCGCCCTCCTGGGGCTCATAGTTTTGCAGGTGAGACAGACAACATGTATGCAAACAAATGAGTCCGAGTGATAATTTTGGAGACGGACAAGACCTGGAAAAATAAAAGGGAGAGGGTTTGAAGCTACTTGAGTCCAAAGGGTGGGCATGTAAGGGACAGTGGGGACGGCGTCCCAGGCCAGAGACATTGGTGGAAGAGGAGCTAAGGGACCCTCATGGTCCCCGGAAGTCTGGCATTGGGATGCATTTCCCAAGCCGGCTACGATCACGGGTTGTGAAACGGGTGTGTGAAATACTTAGATTGTGAAACAGGCGGCTGCCAGGGACAGGCCCTTCAGGGACTCCAGACAGCGTGTGCCGTTTGCCCTGACCGTGGGTTGAGTCTGCCACAGAGGGATATTAAAAGGTCTTGTCTGAGCCATAAGGAGGCTTTGTTCCCAGTGGCTTCATGGGTGTGCGACCCCCCTGCTCCAACAGCTCCATGCTTGGAAGGGCTTTGGGCTTCATTTAATTCTCTGCTGTTTCCATCTTGAAATTCGTAACGATTAATAATGTTTCAACAAGGGGCCCCACAAATTCTGTAGCGGGTCCTGCTCAGCTGCCAGGCCTGCGCTGGCAGCCCATTGGGACCCTGTGGAAGCCAGTGGTGGGTTTTAGCCAAGGCTGAGGGTAGCTGGCAAGGTCCTGACTGTGCCCACTGGCCAAGGGGGCTGGGCATGGTGGGAAGTGCCTGGTTGAGCCAGCAAAGGGCCTGATTGGAGAGTGGGCCATGGGGACAAGGCAGGGAGGGCCACCTCAGAGGCAATGCTGCCCCCTCCTCCTGCTGTCCCCAGGCCTGCCCTGCAGAGGCAGCCTTGAGTGGTTTAAGCACCTCTCCTCCCTACTCAGCACCTTTGGAAACTCTTTCAGCTGAGTCAATTTTCCCCCAAGTCCTTCCTTGGTTCATTCAGGCTGTCAACTTTCCAACGCATCTTTGGACTTTTTTTTTGTTTGTCTTATTTTACTTTGAAACACTAATAAGAGCTGATGTTTATTGGGCACTGTGAGCATGCCAGGCCCTGTTCTCACCACTTCATAGTCTTCCATTTAATCATTCGACAGATATGCACTGGATCCTACAGCGAGCCAGAGTGGAGCTCGCTGCATCCCCGTAACGGCCCTCTGAGGTCCAAGCCAATATTATTCCCATTTGATAGGTGGGGACACTGAGGTGGAGCCGAGATGTGAGTGCAGGTGCTTGGGCTGCCTTGGCGAGTGGTGCCTTTTGCACCTGTCTCCCTCCTGCTGCCTCCGGCTGGGTCCTCCCAGTCCATGCACCCTGGACTCAGGCAACACTGTCCCCCTTGGCTCCCTAAGGGCCACCATTTGCCACGTTGCTTGGTGGTGTCTGTTCGGAAAACCTCATCTCCAGAAATGAAGGGCAGCTGACTTCTGCAGAGGAGTGAGGCTGGAGGCTGGTTGATGAAAGAGGCTCCTCCAGCCACCTGCTCCAGAATTCTGTGTGGGTGACCTCAGCGGGTGGCTTCACCTCCCTGAACCTGCATCCCTCCTCCACTAAGCAAGGGCAGGGACAGGATTTCACAGCAAGGAGGGAAGTGTGCCAAGGCCTCAGCACAGTGACCAGCAGCACCAGAACCCGAGTGTTTGTAAGTGCAGATGCCCTGCACTTGATTGGTAGCCCTGGGGGACAGGCCAGTCTGGCTAGTTTCCTGCTGTGTCTGGAGCCTTGGCTGGGGTCTGGCGTGTAGCAAGTGTGCAGCAGCCTTCTGTGCAGTAAATGCTTGGGTGGCATCTACCCACATGAACACGCAAATCACATTTTGACTACCTTCATTCCTTATTAACAATTCCTTCTCCCCTGCTCACTCAGCCCCTCCACCAGCCAAGTGTCCAGAAGCCAGTAACCTGGGCAAGCACCTACCAAGAAGAACAGCAAGTACTTGCCTGGTACCAAAACCAGAACCAGAAGTCTTAACCATAAGGATGCATGGTGAGTGTGTGTGTATGTGTGTGCATGTGTGTGTGTGTAGTTTGTATTGTGGGTTTGTGGGTGTGTGTGTTGCATATATGGGTGGGCTATATATATGCCTGTTCATTCTGTGTGTGAGGGTGTATGTTTGTATATGTGTGGTGTTAGTGTGTATGTAGTCCATGTTATGGATTTGGGGGTGCATGTTGTGTTGTATGTGTGTGGGGGGTGTATATGTGAGTATTTGTGCTATGGGGGTATGTGTGTGCACATGTGTGTATGTGTCCTCTTGGTTGTGTCATGTGTGTTTAGGTGTGACACAGGCACTTAGCGGCTGGACCAATGTCACGTGGTTGAGCTCTCCAACAGCAAGCCAACGAAGCTCTGCTAAACTGGCCACAGATGACATGCCCTGGTCTACCTGGGGAGTTGCCCCATTCTCCTCTCCTGTCCAGTTTTCATTTCCAGCAGGGAACTGAGTTCTACCAAAAAGACAGGGCTTTGGGGGCCACGCAGGGAGATGGGGGATGGGCAAAAGGGAACATTAGAGCCAGTTTTGTCTTCTGATAGATGGGTAAACTGAGGTGCAGAGAGGGACATGACTTGGCAGAGGTCCAGATGCCGGTGAAAGGCAGAGCTGAGCTACGATCCAGCTGCTGCCACCGGCCGGGTGCCCCAGGGTCTTTGGTTATCTTAAATAGCCTAGTGTGCAGACCTTTCTACCCCAGGTTGAGCCTCAGAGGGGTTTGGAAGATTCCAGATGTTCAACTCATGTCTGAAACACTTCCAGAAAGAACTGTCTGTCATTCAAGCTGATTTCATGGACCAGAAATACCCGAGCAAAAATGTTCTGTGTCTCTGTTGTCATGAACAACGCATTTTACTGTTGTCAGGAGCAATTAATAATGTAAAACTGTGATTCTCCTGGAGTGAAAGGGATTCGGGTGAGGCTGGGCCTTGGCACCCTGCCAGGTGTGAGGGAGGCAGGTCAGAGGGCAGGGTGGGGGCAAAGGCCGAGCTGATCAGAGGACGCAGCGGGGGCCGTGTCTGCCTGGCTCTGTGCTGTGCCAATGCCTGGCACAGAGACGAGTCCATACCGCGTGCCAAGTGCTACGGCAGCCTTGGGGTCCACGGTGCCTGTGGCAAGTGAGCCCCGCCTCCACAGAGCTCACTCTCGGGTGCGGGGTGCTCTCTCACTCGTCGATCCCGTCCCCAACGCCGAATCTGCAGGCCAAAAGCCGTGAGTTCACACAAGCGCAGGTCGCCACTTCCGACTGCCCGACCTTGTTTGGAGCAGTTAATTGACTACTCTGAGCTTCAGTCTCCTCAACTTTAAAACAGAGATCAGAAAGGTACCACGAAAAGCCACTGGAAGAATCAAATGGGGAACTTGCACAGGGCACTCAGCACAGGGCCGGGCTTGTGGAAAAAGTTAATTACAGTAGTGCCCCCTTAGCAGTGGTTTTGCTCTCCGAAGTGCTGGTTACCCATGGCCCAAAAATGGGTGAGTTCGGTACAGTAAGACGTGGAGAGAGGGAGAGAGAGCACACTCCCATAACTTTCATTACAGTATTGTATTATAATTGTTCTGTTTTATTGTTAGTTGTTAATCTCCTACTGTGCCTAATTTATACATTGAGCCTTATCGTAAGCATGTATGGATAGGAAAAAGCCTAGTGTGTATAGGCTTTGGTACTACCCAAGTTTTCAGGCATCCATTGGGGGTCTGGGAACGTCTTTCCCATGGATAAGTGGGGCCTGTTGGAGTGTTATTACTGCAGGCCCCACACTCCGGGGACTCCCAGTCCCATACAAAATACAAAGAAACCCTACATTCCCCTTCTCCGCTTGGGAGAACTTCTCCCAAACTCTAATTTTTAATGGAATTACAAGTTGCTTTGTTCAATGTCTGTCATCCCAGCTGGACTGCCAACTGCATATCCCCAGTGTCTGGTCCTAAGAACACATGGTCAGATGTCCCCAAGGTCTCCAGAACACCAGGCAAACACTGTTGGAATCCAGAGGAATGGGGCCCCCACGGTGCCCACAGGAGTGTGGCACCAGGAACACATTCTGTGCCCTCATCTGCATCTCCCTGCCGGGGTTGGAGGTACCGTCCTGTCCTACCTGCACAGGGAGCTCTCCTGCTGGGTGAATCTGTCCTCAGATATGGGGTTTGGAGATGGGGGTCCCAGAGCCGGCTCCAAAGGTGACAACACTGGCATTGCATCTGTGACAGCGGCGTGGGCTACACCTGTCTCCTCCCCTTCTCTTCTGTATCCACAGCTCAACTGCCCTGTGTAAGTGCTGAATAAACATTCACTGAATTAATGAATGAATACAAAACAATTTTGCAATGGGGACTAGGCCCTTAAAGTATGTGTATCCTTATCCAGAGGTTCCATTTCTACCACATTATTTAAGGAAGTAATCAGAGAACTGAACAAAGTTTTAAGGACAAGAATGTTGATCCTCTCTTCATTTGTAAAGGCAAAAGTGCAATGAAATTTAAAAAAAAGAGGGGGATGATTAAATAAAGGTCAAAGGTAATGCAACTGTTGAAATCATGTTTTCAAAGATTATCTGATGATACAGAAAAAGTCCTTTAAAAAGTAAATTTCAAAATAGGTTGCAGAACTGATCCCAATTTCATACAGAGAAAATTATATTATCAGAAAAAGGACTGAAATGCTATATGCCAAAATGTTAATAGCGGTCAGCTTTGTGTAATGGATTAAATGCAGTGCCTGTCTCATAGTGTTTGCCATATTCTCTCCGAAGAACACTAATCTTACATTTTTTCAAAAGGTTACTTAAAAGTGCCTCTGCCGTCTTCTCTCCTGCGGCTCCTTTAACACCAGTCACGACAGCGAAGAGGCGGGGGTGCCAGACCGGGCTGACGTCATGGGCAGCCCGAAATGACACAGAGGACGGACCAATCCCAAGTTCGGATTCCGGAAGAAGCCAGTTCTATTGGACACAAGTGCTGGCGGCCTCGGCCAATGGCAGAAGAGGGGCAGGGGCTTGGCGGCTGCGTGGGTTTTTAAATCCACGTGGTGGCGGCAGGGCGGGGCGGGGAGCCCGGCACTTAAAGGCCCGGGGCCCGCGGGGGTTTCCTCGGAGACCGGAGCGCGATTTGTTCCCGGGAAGTGCACGTGTGGCTGCGGTTGCTCCAGCACCCGCTAGGATCTTAGGCAAGTTACTCAGCCTCCCGGGCCTGTTTGTACCAGTGGGGTTTTGTGAGCATCTGCCCCTTTGACAGACATTTACTGAGCAGCTACTACGTGCCAGGCAGGGCCTTCGAGGATGGGGTGCAGCGAGGATGAGTTGCAGGGGGGGCGGGGAACCCCAGCTTGCTGTCTCTGTGGCCCCGTGCAGGTGCTCAGCGCTACCCATCCCGCCCTTCCCGCCCTTCCCGCTGCTCTACTGCAAGGCTCCAGGGTGGAGGTACCCATGTGCTTCCAGAGTTGCTGTTCAGTATGTGCTTGTTGAATAATTATTGCGAAGCCGAGTTCTTAGCACAGTGCTTAACACACAGGAAGTGTTTGATAAATGGCACTATTCATGCACTATCGAACAGCAGCTAGCACTGATTAAATATTATGCGTAAGATGTTGTTCTGGGCATTTTACGTGTATTACCTAATTTAATATTCACAGAATTACGAGTCTTATCTAATTTAATATTCACTAAAAACAGGTTTGGCACTCTTATAGTTCCCATTCTGTAGACGGGGAAACCAAGGCGGAGGGAGGCTGGGTCACTTTGCTGAGGGCCTGTGGCTAGGAGGTGGTGGGGCCTGATTCACATTCAGGTCTGTCTGCTTCCAGGGCCCTTGCTCTTAACCACTGCACTATCCCAATACGTATCCAGTTCTCAGCATTGCTCTTCCAAGCAAATTCTCCTAGGTCAGGCCTGTGCTGTTGGGAAGTGAGAGAGAAGGGAAGGAGTAGGCATCAGGCCGTCGGGGAGCTGGGGTCCTGCCCGGCCACAGTGATCAGGAAGGGGGCCATTAGACTGACAGCCACTGGAGCCACATCTCCCATGAACAGGCCACTGCATGCCAGGAACTGTACTGGGCGTGACAAACCCACCCTTGCCCTCATGGGGCTGGCAGTCTAAACCAGCAAGCACCCCGGGGGCAGCCTGCAGAAGGGTTTGTGGTTTAGCCTGCACGATGTTGGAAATTTTCTAAACTTTTTAACATAAGTTGCCACATTTCCCACCCCTTCCTATTATCACACATGTGCAGCTTCATTCCTGTCCTGCTCCTGAATGCCTCTGAGCAGCTTCGTCCCCTGGGCTACCCATGAAGGGAGCCCCCAGGTGGGGCCCGGGCACCTCTGCCGCTGGTGTAGTGACCACTCTGGTGTTCCTTGCTTTGCCTCCTCTCTGTGTTTGCAATCCCAGAATCTCCACCTTGAGCTCCGAAGTCCTGTGCTTCCCAGGGCTGAAAGCCCCTCCACCAGCCCCTCATATTGTACAGCCTGTGGCTCGAGTATCTGAGAACTCTGGCTGTGGATGCCATCGCTGAACTAGCCAAACTTGGGTTCAAGTCCCAGCAGCACTGCTGACCAGCTGCATGATGCTGGGCAAGCTAATAAAAGCTGCTGAGCCTCAGTTTCCTCCTCTGCAAAATGGGGATATAATAGTTCCCTCTTCATTGGGTTGTTGTGAGGAGTAAGTAAGATGATGTAAGCTAAATGCTTGGTGCAGAGTAGGCGCTCTTTCTTTGGGAGGCAGCTCATTTATAGCCATTGTCACTGGCAGGAAGTTCTTCTGTACATCACACTGAGGTCTGCCTGTTTTGTCACCTCCATAACTTCATGCTCCTGGCAGCATAAATGTGCTCCTCTTTCCATGCAACAGTCCTTCAGAAACAGAGGACTAACTTAAAGATCACGCTTCCGTTCAAGACCTGCTGCGTGATTTGTGGTGTCCAGTACAAACTAAAAATGAAGCCACAAAAGAGCAGGTGCTGTAGGATTCTGTTTATAGAAACTCAGGGACAGGTGAAACACCTGCGGTAACAGAAGTCAGAATGGTGGTCCCCTCTGCCACAGGGTGGGCAGGAACTGGGAACTTGTGATGGAAAGTGGTGTGAATATCTGAGAACTCTGGTGGTGGATGCCATCTCTGAGTTGGCTCTTTGTTCAAAAATTATTAAGAATTTCACGTTGGTGACTGCAGAGCGCAGGGCCCCTTCTGAGGGTGTTTCCCACTGAGGCCCAGGGAGGGCCATCTGCAGATGTGGGTTCTGTCTCTGCAGCTCACCGTGGGGCTCCGGGTCACAGGACTGGCCCTGTCCCCTTCCACACAGCTGCAGGCTTTCCCTCCTCAACTTATTTTATTTTATTTTTTTTGAGAGAGTCTCACTCTGTTGCCTGGGCTAGAGTGCCGTGGCGTCAGCCTAGCTCACAGCAACCTCAGACTCCTTGGCTCAAGCGATCCTCCTGCCTCAGCCTCCTGGGTAGCTTGGACTACAGGCATGCGCCACCATGCCCGGCTAATTTTTCTATATATATTTTTAGCTGTCCATATAATTTCTTTCTATTTTTAGTAGAGATGGGGTCTCGCTCTTGCTCAGGCTGGTCTTGAACTCCTGAGCTCAAACGATCCTCCCACCTCGGCCTCCCAGAGTGCTAGGATTACAGGCGTGAGCCACTGTGCCTGGCCGACTTATTTTTTATTGTGATAAAATATATATTGAGAGTAAAGTGCACAAATCCAAAGTCTATAGCTTGATGGCTTTTTACGTTGATTACACCTAGGTAACCACCACCCAGAGTAGGATAAAGAACATTTCCATCTCGAGTTCCCAGTTCCTGCCCACCCTGCCGCAGAGGGGACCGCCATTCTGACTTCTGTTACCGCAGACGTTGCACCTGTGCTTGACTTTCTACAAACAGAATCGTACAGTATGTGTTCTCTTGTGTCTTTCTCATTCACTAGTAAGTCTCGGAGATTTATTCCTGTTGTTGTAATGATGGTTTGTTCTTTTTGTTGCTCAGTAGCATTCCTTTATGTGAACACACCACGATCTGTCGATTCTCCTGCCGATGGGCATTTGGTTGTTCCAAGCTATGGCTGTTCCTGGTGGGGCTGTCGTGAACAGTCACACACTTGTCTCTTGGCGTGCTCACGTCCTCATTTCTCCGGGGTACTTCACCAGGGGTGGGCTTATGTTCCTCTGTAGTAGATGCTGCCGGACAGTCTTCCAAGGTGGTTGTACCAATGTACACTCCCACCAGCGGCTGTCTGAGACTTCCTGTTGTTTGACACCCTTACCAACACTTGTGCCACTTTTATTCATCGTAGCCATTCTGGCCGGTGTCACCCTTGGCTTTTGCAACTGACCCAAGGGAGCTAGGTGCCAAGACTCCAGTTTGCTGCTCTTTACTGACCACTGTTGAGAGCTTCTCAGACTCCTGGAGGCTGCCTGCAGGTTTGGCAAGTGTGGGTTCTCTGATTTTGTCTGCGTGATCGATGGGAACCCCGATTCGGGAAGAGGCCCCTGGGCCTTCCTCGTGGGTAAGTCCCTCCTAGTGGGCAGGTCTTGCGCTCAGCTCCTCTCTCACCTGAGCACTGAGCAGGAAGGTGTCACATGCTCTATTTAGAAACCATTTTTGGGAGGAGAGAAGGGAACAGTACAGATGTTCGACCATGTTAAAGTTACATAGTGATTGTGCGTTGCGGCCTAATGCCTAAATGATTAAAATATGAAAAAAATGCATCCCAGAAACACAATAATAATAATAACCCCCAACCCTTGTGGCACATTCACCGCAGGAGGCGCTGTGCTGGGGGCTGCATACCCGGACAGGCTCAGAGTCAACTGCCCAGCAGCCCTAAGAGGTGGGTGGGTATCAGCACCCCATTTTACAGATAAACTGGTTGCAACCTCCAAGCCTCAGTTTCCTCATCTATAGAATGAAAGGGAGGCAGAGGGAGGTTAGGCACACGCAGAGGGGAAGGCCACGTGCAGACAGAGCCAGAGCTTGGAGTGAGGCAGCCACAAGCCGGGAACCCCAGCAGCCCCCAAGAGCTGGAAGAGGCAGGAGGGACCCTTCCCTGGGGCCTTCAGAGGGAGCGTGGCCCTGCGGACACTTTAGTTTCCGTCCTGCGATACTGATTTTGAACTTCTGGCCTCCAGAACTGTGGTAGGATAAATTTCTGTTGTTTAAGCCCTGCAGTTTGTGGGAGTTTGCTGCAGCGACCCCAGGACATGAAGGCAGAAGTTTTGAAAACGATTTTTCCGACATCTGGTGCACAAGCCACCCCCGCCCCCATGTCGGTGCCCTGTGACTTGGGAAATGGTGAGAGAACTGCAAAAGCAAACCCCAAACACCGGTTCCCGCCTTTGACTGGCTTAAAACAACTGAAGTTTCTCCTCTCCCCGTTCCAGAGGCCCAAAGTCCAAGCCCAGGGTCTCACGGGGTAGGTTCTTCTGGGGGTTCCGGGAGGAATCTGTCCAGGCTTCTCTCCCTCTTCTGGTGGCTGCGGGGTCCTTGGCCTTTCTCGCTGTGCACACGTCTCTCCAGTCTCTGCCTCTGTCCTCACGTGGCCACCTTCCCTCTGCCTGTCTCTCTGTGTCTTCATGTGGCCTTTCTGGAAGGACATTGGATTTAGGGCCCACTCAAATCCAGGAAGACCCATTTTAATAAATGACATCTGAAAAGACCCGGTGTCTAAATCAGGTCACATTCGGAGACTCCACCCCTCCCCAGGAGTCACACTCTCCGGTGTCTCGGTGGAGGTTTGCATTCAACCCGGGCTCCCTTCCCCAGAAGGGCTGTCACAGAATCAGTGGCGTGTTGATTGCTTCTTAGAATCCAGGAAACACAATGGAAGTTTTCTTCGAACGGCCACAGGGCCACGGGGATTTCACTGTTCACTCATTCATTCTTTCATTCATTCGTTCATTCAGTGTTTGGCCCCTGACGATCTGGCTCTGACCAAAACAGACACCGGCCCTGACCTCAGGGAGCTTGTGTCCCCTGACTCTTCAGTCACCCCTGTGAGAGCAGCTGTTGTCAGGAAAACAGACAAAACAACACCCACTGCAGACAGAATCGTAAATCTTGCCCCGTTCTCCTCGCCCAAAACCTGACAAAGCGATTTGAAATTCCAAACCTGTTGACCGGCGGACGAGAAGGTCACCTTTCTCCCGCTGAAAGCCGGACCGGGGTCGGCTGAGGTTAGTCTGCGAGACAGACAAGGCCTCCTTTCAGCCAGGGGCCTCCGGGCCAGCCAGGTGAAGAGTCAGCCCTGGGAGAGGCAGTCGCAACCCCGGGAGGCCTCCCTGACGTTTCGGGCCAAGTCCACACCCCTCGCCCTGGGTGCTCAGTCTGGCCGTGCCAGCCCTGCCCGCTGGCCAGCCTCGTGTCCTCCTGCGTCCTCTGGCCGGGAACCCATGGCCACAGGGGCCTACGGGCCACTCGCTGCCTCCCACCCCAGGCCTTTGCACGTGCTGCTCCTGCTGCCTGGCCTGGTCTCGTCGTTCAGGGCTCAGCCTCCTGGAAGCCCTCCCCACACCCCTGTTACGTCCCGCCCCACACCCCCATTTCTTTCCCTTGCGTCACCAGTAAGGACCTTTAACGTGTGCCTCTGTCTACTCGTTGTCTGCCTTCGCCTCACCCAGCTGGAACCGCTGTGAAGACCAGGACCTTCTGCCTTGTTTGCTGTGTCACCCCAGCTTCCAGCCCCGCGCAGAGCGGGCTCCGCAGGGAGGCGACTGTCAGGTGAACACGGGCCTCCCCAGCGCGGAGGGAGACAGGCCCCCAAGGAGGCCGCCCAGTGTGCTGCTGTCTCCCGCTGCGGCTCATCACACCCCGGTTTATAGCACCATTTGCCTTGGCCCCTTTTGGTGGCGTCCCAGGGTTCAAAGTGACCGGGACAGCCAGTTGGGGAGATGGGAAAAAGCTCTCCAAGGTCAGTGGGGCTGCGTGTGCCTCCGCGGCAGGGAACAGCCTCACCGGCTAGAAGAGAGGCTTCGACATCTCGGATCCAACCAACAGCCAACTTGCTTTCTTGGGCTGATACCTGGGGCCTTTTTCGGTACGGCGAGGGCAGGGGGAAAGGGCCCCCTCTGTTTTGGGGAAGGTCTCATTTGGCCAGTGCAGAAGCTGCGCTGTGTCAGCCCACGTGGACGGCCAGTGCCACTGTGCTCATGGCCAAGGACAGCCTGTCACCTCTAGGTCCTGAAGCGGTTTGGCCAAATGGACTTGGGAGGGTGGGAGAGAGAAGGGCAGATGGTGTCATGGAGACTGCGGCGTGGTGGAAAGAGTGGAACCTGCAGAGGGACGGGCCGCCTTATCTCAGCAGCCCCCACCATAGTAATAGCACTTCGGCCGGGTCCCGCCCTGTGCTGAGCTCGGCTCTCAGGTCTGAACCTGAATTATTTCACACGGTTCTTCCAAGAACGCTGCGAGGTAGGCCTCGGTATTGTCCCTGTTTCACAGGTGTAGAGGCTGATGCCCAGAAGGGTAAGTCACGTGCCCAGTTGGTGAAGTCAGGATGTGAATCCAGGTTGTCCCATTTTAAAAATGAAGCTGTTGCTCATTAATGGACGCACTTGGATTTGGAATCAGAAGGCCCAGCCAGGGTGGGAGGAAAACGATGGGAAGAACAAGAACAACAGCAGCAACGACACCGAGGGTGCTGACGGTGGGTGTGAGAACAGCTGCTTGCGGGCTGCCCCTGGGCCAGGCCCACAGTAAGAGCTTCAGGTAATTTGCCTCGGTTCACCTCCCAGTGACTTCCTGAGGCTGGCACAGCCCAGTGCCAGGGAGGTGCTAGGTATATGTTTGTCGACTCACTGGGCAACCCTGGGTGGGTTACTTTTATGCCCATTTTGCAGATGAGGGCACTGAGGCTCAGAGAAACCATTTTGCTCAGGACACCTCTGGCCTGGGATGACATTTCCATCAGCCACTGTGTAATTAGGCCAGTGGGAAGCTGTTATGGACTTTCCGCAAAGGTAAATACTATTTCCATTTTGTTGACATTAAAGAGTGTTCATATGAAATGATGTTGGTCGCAGAAAGTAACTTTAATAATGTTCTTGGTAAGCAATTTAAAAATTATTACCCTTTGGTGGTCTCCTGCCACCTCCTTCTGAAAGATCATACTAGTTGGTGCGCTCTGGACATGGGGGAGCCACTTCTTAAGGTCACACCCCAGGTTCTTGGAATAGGAGCCCGGGTCGGGTGAGCCACACAGCTCTGGCACCTGTCAGCCCCGTAAACAAAAGGTGGGTTGCTCCAGCTTTCTTATCTCCCCCAGGGAGATGGAACATGGTGAGGACCCGCCGTGGCCCGTCACTGAGAAGCCGGGGTAAGGTGAGGGTGAGAGTCCCGTTTCCTGGCACACGGGAAACCCAGGCATTGAGCTAGTGCAACCTGAGGGTGGGCTTAGAAGTGTCAGAAACGACCTGGGGGGGAGAAATTAAGAGGGAGGGAGAGGCAAGTGTGTTTGTGCAAAGAGAAGCCCGTAAGGTGGACGACTGTGGTGATAAATGAAGAAGCAACGCGCTTACATTTCTGGTAATAACAACAACAAAAACTTAAGAAAATGTTGATGTACGTACTCGATTTGTCAGTTGACTGTCCCAGTGCTGAAAATAGTGGGAGTGTAAGGAACACTGATTGGCTCTGGGGAAAGTGCCTCCAGGCTGGGCAATGCGACCCAGTGGTTTTCACAGTCCAAGTGGCAAGTCCAGCCCCAAGGTTATGGGGAGCGGCTGCTTGGAGGGTCCCCAGCTGTGATCACAGCATCATATGTTTTGAAACTTGATCACTCAGCTCCATCAGTGAGGTTGGTTTCTTGAAGGCTGGGCCCCACCCACCTGGGGTTCTTGGGCAATTGCTTTGCCTCTCTGGGCTCAGTTGGCTCCTCTGTAAAATGGGTGGAAAAGTAAAAATGCTCTCATAGGGCAGAGCCCTCCGAGCAGTGCAAGGTCCAGGGCAGCTGCTCAGCTCTGGGTCCCGTCCCCTGTAGGAAGGAGCCAAACCCTCATCCCCTGGGTGTCCCTTCCCAGCACCTGTGCACAGGGCTGGGCAGACAGGTCAGGGGGACAGAAGGGACCTTCACGGAAGGGAAGGGAAGCTTTGGACATCCATTCACAGTGTCTGAGCTCTCGTTTGGATTCAGTCTTGGGTTGGCAGCTGCCAGTCCAGCCACTGCTTTTGGGAAAAGCAGATAATTGCATGGCCGTGCTGAAAGGTGAGATGCAATCCCAACTGCGCATGTGCTTTGTAATCAAGAGACTGCTGTGCTTCCTGCTGGATATGAAGTGTTATGCGTATAGTGCTGGTGCATAGTAGGTGCTCAATTAATATAACTTGAGTCAAAAATTGAATATGGCTCCCAGGGGTGGCAAAGTGCAGCCCATGGGCCAAATCCAGTAGCTGCCTGTGTTTGTATGGCCTTCCAGCTAAGAGCAGTATTTACATTTCCCAGTAATTGGAAAAAGATAAAAGAAAAACTTTCTGTGATATACGAACACCATCTGTAATACAATTCAAAGTTCTGTGCCCATAAACAAGTTTTATTGGAACTGGAGCATGCCCATTTGTTCACAGATCGTCTGTGGTGGCTTTTGAGCTACAATGGCAGAGGTGACTAGTGACAGAGACCTTTCAGCCAAACAGCCTAAAATATTTACTCTCTGGCCCTTTAAGAAAAGTCTGCCAACCCCTGGTCTAGACCAACAGTCTCACCCTTGGCTGCACATTGGGGTCACCTGGGAGCCTCAGAGATTCCGATTTGATTGGTCAAGGGTGCAGCCTGCGCATGGAGGCGGTAAGAGCTCCCAGAAGATTCTGCCGGGTACCCAAGGCTGAGGGCACGACCGTGGGAGCCACGGGTTAGGACTCTTGGTTGCTGTCAGGGCATCCGAGGGCCGTGGTGAGACCAGTGCCAGGCTCCTCCCAGAGAGCCCAGAGCCCACACTTGGGGCTGTCACGCTTGAGGGTCAGGAGGGAGCGGAGACGGGCGCGGGCAGGGAGACAGCACAGGCCTGGCTAGTGGTCATCTTTCTCCCTCGGCCACAGCCAGGTGGGCACAGGAGGGTGCGGGTGCAGGAGGCGTCTCTCCTGCCGGCCAGCAGCAGCTCGCGTGTCTCAGGTGCCTCGTGTCCATGTGCTGGGCACCGGCCGTCTGTGCCCATCTGTTCTGGTGGGGTTAGGAGCAGCTCCCAGGTGTCAGACACTCGCTCTGTGCCCAGCACCAACGTGCCACCCTGCCAGGGAGGGGGAGGGCTTTCCCTTCGCTGAACAGAGGAGCCCACTCTTCTGAGCTTGAGGTTAGGTAACGTGCTCGCAGCTGCCGGTCACGGCCAGGCCAGGATTCGATCCAGAACCATCCTGCCCCGGAGTCCACTCTCTCAGCCACTGTGCCCTCCTGCCAACGGGAAGACTCTCCAGGGAGCCCAGGGTGTCTGGCTTTTAAAATGGCGGCAACGTCCTGTGGCTTCTTTCTCACAAATCTTTTATTTTTGGCCTGAGACAGCTAATGCGTGGCCAACGTATCCAAGGAAACCAGGATGCTTGGAGCAAGCTGTACCAAATCTCCATGCTAAAACCATCAGACGGCTAATTTAGGCCTCTTTAGTTATTTATTTAATTATTTTTAGATCCCTGTGTATCATTTTGCACACTTTCCTGGCAAATGCGCCCCTCGGACACACGCGTGCAGAGCATCCGACCATGTGCCTGGTCTGCTACGTGTGCGCATGCGTGCTTGCTCTCTCTCCCTCATCTCTGAGCTGGCGGCCTCCAAGTGAGGCATGATCTGCCCAGGCCCCCTCTGCTTCCTGTCCCCTGGCCCCCAGGGGCAGATCCTGAATTTCAAGCCCTGAGGTCTAGCTGTAGATCATGGCTCTCGATGTTGGCGTCATTGGGATTTGGGGTGACGTAACCCTCTGTCATGGGGGGGCTGTTCGATGTGTAGCAGCGTCCTGGCCTCAACCTCCTGGGTGCCAGTAACACTCTACCCACCCATCCCCGAGTTGTGACAATCAAAAATGTCTCCAGATGTCACCACATGTCTGCTGGGGTTAGGGTTGCCTGATAAAGTACAGGACACCCAATTAAATATGAATTTCAGATAAACAATGAATCATATTTTAGTGTTAAGTGTGTCTCAAATATACACATAAGTGTAGCATGAGAACATCCCATGCAATATTTGGGACATTCTTATACCAAAGAATGATTCATTGTTTATTGAAGTTCAAGTTTAACTGGGTGTCCTGTATTTTTATCTGCTAAATCTGCCAATTCTAATTAGGGGGCAAAATAGCTCCCCACTGGGAACCGCTGCTCTAGAGCCTTGGTTCTTCATTATCATGGCTCAGTTTCCTCACCTGTAAAATGGGCCTGATGCCAGTGCTGACCTTGCCGGGGTGCCTAGGTGCTGAGGCAGCGTGTGGCAGTGCGTGGCAGTGCTCAGCATGGCCTGCTGCGCCTTCCCCAGGACACGCTCCGGGGCCTCAGGGATGCGAGCTGAGCCCCTTTTCAGCCACCTGGTTCTTCCTCTCCCTACTTTCTCCCACTCTTTGTCCTGGATCTCCTGTGGGCAACTGACCACTGGACTGAGAAACAAACGTACCCCTAAGAGTGGGCACAGGTGGCCAGGGCCCTGCATCTAAACGCATGTTTGGAAAGAACCACTTTCTCACAGGGGCCAGCACCATGGCACGGAATCCCTTGTGCCCCACCCTGTGCTAAGCACCAGGGGACAGTGATGCCTGGGCACAGACCTGGGCTCTGCCTTCAGGGGTGGGTGGTGAGGCGGGGAGGGGAGACGGCCTTCGAGTAACCCCAGGGAAGCAGTGAATGGGGCTGTGATGAAAGGCCCCACCTGCCCCTCTGGTCCTGGGTCCACAGGCTTTGGACCCTCTGACACCTCCCTCCGTCCCCTCCCCATCCCATCTATTGGCAAGTCCCGGAGTTCTACCTCTATTTTAAAAATAGCTTTATTGAGGCATTGCTGGCGTACAACAAACTGCACATATTTAAAGTGTTTGGCGAGTTTCGATCTATGTGCATACCGTGAAGCCGTCACCAAGACACTGAACATCCCAGTCACCCCCGTGATCTCTGTCTCCCGCCCCCTCTCCCCTAAGCAACCACTGATCTTCTCTGTCACTATAAATGACTTCGTATTTCCTAGAGTTTCATATATAAATGGAATCATACAGTATGTACTTTTTTGGGTCTGGCTGCTTTCCTGAACGTAATTATTTTGAGATTTGTGCATGTTATTGTGTGTATCAGTAGTTCATAGCTTTTTATTTCTGAGTAGTATTCTGTTGGGTGGATATACCCCAGCTTGTTTACTCATCCGCCTGTTGATAGAGCGACCTCTTTTTTTTTACATTGCAATTATTTATTGCAGTCTCATGCACGTACAGAAAAGTACGTGAAACACGGACCAGATGAGTGGATTTTCATGAAGGGAACGCCCGTCTGTGTAACTAGAACATGACCAGCACCCCAGGAACCCCTTCCATTCAAAGGGAACCCCCACTCTGTTTTCCAACATGCAGATCAAGCTGATGGTTCTTGAACTTCATATGCATGGGTCACCTGGTACGTTCTTTTTTTGTTTCTGGCTTCTTTGGCTCAGTGTTGGGATTGGGAAGTTCACCCTGTTGTGTGTTCCCGTAGGGCGTCCCTTTTTGCAGCTGAGCAGTGTTCCGCCATGCAAGTGCACCGTCGTGTGTTCACCGTTCTCCTCCTGACGACACTTGGGCTGTGTCCAGTGTTGGCCATTGTGAGTGAGGCTCCCATGAACGACGTCATGTGTGTTTTTGTGCGCCTATGTTTTCTTTTCTGTTGGGCTGTGCCCCGGAGTGGATCTTGGGCTGTGCAGAGGGTCAGCTTTACTAGACATTCTTCTTAACATCCTCGTCACGCCCAGTCACTCTCCAGCTCCCGCCACCATCCTAGCCCCAAGGCTGCCATTTACACCTGAGGGACTTCAGCAGCCTTTGAGTGGGTCCCTGTCCGTCCCTCTCCCGCCACGTGGAAGCTGGTGTGAGCGTTGGAACAGCACGTCAGGCCATGTTGTTGCCCCACTCCAGTGTCTCCTCACGCTCGAGGCAAAGACGACCTCGTACCTTGGTTTGAGCTTAGACAGCCACATCCCTCCGGACATGTCTGTTCTAGAATAGGGTCTGTGCTTGAATTTTGCATCACCAAAGGGTCCTTCGAGGGTAATCCAATAGCATCTGCCCCACGGTGAGCCCACGTCTCATCAAGAACCACCCGACTCTCCTAATGGGGAGTTTTCAAGATTCCGGGCCAGAGCCCTGTGTACTTCTCCCTCTCCCCTGGCAGTCCTGCAGGAAGGAAGATTTTTGTAACACAGAGTAGCCAGTTCTGGGCCGAACACTCTCTCCCCTCCCCACCTGCACTCTCCCCCGACTCAACTGCACACCGGATCTCGTCCCCCTACCTCATGCCCTGAACAGCCTGCGGTGGGTCCCAGTATCATACCACAGTCCAGACGCAAAAGCTGAGGGATGGTGACGTTAACTTGGTCACCCAGGGTCATGTGGCTGGAAGAAGGACGAGGTTGGAGTCACAGCTGAGGTCCCCGGCCGTCAGAGCCTGACCTCATGGTTTATTTCTTCCGCAAGCAAATGGTGAGCAGCTGTGATGCGCCAAGCATGTGGAAGCTGAGGATAGAGCAGGGGGTGAAACAACCAAAGTCCTTTCCCCAGAGGAGCTGACAGTCTTGAGAGTGAGTGCACAGGCTCCTCACCACTGGCTTGAGCCTGGCGGGACAGGACGCTCCCATGCCAGGCAAAGCACATTTGTCACTCAGACAGGCAGCGGGAACAAACAGAAGCCTGGGATCCGTGGTGAGCTGGTCCCCCAAGGCTCAAGAAAGCTGCCCAGGCAGACGGAGTCTTGTCTGCATTTGCCCTGTGTCACACCATGGCTGAGGGACCGCACAAGCACGCTGCCCTGCGTTTTATACCTGGGTGCCCCTGGGATTGTGAACTCGTGCACTGCAGGATGTCCTGATCTAGGAGAAGTGAGGGCATCGCATGGACCTACCTGGACATTGCATTCTGCAGTTATTCTGAGAACCATGTGGGGCAGGGCAGAGGAGAGCTGTGTCAGCCAAGGCCACGTAGAGCCCTGTCCTCTTGCCATAAACACGTAAGCCCATCTTACACACACACACACACACACACACACACACACACACACACACACACACACACCCCTAGGTAATAATTACAGCAAAAGTCCCACGGCTGGTGTTCATTGGCTGGCTTGTGTCACATGCTCATCCCTGAATCAATCACTGTGGCCATGTGGGTAAAGCACTGTGATTGGCCAGGCTTAGGTCATAGCCCGCCCCGAGGCAGGATGGAGAGTCAGACCCACCCAAACCCCGTGGACGGAGCGTGCTGATGGTGCCAGGTGGGGTCCTCAAGAGAATGGAGGTGCTCCTGCCCAGGGGGTGCATGCCAGCAGGCAGGATGCCCAGCAGCCTTGGCACGTCTGTGGGTTGGTGACTCCCACCTGTTCTCCAGCTCAGACCTACCCTGCAAAGTCCTGCGGGGACCTCAAACTCAGCATCGCCCTCCCTGCACCAACGCCCACTCTGGTGTCCTCCCTCCCTGGGCACAGCCCGGACACTAATCCTCTCACCCTCCTCCCAGGGGGTTCTTTCAGCTGCCGGGTCCCATTCACACTGCTGCTTAAACCCTCGTGGACCACAAGTCAGGTCACACCCACGCCCAGAGCACCCACCGAAACCCCGCGTCGCTGCAGGCTCTGGTCTCCAGTGTCTGTGTGGCGCTGGGTCCTGTGGAAACATCCTGCCCGCAGCCCCCTGTCCACACTGACCCGCGGGGACGGCACTCGACAGTGTCTGACGCAGGTGTCTGACTGACGGCTGCAATGTCCTCTGCCTTCTTGCTTTGTTTCTCATTTCCTCTTCTCCAAACTTTGGCACGTGTCACCCCTGCTTGGAATGTTGCCTCATCGCTAACCCAGCTACGTTCTTCTCATCCTGCAGGCCTCAACTTACCTGTCCCTTCGCCTAGGAAGCTTCTGCCCATCTACAGGCCGGACGTGTGCTCCTCCCACAAGTCCTGTGCTCGACCTTAGCGTAGTGCTGAGCAGACAGCATCATCACCGTCTAATCCCTTCTCCTCTTCCCTCCCTCCCTTCCCTCAGTCCTTTCTTCCTTCCTTCTTTCCCTTCCTTCTTTCTTACTATCTGCCTCCTTGTCCCCATCTGGGCCATAATCTCCTTGAGGGATAAGACTGTGCCTTACTGACCTCTGGAATGGGGTGCCAAGGTCAGCAGGGTCACAGATCCTCCAGCGAGGTATGTAGAAGGGGTGGGCTCATTTATGTTCGACAGGACTGCATGGAACGTGACGTGGTTCCAGTCGGCCACCCTTCTCAGCTGGGAGTCCCGGAGGCTTTGGGGTATGTTCTGGCCCAGGAGACCCAAAATGCAGGGAGCTTCAACTGAGAGCCAGTGATATGGTGCTGAAAATTAGAAATTACAAAAGAAGACACTTGGGAATCGGTTTTCGTCTTTACCAAATCGGCCCTGTAGAGTTGATTCCAGGAGGTACCCTGGGTTTGGGGCACGAGGCCTTTTCAGCAGACAGGGGGGATGTGTTCAGCTTTCTGACCTCCCAGAGCATCTTTTCCATGAGGTCTGGCAGTGGGGTTTCCAGACACAGTGCAGAGCACCAAGTTCAATTTGAATTTCAGATAAACAACAAATAACTCATCAGCATAAACATGTGCCACATGTCGCGAGGGACATACTTAGACTAAAAATCATTCATTGTTTAATAAGACACAAACTTAACTAGGTATCCTGTATTTTTATTTGCTAAGTCTGGCCACCCTATCTCAGGGAGCTGAGCTGGATGAGTGACTTAATGAGTTTGTATTAGCTGTCTATTGCCGTGGAACAAATGACCACACACTTAGGAGCTTCAAGCAACACGTGTTTATTATCTCGCAGTTTATCATCTGGGTCAGGAGTCCGGGCCTGGCTTAGCTGAGCTCTCTGCTCCAGATCCCACCAGGCTGAAATCCAGGTATCGGCTGGGGCCGTGGTCTCACCTGAAATCAAGGTGTGGGGCTGGAAAGGAATCGGCCTCCAAGCCCCTGCAGATTGTTGGCAGAATTTATTTCTTTGTGGTTGTGGGACTCACAGGAGTTTGTTTTTCTCAAAGCCAATAGGAGAGGAAGATGCTAGAGTCACTGGTGGGAAGGAGGCTGACATCATGACATCGTGACATCGCAGGTACAATAGGCATCAGCTTTGTCATGTCCTGTTGGTCCACAGAAAGTCATGAGTCCCAGCCACAATCAAGGGGAGGGGACTATACAAGAAAATGACCACCAGGAGGAAGGGACCACTGGGCCACGTTAAAGCCTGTCCTACACAGACTTTATACCTCTTCATTTTTGCCCACGAAGTCACTCCTGCGAGGACTGTCATTTTTCCTTCTTTCTGAGTGGACACCTCTCATCCTTCAAGGCCCCCTAAAGCGCATGGGCTTCTGAGCCAGACTTCTCTGCCCGACTTGGGCAAGTTGTTTCGCCTGTTTGAGTCTCAGTTGTCCTGTCTGTAAAGTGGAGAGAGTAACAGGGCCCGTCTCCTAAGACGGTTTGTGGATTCCATGTGACAGCCCAGGCGGAACGCTCAGCCAGGGGAGGGGCACTCTGTAAACACAAGAGCCCCACAAGCTCTGCTCGGGGCACTGTGGAGGGACTGCCCAGAGTCACCCCACTGGTGGGTTCCGTGGCTGTCATCAGCCCCCAGGAAGCCTGGCTTTTCTTGCAAAGTCACTGCAAAGTGGAAACATTGGCCAATGATGCACTGGGTGATTTTTTTCTTAACAACAGAAATAAACACGTATAAACTTGGTTTTATTTTCAGTATCAGTGAAGGTGGGCAGTAAAAGGAACTATGTGCCAAGCTCTTCCTATGTGCCAGGCCCTCCCCAGGCACAAGGACACCGCGGTAAACACAAGATGTCGAGAACGCACAGGCCGGCAATGGCTGACGCTGGAATTCACCTGCGCAGTTCTTGATGTGCTGAGCTCCAGGCCCCGCCTCACAGGTTTCCTTCGCGGGTCTGGAGAAGCCACTTTTCCAACTTCAATGAGCACGTGAACCCCCTGGGGGATCTTGTTCAAATCGGATTCCGATTCAGCAGGTCTTGAGTGGATTTCTGACAAATTCCCTGCTGGTCTAGGGGAGTTTAGACTGGAATTGGGGGCGTTGATACTGTTAGGATTCCCCAGTGGTGACAGTTTTTGAAATAAATCCATACGTTCCTTGATACTCCTCCCTTCAAGGGGTAGAGCTTAGTCCCCCCAACCACCACCCTGCGAGCGTGGGCTGGACGTGGTTCCTCACTTCTAACGAATTGAACATGGTGGAAGTGATGGTGTGTCCCTTCCGAGACTTAAGTCACAAGGGCATGGAGGCTTCCGCCTTGCTCGCTCTGGGATCACTTGCTCTGGGGAAGCCAGATGATATTTTGCAAGAACAGTCAGCTGCTCCTATGGAGAGGCCACATGGCAAGGAACTGAGGCCTGCTGCCATCGGCTGTGCTCATGGGTCATCTTGGAGGTGGATCCTCCGTCCTGGTCGAGCCTGCGGAAGACTGCCGTCTTGACCGTGACCCCAGGAGAGGCTCTGAGCCAGAGCCACCCAGCGAAGCCACTCCTGAGCTCCTGGCCCACAGAGACCATGAGATAATGGATGTTTGTTGGTTTAAGCTGTGAAGTTTTGGGTATAACTAACATACCAAGTGATTTTAACAAACGTGCATCCGGGAAAGAGAACTATCCTATGGAAGAGACAGGCAGTAACAAGTAGTTGTTTAAGTCAGTGGTTCTCAGACCCGAGTGTGCCTTAGAGTCACCTGGAGGGCCTGTTAAGGGTTAGGGCCACAGGTGGACAAGCAGCGTCCGCTAGACAGAGCTTGAGGGGAGGGGGCTCTCACCTCCTGTATTCGGGCCCCGCGTGGGGACCAGCTGGATAAACAGGGCTCACGCCGTGCCCCGGAGTGTCGCGCAGCAGGGCGCAAAGGGGCTGGTTTCCATCTGTGGGCCTAGAAAGGGGCCTGCGGTTTACCCTGAAGTGCGGCAAGCGAGTGGCACGGTTTTCAAAGTGAAAATAGCTAAATTGTTTTTTACATCTTCACCCGCCCCCAATTATAAAAGCAATGCATGCTCAAGGCAAAAATAGAGAAAACAGAAAAGTCTAAGGAGAGAGAAAGTGGAAGGGATCCAGGCGCTCACTGCCCAGAAACACGCCTGCGAGCGGTTCCCTGCGTTTCCCCAGTCTCATGCCTATGCATATTTGCACACACGGTATATATATGTGTGTATATATATATATATTTAAATTTATAGGGAAGCAAAAATAGAATCACACTATGAATGCCGTTTAGTGGATTGCTTTTTTTCCACTTAACTATCACAGCTTTCCGTGCTAATGAATATAGATGCGCCGTCCCTCTCGCCGCGCAGAGCAGTGGAGTTTGGCTGCAGCACGCGCTCTCCGAGCCATGCCCCGCGGTGGACGTTTAGGTTGTTTCTGGTTTTTCATTACCGTGTCAACAGTGCCAACAGAGAACGTCCCTGTGCGTCGCCTGAGCCTCACCTTGGGACAAAGTCCGGAAGGTGAAACTGCGGCATGGAAGGGTGTGCACGGGGCTGGGTTGGGGGGTGGTGCGGTCTTCCTGATGCTCACAGTGGTTCCAGGGCCCAGGGCTGGGGCCAATCTGGCTCTTCTCTGCACCAGCGGATTTATCTCAACACATTCCTGAGCGTCCTGGTGCCTCAGTCTCTTCATCTCTCAGATGGAAATAACGACTGAATGTCCCTCCTGGAGCTGCCCGGAGGAGTCAGTGAGCTGGGAAGTGCTCAGGACGCACAGGGCTGGGGTCAGCCAGCACCTGGGGAAGCCAGGGGCCCAGTGAGGGGCCGTATGGCACCAGAGCCTCACAGGGGCCTGTGAGTCCTCCACATCTTGTGTTTACCGCGGTGTCCTTGTGCCTGGGGAGGGCCTGGCACGTAGGAAGAGCTTGGCACATAGTTCCTTTTACTTCCCGACAGGCCTGAGTGTGTGCCCTTTAAGGGCGTAAGTCACACTTGCTGAGCCTTCTCAGCATTCAAGAGAAGCTGAAGTCCTGATTTTTATGTGAAATGTCCTGATGTTTACATTTTGGCAGCCACTTAAAAAATAAAATAAAATAAACCACATGAAGATAGGACTATGTCTGTGGGCCAGATCCAGCCATGAGCTGTGACTTGTGTGTCCTGATGTCACCACTCTGAACCTTCGTCCCTTTATCTAACGATGCACACTCACCAGCCCCTATCTTGTAGGACTGTATGTCGGTTACGGTTGTTTGAGGGAGACCTGGGAAGGGGGCTGTGTCTGTCAGCCCAAGGCTGAGCTTCCACCCATGAAATACGGCTCCTGTTTCCTCACTCCCCACCATCTTTGGCAGTGACCTTGAAGAGGTCACGTTTCTAGAATGGCCTCTGTCTTTGTCCAGAAAACAACAGAGTAGGAGCAATTGATCCCTCGATGTCCCCCTCAGCTTTTGCTTGCACAGGCCTCCGTCTCAGGCATTTAAAACCCAACTTGGTAACCCTTGGGGGCACCTTCCCCTCACCCAGCAACCCCAGGGGGGAAATGTGTCTCCTGGCACAAATGCCCAGAGACCTGGGCAGGAGATCTACAAGTGAGGTTGGAAAATTTAAACTTGGGAAACAACCTAAATGCCCACTAAGGGGACACTGAGTAATAACACACGTCACAGTGGATGCCCAGGAGCTGTCCCCAGGGGTGGGGCTGGGACAGGGCTCAGGTAGACCCTCGCCCCGAGTCTGGCCCACTGCCTGTTTTTGTACATAAAGTTTTATTGGCACACAGCCGCGCCCATTTGTTTACATCTTGTCTAGGGCTGCCTGCAAGCTACAATGATGGAGATGAATAGTTTTGACAGAGACCATGTGGCCCACAAAGCCAAAATATTTACTTTTTGACTCTTTTCCGAAGAATTTGGCTGATCCCTGAGCTACGTCAATAAACGCCGAGGTGGAACGTTCTCCATGACCTACCGCTATGTGGGAAAGACACCTGCAGGGGAGAGGGGACGCAGAGCAGCACAAATGGGATGATTTCAGATTGTAAAGAACAGTGAGAGCAAAGCCATAGAGACGTGCATGCAGATGTATTTTATAGGTGAACAAATGTCTGAAAGAACACACCCCAGTCTGCTAGTAATGTTACCTCTGGAATTTAAGAGGTAATAGACTTTGTCGGACATTAACTAGGTGCCAGACACGATGCCGAATGCACAGGTTTTCTCGCTTAATTTTTTACAAGACTGATACCCTCTTTGCAGGTGAGAAAATGAAGGCACAGAGAGGTGAACTCATTTGCCCAAGGTCACACAGCTTTCAAGTAGCAGAGCTGGGACTGGAACCCAGGCCTCTTTGACTACAGACTATGGGAGAGAGAGACTAACACCTTTTACTTTACAAATGTCTGTATTGTTTGGCAAGCAAGAAAAAGCTCAAGACAATACTTGATCAACATAATTTGTATCATGTGTCCTTCCCACACCCCTCTCCTATCTCCTAGGGGTGTTCTTACACGTGGGGCTCCTGTGTGCCTACTCGGGAAGGTCACAGGGCAAGCACGGCTCTAGTAACGGGGGAGGCTGGGAAGCAGCAGGGTGGGGGCAGATTCTGAGCCGTGGGGGGGACAGGCTTCCTCTTTCAGTTGGGGACTGCCAAGCTGAGGACGAACATTTGCAGGAGAGCTGAGAGCTCACCTACTCTGCCTCGACTTCCCGAGACATTGCCTTTCATGAGTGTTATCAAATGGCGTCATTTCAGAGTGGGGTTGTTGTTAATGCTGATTTAATGGTGCTAGGATGATTAGGCATGGCAGGCTTTTAAACAATGAGGTTCATAAAAGGTGTTAATAACCTCTTAAGTACCTTAGTAATAGTCCCACCTATCATAAACTGCTCCCAGTTAGGCCTCCTCACTCTTCTTTGCCCAAGGAATGAGTAGGGGATCGGCTGGAAGGCTGGATGGAGCCTTCTGGAGCCTTCTGGAACAGAGGAGTTGCTGTGCCCAGTTTGGGAGAATTCAGTAGAAAGGCCAGGGAAACGTTCGTGCCCATTGCAGGCTGTGCAGAAAGAGCAACTTGGTCAACAAAGCAACAAGAATGTGGCTCAGGGGCCCCGATGGGTCCGTGTGTGGCCGCGCTGGGTGCTGAAACCCAGACAGCGGCGACGGAACGCACAGGCTTAGCGCAGTGGCTGCTGCATTCGGTTCCGGCTCTGCTACACGTCCCGGTCAGTGCGGGCAGTGCGCCCCTGTCTGTGTGCAGGACCCGCGCAAAACGCAAACGTGCAGCCTGTTGTCGGAAGTTAAGCATTTCAAGACAGCAGAGCATTGAGCCCAACGCGGAGCCGTTCTGAGCCTGGGGCCCTGCGTGACTGTGTGGGGTACCCGCCTCCTGAGTTTCCTCCCCTATAAAATGGACTTAGATACATACGGAATTTAAAATTTTTCTGGTAGCCACATTAAAAAAAAGTAAACAGAAACAAGTGGGGTTCATTTTAATAATATACTTAAAAGCCATGTTTAACTTAACATACTCAAAATATTATTATTCCAACATGTAATCAAATAAGAAATTATCAATGAGGTATTTTACATTCTTTTTTTTTTCTATACCGAGCCTTGGAAACCCAGCAAGTGTTTCACACTGACAGCTCATCTCCTTTGGGATGGCCGCCCTGGACGGCACAGATCCGATAAAAGGCCCCCATGGTGTTTGAAACCGGGCAAGCACTCATTAGCTTTAGAGCAGGGCTAATTTCTTTCTGTGCCTCAGTTTCCTTAACTGCAAGGGCACATCCCAAGGCGGGCCTGGCAGGGCGGTTCTGGACTCCCTGAGGAGATGGTGCTCGGTGCACAGTGCGTGGTGGGGAGGCCGTCGCTGTCACTGGATTGGAACCCGCCCCGTGCATGCCAGGCCGGACTCGGGCCAGTCCCTACCCTCCACTCAGCATGTGAAGCGTGTCTACTAGCCCCCAGCTCCGGCTGCAGTGGGGATGGAAGCAGGTATGGACGGTGTGTGCTTGCTCAGGAAGGTCAGCTGCTGCTGACGACAGGCCTGTGTTCCTCTCTACAACGCTCTGCCCTCTCTGGAAATGCCCCGACCCCCACCTGACGATGGGGGCAGTGACAGTCCATCCTGACTTCTCAGGGTGAGGGCCCTGGGAAGTGCTATTATCTCCTCATATTCGCAGCTCCTGGAACAATCCCTGGTATGCAGTAGGCATTTAATCATTAAATAACTGAACAAATGAATGCACATGTGGGTAAGTGAATGCCTGTGTGAAGGGAAGTGTTTTGCCGTCCTTTGGGGTTTGAAGCCCCCTCTCTTGGGAAGGTTCCCAGGGGGAAGGTGCAGATTGAGACTCCAGGTGGGGACCCTGAGGCTCCTCGTGCCTTCGTACACTGGGCTCATGGTCTCTGCTCTTCCAGGTCCCATCAGACCACTCCCAAAGCCCAGAGCCCCTCAGGGTCTGCCCCAGCTGCACCGAGGGGGGTCTCAGCCTCCCTGGCGAGGCTCTGGGTAGACCAGGAGGCCAGCATAATCCCGGAGGGGCTGGCGGCAGCCTGGCCTGTGAATGACCTCTCCCCTCCCCTGCCCAGCCGGCCTGTTTACTCCTAATGCATTTGGATTTCCAGATGGGAATCATTTGAGCAATACTGCACTTTTATATTATTGAAGGGAAAAGATAAAAAGGCAATGCTTCCCTTCCTGCCCTCCCCCTCAAGGTCCCTGAGGATGACAACAGACCCTGACCTCACCAGGGGCCACCACAGGGAGGGTGCCGAGGGGCAGAGCTCTGGCGGAGGGTTGGGAGGGGGTCTACCCCTGCCCCTGCTTCCTGGGGGGCAAAAAACAAACTTGGAAATGTTGGAAGGGTGTCCTCTGCCAGCCTTCCACGTGGCTTGGTTGTTTGCACTTCACCGTCCGAGTTTGTGCCATGTTTGGGTACCACTTATATGATTATTTATCCTTCTTCTTTAAGACAACTTACGTTAAACATTTTTATAGCATTAAAAACATTTTGTTGTTATTTTTGTTTTTTTAATTTTAAAATATTAAGGAGGTACACATATTTTTGGTACATGGGCAGCTTTTATAATGCTTATGTCAGGGCTCTTAGCCTGCGCATCACCCAGACAGTGTTCATTGTACCTGTTAGGCAGGAAAAAAATGTTTTTATCATGGAAAATTTTAAACACATACAAGAGTAGCCCAAAGAATATAATACAATGTACCCATAATATGTAATGTATATGTATGTATTATATATAACGCATGCAATATTAAATATATTGCAATATAAGATACAACATAATATATGACATTTTGTATATATAATTATCTTAAAATTATATAATATAGAACTCATCAGCTAGCTTCAGAAAGGTTTTACTCATGGCCACCCTTGTTTCTTCTATATCTGTCCTCACATTGTTAGGTCTGGTGGAAGGTAAACAGGTGGCAAGGAGGTGGCTATCGGTGGAGAGCGGGAACCGAATTGTAACTAGGAACCAAACTGCGCCAAGGAACTGTTCCCTGGTGGGAACATACGTGGTAAAAAGTTCTTAGTCACTTTGAGCTCATTACCATCTAATTAGCATAACGTGGGTGGAGCTTGGTGGAAAATTCTAGAAAAGATACCTGCACAGAGAGAGAAAATGTTATATAACCTACACTGCTATGGAACCTGTCATGTGATCTGATACATAACACCAACCTGTCAATCACCTCAAAGGTGGAAACAACAACCAATCCTGTCAGGGGAGAGGCGGGACAAACTCAAGGGCTTATAAAGGCAGCTATGCTCAGACTTGAGGTCTTTCTCCACTCGTGGGCACTGACCTGTTCCACCCTCTGGAACGTTCCACCTTGTGTAGCTTCCTTCTTTGTTTTCATTCTTTCTTTTATGTGATAAGCCATTTGTATAAAATTGCTCTGTGTCTGTGGTCACTCTGTCATCGGCTCAACTAGGTGCCAGTACTTGTCATTGACACTGGGGCCCGGGACCAGGGAGCATCCGCACAGATGAACCTAACTTGCCCTCACACGAGATTATTCTGAAGCATGTTCTAGACGTCATGTCATTTCATCCACAGATATTTCCGTGTCCGTCTCCAAAATGCCCAGCTTGCTTTAACAAGTTAATTTATCTGAAAAGTGAACTCTGTTTCACTATCTTAAAGGAAAATCTGGGTAACTTTCCGCAAACAGATGGAAAATTAAACACGAAGAAAGTAAAACTGTGTTACTGCCATCTAGGTGAGTGCTAGTTAGCTTGCTCTCTTGGCTCGAAAGGGACTCCAAGTGCTTAGGGAGTGTTAGGGACAGGCTAGCACCCAGCTGAGACTTTCTCCTTCCACAGCTATAATCGGGAAGGCTGAAAGAGGATTGAAAGGGGAAAACTGCATGTTTGCGCTGTGCATTGTTATCTGACGCCGGGTCTGAGAGCCCTGCGTGATGTCCCCTCTCCCGGCACGTCTGCCCCGGCTCTGCAGGCCACTCTGGGGGCCGCTGCTATAGGCAAAGGCCACCAGGGCCAGGGCCAGGGCTGGCCTCCAGGGAGGTGGCACCGCTGAGAGGTGAGGGGCCAGAGCTGTGTGGGTGGCCCCTGGGTTCAGATCCTGGCCCACCCTTTCCTGAGTGTGTGAACTTGGGCAGCAACAAGCTACCCAGGCCTCAGTTTCCTCGTCAGTCGATGGGGCCAGAGTAGCTGTCCCACACATGGTTGCTCTGAGGCTTATGGCGTATTTCAAGCATAGTATTAATATTTAGGGTAGTGCCTGACAGAGTGAAACCTCAATAAATGGCCACTATTGTTCTTGTTGTTGCTATTGTCTTTTTAAAAATTATTAGCAGCTAAGTCTGCTATCTTGATGTCTTCCTAAGTGTCCCCCTCAACAGTGGAGCTCGACTTTTCTCTCTCATCTTCCCCAGGGGGAGGGGCAGTGGTATCCCTGAAGGGTGAGCCTGCCGCTCCCCGCCCCACCCCCAGGCATTTGGCTTCTGAATCCCTGAAACTTTGTGCCACAGTTGGGGCTCTCACAGTCCCCTGAGCCCAGCCTGCCAGTCCATGAGTCACCTCTGTCTACTGGGGAAAACCAACCAGCCCAGAAAAAAATCCAGACTCCCATGGGCGTCCCCAGCTGCCTGCTGCTGGCATGAGCAGTGCCACCGCCACCCCCGTCCCTGCCAGACAGTTGGGCAGGCTGCCAGGTCCGCGATTCACACCCGGCGGCAGCAGACAGCCCCCACCGGGCTTGGCTTTGCGCGCGCGTGCGTGTGTGTGTGTGTGTGTGTGTGTGTGTGTGTGTGTGTGTGCCCGTGCACACGCATTGCTTTCTCTCCCCTCTCCTGGGCTGGTTGTTTTGCTCTGGGCTGCAAATTCGTTTTTAGATTCTGGCCTCCTCCCTCCCCGCCATCTCCCGCTTCTATTCTTAGAAAGCAAACTGGGATGTGCTTGGGCTTCGCAGTGAAGTCAGACAGAAGTTTGCCCACGTGCTCCGGCCGCCTGAGATATGGAGTTAATTAAAAAGGAGGCTTTGAGCGGCAGGTTCACTGGCCGGAAGCGCAGCCGGCTGCTGCTCGGTGCTGACTCTGCAGGGGATGGATGGACGCTCTTGTCACCTCGCACCCGCAGGCCCGGGAAGAGGAGGCTCCTGGGATGGGCTGCCCTGCCCAGGATGGGTTGGGGTGGCCATGCGTGTTGGTTAAATATGAGCTCTTCCAGCATGTTGGGCTTCTGAGAGATGTTTAATTAGATAAATAAATCTTCAAGGGTTTGGGGGAGGGTTGCCTTCAGGAACCTGAGCTGGCTGCAATGTGCTGTCTGCAGAAGGAAGCTGACCTTCCTCAATGCCAGCCTGGCAGTGCAGGGGAGCACAGGCAGCAAGAGAGGAGAGTGAGGAAGAGGAGTAGGGATAGAGGTGGGAGGAGGGAGAAGGTCTGGGGGAGATGGGGAGGTCTTCAGGAGAGAGTGGGCACCTGGAAGGAAAGGCAGCCCAGTGACAGGGCGACAGCCTGCATGGAGGAGCCAGCCCAAGTGGGTTCGAAACCCTGGCTCTGTACTTTCCAGCTGTGTGACCTTGGGCAAGGCACTTGACCTCTCTGTGCCTTCATTTCTTATCTATGAAATTGGGATGTTGATCATAACAAGTGATGATTATTAAGCAATCTAAATTTATTATTATCATAAAGAAGACATATGCCCAGAGCAGGGAAAAGAGGAAAAAGAGAAACAAGGACTCTCTGGTGTTTGCAGGCCGTGGTTGCCCCATTCAGCCTTGGCCCAGCCAAGCCCGATGGCACTGAATGGAGGATAGAGAGGCAGATCCCACCAGGATTCAGTCCTCTTGGAGGAGACGCAGGTGAGACCAAGAAGAGGGCCCTTCTCTGGCGTCAATCCTCCATTGACTGGAGGAGAGACATCCTCTGAGAGTTCAGATTCCTCCTCCTCCTCCAGGAAGCCTCCTCTGACTGTCAGCCCCCATTAGCTGCCCTGCACACTGTGCCTTTCCACCTGTCACACGGTATGGTGGTGCCTTGTTATTTAAAGTTGGGTGTTTTTTTACCTCAACATGTTCATAAGTATTGTTTTTGGGTTCCTCCGTGCCGGAGTGTGCATCAGTACTTCCTTTCTTTTTGAGGCTGTGAATGATATTCCATTATATGGATATATGGCAGTTTATTCATCTGCTAACGAACGTTTGGGTTGTTTCCACCTTTTGGTTGTTGTGAATAACACTATGAACGTTCACACACACGGATTTGTTTGAGTTCCTGCTCTACTGCTTTTAGGTTTATACCCAGGAGTGGAGTTGCTGGATCATATGGTGAGCCTATGTTTAACTTTTGAAGGAATCACCAAACCGTTTTCCGCAGTGGCTGAACCATTTTACATTCCGACCAGCAAGGTAGGAGTGTTCTGAGTGCACTACCTCCTCACCAGCACTTGCTATTGTCCATTTAAAAAAACAATCTAGCCATCCTAGTGGGTGGGGAGTGGAATCTCACTGTAGTTCTGAGCTGCTTTTCCCTAATGGCTAGTGATGTCGAGCACCTACATATTCAGGTCTCATTGGCTACTTGCGTAGGGACTTTGGAGGGCTTATTGATCCTGCATCCCTGCCGCCTCCTCCAGGGCCCGGTGCAGACTCAATACTACAGACGGCTCTGCTGAGCGAGGAGCAGGAGGATAAACACGGAGAATGAACCTTCCCTGTGCCCCTATCCATGCTTGACGTTCAGGGTGGGTG
The DNA here is from genome assembly GCF_020740605.2 of Lemur catta. Classification (NCBI taxonomy): domain Eukaryota; kingdom Metazoa; phylum Chordata; class Mammalia; order Primates; family Lemuridae; genus Lemur; species Lemur catta. Next base: position 46,910,809 of record NC_059144.1, read on the forward strand.
ACGCTAACTACACGGCCCTTCGCCCATTTATCCCTGACTCTGTGGCTGATCTAGAGCCGGCTTTGCTTGGTGCTGCCAACACTGTCAAACCCCATCTGGGCCAATTGTGACTTGGGCTGGGCCTGCTGAAAACATAAGGGCACCTTCTCCCTCACTCCCAGGAGCGGGGACTGGAGCTGGAAGCCCACATGGACTCAACAGAGCTGGGGGGCCTGGGAGAAACAGGTGTGATCCTCCCGGCATGGGAGCCCTCAGCTGCTGCGGGGGGGGGCTGTGCCCTGAGAGACGGGGCAGGGGAGGGGAGGGGGAGGGGGAGGCAGAGCAGGAGACAGCAGCTCTCAGGTGGGGGACGCCAGGCCTCCTTGCCAGAGGGCAGGCTTGGGGATGAGGGCGAGGGCTCAGGAGCCAGATGGCTTGAGCTGCCACATCTATTTTTAAAGTGCTTTTTAATTGAGGTCTAGAGTAAAAATAATTAATCTTATTAGTACAGCTTGATGAATTTTCACATATGTGTACACCTGTGTAACCCGGGACTCCGGAAGACTCCCTCACGACCCCTCCCAGGATAAACACTATTCTGACTGCAATGCCTGGCGGTTAGTTTTGCCTACTTTTGAATCTCGTACAAATGAACCACGCTCTGGGCACTGTTTTGTATTTAGCTTCTTTTGTTCAACATGATGTTTTTGAGACATATCCATGCAGTTGCGTGGGGCACTGCCTGTCCTTCCTCTCTTCCTTTCTTCCCTCCTTCCCTCTTTCCTTCCTTCCTTCCTTCCTTCCTTCCTTCCTTCCTTCCTTCCTTCCTTCCTTCCTTCCTTCCTCCCTCCTTCTTTTCTTTCTCTTATTGCTCTATAGCAGTGGTTCTCACTGGGGCAATTCTACCTCCCAGGGGACATTTGACACTTTTGGTTGTCACAGCTGGGAAGGGGATGCTACTGGAATCTAGTGGGTAGAGGCCAGGGATGCTGTAAACATCCTACAGTGGCAGGAGGGGCCCTCCAACAGAGCAGTATCCAGCCCAAAATGTCAATACTGCCAAGGTTACCAAGCCCTACTCTATCGTATTCCATTCTACGGATAAACGGCAATTTATTTACGCCGTCTGCTGTGGACAGACATTTGGGTTGTTTCCAACTATTACCAACGGTGCTGCTGTGAACATCCTAGTTCGTATCTCTCAGAGCCTCTGTGTGCATTTCTCCTGGGCCCGATCCTGGGAGTGGAATTGCTGGTTGGCATATGTTTGGCTTCAGTAGCTCCTGCCAAGCGGTTCTCCAGCATGGGGACACTGTCATTGTCATGAAGAAACTGGGAAACACAGGGGAGATGGCTCACCCCGGGTCACCTGGTCTGTGTGACGCCAAACCCATGTTTTCTCCCCAGCACCAACTCCCACATGGGACAGATTTCTGTGCAAGGGAAAATCTAGAGGATTCGAACTTGATTCAAAGTAGCTTGGCCATGTTCTGCACTGCTGGGGCCCCTTGGGAGAGACCCGGAGGGGGACAGGCTGCACACGGACAACCTTTCCATATTTAAACAACGTCAACAGTTAATATTTTCTGGGGACTTACACGGTACCAGGCTATGGCCCTTCCTGCCTCACTGTCCGCGCACCAGTGCTCCGATGAGGTCGGGATTTCTGTACCCTCCCGGCCGCGGACGAAGAAACTGAGTGTTGGAGACATTCAGGAACACGCCCCAGCGCTCCCGCCCGCTGCCTAGCAAGGGACCGGCGAGCACGGGGACTCCCGCCCGCGGTCCCTCGCAGATTGTCAGCCGCAGCAGGCCGGGATGCAGGGGAGACGGCGCGGAGAGGCATTTGCTTGTCAGCGGTGGACACACGCTCAGTCAGCTCTCGGGCACAGAGGGGAAGGGTGCCTTCCCAAATCACATCTTTATTAACGACGAGGCTGACAGGCCAGAGGGGCAAGTTATACATCCTTCCTTCTGGCTTTTCATTTGTCGCCCAGTGATAGGTCTCATCCTGGCAGGAAGCAGGGTTCCGAGCTCACGCCGAGAGGCAGGCGTGTGCACCGGCCGGGCATCCCAGCTCCTCTGCAGGCTGTGAGTGGCCCGAGGACTTGGGGACAGGAGAGGGCGGTGCTGGGATTTGTATGTTCTGGGAGGCTGTGGGGCCTGAAGGTGCTTCCAGGTCATTTTCGTGGCTTCATTCTCCAACTGTGGACACTGGTTACCAGTCCCCGATCTCCCAGCCCAGACCTCTGCCCCGAGCTCTAGACGGGCACTGTCCAATGGAACCCTCTGTGACAATGAAAATGTCCATTCTGCTCTAACACTGTCCCCACCAGCCACAGGTGGCGACTGAGTCCTTGAAATACGGCTAACACACCCGAGGAGCTGAATGTTTAGTTTTATATAATATTCATTCATTCGTTTCAATGTGAATGTGAACAGCTGCGTGTGGCTCTTGGCTGCTGTGTTGGACAGTGAAGCTCTGGACCCTATCTCCTCCATCACCGTGCCTTCGGGGAGTGCCTCCCAGGCAAGGATACATGTGGAAGTGACTTTTTAGGGTAGAAGAAGCCAGGTAAGGAGATACACAGAATAGGAGGAAGAAACTAAGGAAGGTGTGAAGGTGCCATTTCAGGGCAAGTCCAGCCCAACCTGGTCCTCTGGAGTCTGGAGTGTAAATTATGCCCCGAGTTTGTCCTGTTTGGAGGCCAGGGAGGTGGGTGTTCATAGGCCCCTGGCCAGTCATTGGCAGCTCCGGGGGCCGGGGAACATAAACTTCCAGGCACTTCTGGCTCCCTTGGTGCTGAGCACGAATGGCTTCAGTTGTCCATGGGAAGATGTCTGTAGGAGTGTCACAGGTGCACGGTGTTGGCAAGGTGGGCAGAAGTGGGGTGGGGGTCCAGGGATTTTGCAGAGCCCTGGCAATGTCTGCTCCATGACCCCTGTGCACTCCCCCTGGAGGGTCCCCAGCCCTGTAGTGGTATGTCTAACTGTGGACTCCACACTCATTTATTGCTGGTGGAACCGACCCCACAAATTTAGCATCTTATGGTTCCATAGGTCAGAAGTCCGACACGAGTCTCCCTGGGCCAAAATCAAGGTGATGGTAGGCTGGGTTCCTTTCTGCATTCTCCAGGGCAGAATCCCTTTTCCCACCTTTCCTGGTTTTTAGAGGCACCCTACACCCCTTGGCTTGTGGCCACTTCCTCCATCTGCAAAGCCAGCGGTGCCGAGTGGCATCCTCCTCACGTGGTCTCTCTCTGACCTCCTTCCTCGTCTCATCTGTCTCTGGCCCAGCTCAGAGCACTTTCCCGCTGTCAAGGCCTCGTGTGATCAGACTGGGCCCAGCTGGGGGATCCCGACCACTCCATCTCAAGGCCTGTGCCTTAATCACACCTGCAAGGTTTCCTTCTCGTGGAAGGTAGCACATCCCCAGGTTCTGAGAATTGGGGTGTAGGCAGCTTTGAGGGGGGACCGTGTTCTCTAAGTCCCCCAAATGGTGTCTGCTCATGCTCTCTGTCTTGGTGAATGGTCCCACCCTTTATCCTCTTAGTGTTTAAGCCGGGGACTGACTCCAGTCACCCCATGACCAACACATCCCCGATCCTGTTGTTCCTCCTCCTAAACGGCCCTCAAGTCAACGCACTTCGCCTGGACGTCTGTGACGTCTCGCTGACTGGTCCCGCCACCTTTCAGTCTTCCCTCTGCACGGCATCCAGAGTGATCTATTAGAATAAACACCAGGCTGTGGCTACCAGGATAAGCCGGGTTATGCCGTGGTAACAACCGAGCCCAAAATTGCAGGGACTCAACACAACGAAGGGCTATTTCTCACTCAGGTAAGAAAGGACTTTTTGTTCCCCTTACCTGTCCTCCCACGGAGACCCTGGAGGGTCAGAGCCAGGTGAGTAGAAGTGGGGGGTGCAGATAACACCCCGACTTCCCCACCTGCAGCCGCCTGGAGCCAGGGAGGGGGCAGAGCTGCCTATTAAACTAAGGTCAAAGTTTTGACCATCACATGGGTCTGACATTTGAATTATACATGGGAGGACTTTGTATCTCGTCATTTAAGGTGACCAGAAAGTCATGGGTCCTACCCAAGTTTTCATCCGGGTGAAAAATAGTGCTACTGAATACATTTAAACGGAGGGTGGGAGACAAAAATAACACAACTTCACGAGCACGTCTCGAGCTGTGCTTGTTCACTGATGTTTGCACAAATAAATAAAACCATATAGGTACTGAGGGGCCACTGGAAAATAGAAAAGGATTTCTGTGCTAGAGCGATGGGAGACTGCTTTAGGCAGGGTGGCCAGAGGCAGGCGTCCTCTGAGGAGGTGACATTTGGGTTGAGGCCTCAGTAATGAGATGGAGCTGGCTGTGCAGAGAGGGGGTGCGGAGATCCAAGGAGAGGGAACAGTTTGTGCAAAGACCCTGAGGCAGGAGCAGGCTTTCAGGAGGAGGCAGCAAGTGAGTGGCGCGTGGAGGAAGCAGAGGTGGAGAGAAGGGTTGGGAAAGAGTGTGGGACGGGTCAGAAGCGGGGATGTTGTTCCAAGTGTGACGAGAAGCGAGAAGCCGGTGGAGCACTTTGCAGCAGGGGAGGAGCCTCCGATCCAGGCTGGCGGCTGTGTGGAGGATGGGCAGGGAGTAAGGACAAGGGTGGCTGGAGGGAGTCCCGTCTGCCTGGGACAGGTGAGAGAGATGTGGCTTGGACCGTGGTGGTTGCTGTGCAGGTGCTGAGCAGCCCCAGGTTTACTGGAATCTGGAGGTGGAGCCAGCAGGACTTGCTGATGGCTCACATGTGTGATGTGAGAGGCCGAGGATGATTCCGGGGTTTCTGACTCATGCCACTGGGCGGATGTTGATGCCATTTCTGAGATGGCAGGGAGTGGGGAGGAGGCAGATTTATTTTGGGAAGGGGAGTCAACAGTTCTTTTCTGGCTGAGCAATGTTCCCAGGAAGTCCCTTAGTAGATAGTGGAGAGGCAAGAATTAATTCCCTGGTGACAAACAATGTGAGCTCAGTTTCATGACCTTAGCCTAGTCACCTAACCTCTTGTCTTTGAGACAAGTTCTCTCAACTACAAAACAGGGTAAAAATAACAGTACCTGCCTTCCAGGTTTGTTTGGGGGAGGGAAAGCTCTGTGCAATGGGCGTGGCACATAGTAGGAGCACAAGAAATGCAAGTGGTCGTTGGCTCCTTGTTCGTAAGTGCCATGCTTGTGAGTGCTGCTCTGTGTTCAAGTGCAGATCTGTGCTTCGGCAAGTCATGTCTTTGTCTGCCAGTATTTCTCCTGAAACCATCAGACCTGGAGTCAATCTGCAAAAATGCCAGCTCTAGCCAGCACCCTTCGCTAATGTTCCTGTGCAGGCCATCCTCTAACCTGGAGTTTTCTTTGTGGCAGAGTTTTCGAGAATGCATTCAATCTCTTTAGTAGGTGCAGGCCATCCAGATTTTCTATTTCTTCTGGTGTCAGTTTTGGTAAGTCATGTTTTAAAAGGAATTTGTCCATTCCATCTATATTGTTAAATATATGGGTATAAAACTGTTCCCAGCACTTGCTTATAATCCGTTCAATGTTGGTAGGATCTGCAGTGATGTCCTTGCTTTCATTTTTACTAGATTGGTCTCACCAAGTTTATTAATCTTTTCAAAGCATTAGCTTTTGATTTCATTGATATTTCTCTATTATTTTTTTCTATTTTGTTGATTTCTGCTCTTATCTTTGCCATTTTACTCCTTATACTTACTTGGGGATTCATCTGCTCTTCTTTTTCTAATTTCTTAATATGGAAAGTCATACCAATGATCTAGATTTTTCTTCTTTTCTTATATAATTAAAGCTATTCATTCCAAGCACGGCTTTAGCTACATTACACAAATTTTGATATGTTTTATTTCATGTTCATTCACTTGGAAATATTTTTTAATTTCCTCTGCAGTTTCTTCATTGACTGTGGATTAATTAGAAAAGTATTGTTTATTTTCCAAATGTGGGAGATTTTTTCTAATTATCTTGTTATAGATTTCTAATTTGATTCCATTGTTGTCAGAGAACATACTGTGTATGATTTCAGTCTTTTAAAACTTATTGAGACTTGTTTTATGGCCTAGCGAATTGTCCATAATTGTAAATATACCATAAAAATGATGTGTCTTTGAAGAGACACACTTAAACAGAATGTTTTCTGCTGTTGTTGGGTATAGTGTTCTATAAATACCGATTAAGTGAAGATGATTTTCAGGGATGTTCGGATTTTTATGCATTTGATGGTTTTTCTGGTTGTTGTTGTTGGTCTAGTTGTTCTATCAATGCTGACAGAGAAGTGTTAAAAATCCCCAACTATTAATAGATTGTAGTATTATTTATTTCTCCCTTTGATTTTGCTACTTTTTGCTTCATGTAATCGGAGGCACTGTTATTACATGCATATATATTTATTTATGATTGTTATGTCTTTCTGATGAATTGACCCTTTTATCATCATGAAATGTCCACCTTTATCTCTGATAACACTTGTTAACTTGAGTTTTGTTTTGTCTGATATTAATATAGGCATATTCTATGCTTACTGTTTGCATGTTATTTTTCCTATCCGTTACTTTTAGTCTATTGGTGCCTTATTGTTTCTCTTGAGGACAGCATACAATTTGTTCTTTTCTTTTCCCATCTATTCTTACGGTCTCCGTCTTTTAATCTCTTTTAATCTGAGCATTTACTTTATTATTGTTTAATGTAATTACTGAGATGGTTGGAGACAAGTTTTCTAACACCGAGTTCCCTCCTGGTCCCATTACTTACCTGCTGCACACCCTTGGGCAGGTGACCCTGGGGTGGCCACAGCTTCCCCACCTGCAGGATTCTATGTCAGAGGACGCTGTCTGGGTAGACAGGAAAACGCACACGTTTGTGCTGAGTCCAAGGCTGGTCTCCCCGTTACTTTCACAAGCATCTCTGTTGCCTGCGGAGGAAAAGCTCCAAAGCCAAGTGCTGGCCAGTGTTTCAAGCCTTGTCCGTTCCTGCAAGTGGGTAACTCTGGGAAGGGCATCTTTTTTATTTTTATTTTTTACAAGGAAAATGAAACTTAAAAAAATGATACATTGCAGTGCCATGAGTTTTGTTCAGGATTTTCACACTTTAGTCCCTAAACCAGTTTTGCCAAGTAGACTCTGCTCCTGAGCCATTGCCCACTGCAAACAAGAAGGGCCCCCCCCCGGAATGCCCTGTGGGGGGTGTGACAAAGCCGTGAGCCTGGGGAAGCGGTTCTGGGGGCCTGGGTGGGGGGGTTCTGCGGTCCTGGGCCTGGGCCTGGCTGGTGTGTTTATCGGGCACTTGTTCACTGAGCATCTACAGTGTGTCAGTCACTGCACTGGGTGCTGGAGACACTGCAGCACACGGGACAGACCCAGCTCTATCTGTACGGAGTGGACATCTGGTCAGAGAGCCGGGCACGCGCCCGCCAGCACATGTCCAAGCGTAAACTCACAAATGTGACATGAGGAACGGGTGGCGGGCGGGCGCTGTATGTGTGTATAAGACGGGAACCTGACTTGTCCAGGGCGGCTGGCGGGCTGCGCCGAGGCTGGCGGATGAGTGGCATTTGCCTGCGCAGTGGTGGGAAGGACTAGAGGGCTGGCGCGAGGGCAGGTGAGTCTGGAACTGAAGGGAGGCCTCGGAGGGCGAGCAGGCCGATGGGGCGAAGGACGGGGAGGGAGAAGAAGTTAGAGGGGTGAGCAGTAGTGTCGCCAGATTGAGCAAATAAAAATCCAGGATGCTCAGTTCAATTTGAATTTCAGATAAAAGCCAAATCTTTTTTAGTATAAGTGTGTCCCCCAGGTGTTGTATGGGGCATACTTACACTTACAGTAACAAATTATTCGTTGTTTATCTGAAATTCAGATGAAGCTGGGTGTCCTGCAGTTTATCTGGGACCCCAGGTGCAGGGCTTGCAGCCCAGGGCAGGGACCTAGTTCCCAAACCAGGAGCAAAGGGAGGCTGTGGGGTAGGAGCCGGGCAGCACCATCCGGGCAGCATTTTGAGCTCAGCTGCCGGCCGGGTAGATGGACAGGCACGGCTGGGGGTCACAGACGGCCAGAGGGGGCTGCTGCAGCACCCTGTGGAGCGCCTGGCCCAGAGGCTGGGGTGGAGGGAGCCGCACTAGAGAAGAGTCCTGCCTGCGTCTGCTGTTCCTGCCAGCTGGGCTGCTGGGAAGGGAAGCTGCCCTTTGCCACGGGGCGATTACTCACCGGGTGCCAGGGGAGGTTGTGCAGACACAGCCTCCGGGCCAGGGCCCTTGCTCCAGGCCCCGGGAGCCTTGGTCCTGCTCTGGCTCCTCCCCGCCCCCAAGTGAGGGCTGCTCAGCCCAGACAGGCATCTTACCCTCAGTTTGTTTTTGTGATTCAAAAATGAGTCATGGCGCCCCAGGCAGGAGTAAGCTGAGGACGTTTTCCCCTGGCTGGGAGTGGGGGTGGGGCCTCAGCTCCTCCTGAGGCTGCCGGGTTCAAAGTCGGCCTCCTGTCTGCAGCATCAGCTCGTTCAAGTGCAAGAGACGGAAACCAACAGGACTGTGTTCAAATTCTGGCTCTTCCTCATCCGTAACACGGGAAAGAGAATAGCGTCTCCCTCCTGGGGCTGTGTGGGGTAGGGAAGGTAGGTGCTCAGCTAAAGCCATTTTCCTCCTTCCCTCCCTGCCAGAGGAGCCGGCAAGGTGTGAGCACACAGGATCCTGTAAAAGGCTAGACGGTTTCTGACGCAGCTGCTCAGCTCTGTTTATGGCACCAGAGCCACCACGAGCAAGACGCAGTGGACAAGCGTGGCCGCGTTCCCGTGAAACTTCATTTACGGACTCTGCTATTGGAGTTTTGAGTAATTTTCATGTAATTTTCAAATGTCACATAGCATTAGACCTCTTCCAACCATTTGATAGGGAAACACCAGTCGTAGCTCGAGGGTCTATGAAACCAGTCGCCAGGCTGGATCCGGCCCTCAGGCCGTGGTCCGCAGACCCCTGCCTGGGGCGAGGTTGCGGTGGCCTGGCTGGGCCCCGGCTTGGTGACCTGTGCGTGACCTGCCAGGGCACAGCGAGATTGTCAGAGTCTTGAACTAGAATGAACCCAACCCAAAGTTTTATATTTTCCTAAGGTTCTAGAATGAAAAATACTCCTTTTGAGCCAACTTGAACTAGAAAGAAACTGATGTATTTTCTAGAGCTTTTGCTGGGAGCTCCCTGCCGCTCCTCGGCCTGTACCCGAATCGGATCAGTGCTGCCGGCATCCCTGCATCCGGGCCTGAGGCGGGTGAGGGGGCCGGGCCTGACTTGGTCGTTAGTATTGAATGTCCCACAACCCAGAGCCCCCTCAGTCCCGGGCAAAGGGGACAGCTGGTCACCTTTGGGGCTGACAGCGGCTGGAGAGAAACCTGCCTCCCGGGCGCTCTTGCCTTTTGAGTCTGTCCCCTGCGCAGGGGCTGCGAGAGCAGGGCAGGGGGCTGGCTGCGCTGCGCTCTGCCCGGGACCAGGCACCGCCCACCACAGGTCCGTGCCTGGGTCCCCTTGGCAGCCCCGTCTTGCAGGTGGGGAAACTGAGGCCACAGCTCACATGTGCCAGGACTGGGGTGCAAACCTTGGTTGGAGCGCCTCCTGAACGCCTCAGTCACTACAGGGCAGAACCCACAGGATTCTTAATAAAACCCCCAAATTTCCCTCTGACTCAAACCCCCTTCCTGAGGGAAAGCCACGAGGGGGTGCAGTGCCCAAAATCCTTCCCCTCGGTGCCCGCTGCAGGCTGAGGGCACAGCCTCAGCCGGGCCAGGCCAACTCCAGGGGGTGCTGAGTGCATTGTGCGTGGGCTGGTCACACCTGGGCTTGAATCCTGAGCCACAGCTTCCAGCCGTGTGTGTCCTGTCCCCTCCCTAAGTCTCAGTTTCCCCAACTGTAAAAATGGCTACAGCACAGGGTGGTGGGATGGGTGAGTAAGTTCATCTCTGTAGAGGGGTGTCCCTGGCACACAGAAAGTGCTCAGCAGGTGTTTGCAATTTTGTCTCCTTAATCTCCTGTGAGCTGGAAGGTTCCTCAGCTTCCTTAGGGAGAGCCTTTGAAAGCTCAGGTCCAAACTTCATATTTCCTGTCCCCATAGACATCTCTGCCTTGTCCCCCACTGCTTGGGCACCGTCTGGCTCCTGCAGGCACAGCTTGGGAAGCTGCTCCCCTACTTCCAGTGAGGGCTGAACCTGCCACCAGCCATCTCCCACCTGTCCCCAGAGCTCCTCCAGCTCCCCTGCCCGGCGGGCTCCAGCCTCCAGCTCTTGGGGTGCCCAGCCGAGCGTGCTCAGTCAGTGGAGGTCCCTCTGGAACCTGCCTGCCCATATCTCGGGGCCTGCGAGGCTCCAGCCTCCAGCTCTTGGGGTGCCCAGCTGAGTGTGCTCAGTCAGTGGAGGTCCCTCTGGAACCTGCCTGCCCATATCTACGGGCCTGCGAGGCCCGGGGCCAGGCTGGAGGCAGGGCCCTGGCCAGACCTGCACCTGACCCCTTGGGGCCAGTTCCTCTTCTTGCATGTGGCGATAGGAACCTCCCCTGGTCCCGACCTCCAGAGCTGGTGAGAAGTAATTGGATTAATTAAAAGAAGCTCACAGAGAGGGCGGGGCGCTGGGAGCAGAGGACGTTCAGCTTGTGTACAGGGCACGATGCATAATCACGGATCCGCCTCCTGAGCCTGCGTCCTGCCCCAGCTTCCAGCTCCCTGGCTCTGGGCGCTGCTGTCAAGCCAGGCGCCCGGGCTTCAGGGGACGTCGCCCACTCCTTCTTCTCTTCCCTCTTCTCAAGGGGCCCCTGGTCTGGGGCCAATGATCATTTGCAAAGACCTCCCAGAAAGAAACCCAGTGCGTGCCGACAAGCACAGCTTGGGCATTGGCGGGGGCCAGGCAGATGGCAGAGGTTATGACCTCCCACGACCTCGGAGGCTGAGAGAGGGGACTTGATTTGCCCCACGTCACACAGCTGGGGTCTGGGCAGATGGTTTCACCCCAGCCTGGACTCCAGGCCTGGACTCTCCTCTGAACCTGTCTCTGCAGATGCAAAGAGAAATGAGACCCAGGCTGGTCTGCAAGGAATTCCCAGCCCGGAGGGAAGGGCGGGGTGTTTATGGAACCCCAGACCATGTGAACATGTGGCCCAGACTCTCCAAGGGAGGAGAATCCAGGAAAGAATGGAGTTGCCGCGTCAGGGTGTTGCTCCAAGGAGGCTGCTTTTCTGGAAAGTTCCACACTGGCCCCCACAAACTCCCCCCTTGGTAGCCTCTGGCAGAAGACAGAGGAGCCTGTTCCCAGCACCCTGGATGCTCCGGGGATCTTGGGGACGCTGGCCGTGGTGGGCACAGTGAGTGGGAAAGCCAGGAGGAGGCCCGCGGGGGTCCCGCCTCCCTGCTTCGTGGCTGTGTGACCTGCTCCCCCAAACCCCAGTTTCTCATCTGTAAAGTGGGTGTCGTCACATGAGAGCCTTCCAGCTTGTGGTGTAAAAGTTTTAGGGTACAGAGCGGGCACTCCGTAGGGAAAGCTGTGATGAGGATGAGCAAAGGCGGTGCCACAAGCCAGGAGGGACCGTGACTCTGTCACTGGGTGGTGGAGAGGACAAGGAAGGTGCAGAGACCTTGGGCCCCCGGGGCTGACGGGGGGCCTGAGACCCGTGTCTGGATGGCAAAGCCGGGCGGTGGTGACTCTGGTCTGAGGAGGGGGCTCAGGGTGTTGGTCTGTGTGATTTCATGCATGACCCGAGGTGGGACAGAGGCGATTAGTGCTCTAAGACTCGCTGCCAGCACACAGGTGAAAGAAAGGAACCAACATCTGCCCCCGTGGGTAAGGAAGCCAGCAAAGCCGTCACCTTTGCTCCTTATATGACGGCCCTGGGCAGTGAGTGCTCTTATCAACCCCTTTTACAGATGAGAAATCAGAGGTGCAGAGAGGGTGAGACCTTGCTCAGGTCAAACAGCTACTGAGTGACCAGAGGCTGAAGGATTCCCAGGATTTTCTGGGCGGTTGGATGGTGATTGCACATTCCTATTCCCTGGGACTGTCTCTGGGGCTCACCACTGGGGACAGCCGGGTCCCTCTGATGACACGCTGGGCTGAGTTTTCCAACCTTTGCTTTTAGGGGCAGAGCTCTGGGGTGGGAGGGAGCAAGAACATTTGCTATAGGAGCAGAGGAAGCTGGGTCACCGGATCAGAGCAAGTGAGCCTGGGGGAAACTGAGGCCCAAGGAAGGACCACATTCTTTCCTTGCTCCCTCTTTCCCTTCTCAAATGTTGAGCCCATTCATTCGCTGGGCACCTGCCACCTCCCAGGCACTATGTGGGGCATGGCGTGAATCTGCCACCCTGCCCTGCTCACGGCCTTACATCATAGCAGGTGAGACAGACAACCAGGCTAAAAATGTAAAATAATCACAGGTGGAGGTAAGCACTTTGCAGGACACAAACAAGCAACTGTGTGTGTGTGTGTGTGTGTGTGTGTGTGTGTGTGTGTGTGTGTGAGTCCATCTTCAGAGAGCAGAGTCTGGGACGGACATGAGGACCAAGCAGCTCTGAAGGCATCTGGGGAAAGAAAGTTCCATCAGTGGGAGCAGCATGTGCAAAGGCCCTGAGGTGGGGAGGTGCTTAGCACCCACAAGGAGCCGAGAGAGGGTCGGCAGGCAGAGAATGCACAGTCAAAATTAGGGCGTGTAGAACAGGTCACCTCGGGCTCCCACAGTGACCCCAGAGAGCCCCTCTCCCCATCTCCCCACTGCATGGAATCATTCTCCTTGGGAGCCTGGTTCAAAGGTTTCCCAAAATATTGTTAGGATTCAATAAAAGGAAGCATCAGGCTGCCAGTGCAGGAAGATGGGGACAGCTTGCCAGTTATCAACCGGAGATAATTAAATCACGAGCTGAGAACAGTCCCCTCGGGACCAGGCAAGCTTTTCCCTTCCCGTTGCAGGTCTGCCGCCTGCAATGCAGAGAGGGAAGTGGGTTTGCCCCCTGGAGAGAGACGGGAAAGCAAAAGAGTCCTCATCAGAGAAAAGCAAAAGAATCGTAAGGAGCCAGTCCCCAGGCCTGAATCGATTTCCTCATCTGTAGGAAAATGCCGTCTGCTGCCAGGGATGGGACGTGCTGTGGGACAGGTCTCCGCACAGAGAGGCCTTGCCCCGGCCACCGCTGGCTCTGGGAAACAGCCTGGCGCCCGTGGTCCGGGGCTCTTGGCAGTTGCCACAGCTGGCGTCGTACTGGGGGACTCGGTGGGCTTTGTGCGCACGGTCTTGTTTCACACCCTCTCGGCTCCACCACGCAAGTGTTAGCACATTTTGCAGACGAGGAATCTGAAGTTCAGAAAAGTCACAGTGCAGACACTAAAGCCCAGCTGCAGACCCTCGTTTTGCCAGCATCTTACCCAGGCTCTGGCCTTGTCTGATCCTCCCCTGTGGGGCCCAAATCATCCTGGGAACCCTGGGCTCTGGCTTGAGCTGGGTGCTGACAGCAGCGTGTGCAGCCCCGTGACGGTTTCTTTGCCTATCCCTGCCAACTTCCTCCCTGCCACCACAATTGTGCTGAGGAGTAAGGCCGGGGAGTCTCCCAAGCACAACTTGCATGGGTGAGAGCTCAGGAATGGCTTGATCAAGGCTCCTTGGGCTCCTTTTCTGATTCTGCCACTGGTGTCCTGAAGGGACACTCCTCAAAGTCTGCTTTGTACTTCCCGGTGTCACATCAGGAACACTGATGGTGTGATGGAACACAAGTGTGACTTAGAGTCCTGCTGTATTTGAACCAGACCTGGGTTCAAGTCCTGTCTGCTACTTCCTGGCTTTATGACCTCGGGAAGTTACTTTTCTCTCCTAGGCTTGGTTTCCTGATCTATAAAATGGGGCTAACATCAGCCTCAGGGGTGCTGTGAGAACGCAGCGAATGATCTTGCAGAGATGCTGGCACAGGGCCTGGTGGTGGAGCTGTGTACTTGACTGTCCTCAAGCCCGACCCGGCCGGGGACACAGGCTGCTGTTGCTGGGGTCAATCCCTGCACAGACAGGAATGGGGGCCTTTCCTACCGAGGCCAAGCCCCAGGATGGGCTGCAGAACTGGGGGGCCCACACAGAATGGAACTGGAGGCCCTTGTTCAGAAATAATTAAGACTTTCAAGCCAGCAACAGCAGGACGTTAGGCCCAGGACAGGGCCCTTCTGAGCTCAGGGCCTCAGTCGCTCCCCACAAAGCCGACACTGCCACACACAGATGGGAACCGAGACTGTTGTGACCGCCCACACACATGGTTCCAGCCAGCATCTACGCCATGAGACACGTGACCTTAAGCAGCTAACCTGTGAGGTCTCAGTTTCCTCCTCTGTAAATTGGGGCCCCAGAGCAAGGACACATGGAGGGAGCCCCGTTGCCCTCTAATGAGCTGGGCACCGAGACTCGCTCGGGAGCAGAGCCAAAGCCCCCCAGGAAGGGCGGGCTTCGCGGGCAGGGGACCTGCGCCGTCCCACACAGGCATGATGTTCTGCCGCTGTGGCATCTCGCAACGTGGGATAATTGTGTCTCTGAACTCGTGTTTTCTAGGAGAAGTGCAGGGGCCAGCGGAGCAAGTGTGCGAGTGGGTGCAACACCCCACCTCCTGCCACCCCTTCCGCGTGGGGTGTTCACGATGCCCACGCGCACAGGGTTCCGGGGACCCCCCGCTCGTGGGCGTTTGGCAGGACCCGAGCGCGTGCGAGGCAGGCGGGTTGCATCTGTGAGGCCCGAGAGGCCACACTTGCCACTGAACCAGAGCTCGCTCCAGACGCAGAAGGACGGCAGTGACGTTCTGAAACACGAGTGACCAAGGGCGCCGTCGTCGTCTTTCTGACGTCACTTCCCTGTATCAGCGGCCACTCGGGCTGAAACGATGACTGAGCTCTCTGTTAGCATCCGCGGGCCAAAGGTGGCCAGTGTGGGTGGCACGCGCGTGTCTCAGGAAGTGAACGGTCGCTGGCTACGGGCAGTGTTTCTGCAGCCTGGTAAGAGCACACGTACGGGCTGTGAAATACAAATTGTATAATTTTGATGATTCCGCACACGAGTTAAATGCTCTTACATCTGTATTTAAAATTGACACGGCACGATGATAAAAGTCATGCGAATAATTTAAAATTTTTTATTTACTTAGGATGACTTTGAATAGCAAATAAAACACACCGCGACAAGCCGGGAGGGACTGCAGAAGAAAGGCAAAAGCGTTAGAGCCTGGCACTTTTAATCCCGCTTTTTTCCCTGCTTTTTGAACAAGGCACCCAACACTTCTGTTTTGCGCCAACCCCCACAGGTTATGTAGCGGGTCTGCTGGCAGGTGAGAAGCGGGGCCCTAGTTCTGTTGTCTGTGTGCCCAGGATCGGCCCCGTTGGCTGCGGGAACCAGCCGTGTGGCTGCAGACAGTGACAGGGTGTCACACTGGGAAGCGCCAACGCTTGCCGAATGCCCCACGCGTGCTGTGTGCTTTGCATGAACCGCTTCATGTAATCCTCCCAGCAGCCTTGGGGCTGGGCACCGCTATTGTCTCCGATGTGCGGATGAAGAAACTGAGGCTAAAGAGGGAAATGACGCATGCCAGCTGGAAAGTGACCAGCTGATGTGGAGACCCAGCGCCTCTGTCTCTAAACCCAGCACCTGCCCCTCCCCCGTCGTGCCATTCTGCTGATGCACAAAGTCGTCTCCGGTGGCCCTTTGCCCCGCAGGATCTATTTCCTCTCGACCCTTGAATCTAAAACTCCCTGGAACCCTCTCGCCAACCGTTTCCTTCCTCTCCCCAAGAAGTTTCCGCATACAAGTTCAGAGCGAGATGGGACGAGGGGGAGAAACAGAAAAAAGGCAGTGGATTCTTTATGTTTTATTTATGGTCAAATGCTCGTTCCCTCGTCGCAACCTGGTTTGCATCACGCTCCCCCGGCCGTGCGGATCCCAGCACAGAGACCCCTCCCAGGTCCCGGCGTCCGTGTAAGTGTTAATTGTATTTTCATATCTGCCCATAAACTCCTGTTTGGGAGAGCCTGCGTGTTCTTAAAATAAATGGCGATATAAAATTGAAAGCAGCTAGCGTCCCTGAATCAATTTTCACATCTTCTAACTTTGAAGCATAATTCATTTCTTCCTCCTGAGCTCGTGTGGCCATGGGGACAGCCTCACGCTTGCCGTGTCATTTCACGGGGAGCAAATCAGTTGGAATCTGCCGTGTCTCCGTGTCGCCCCACCCCACGGAACCCTGAAGTAAAAGCAAGAAATGCCAGATCTCCCCACTCCATGAAGCCACGTTGGCAAAGAGAGTGCAGGGAAGATGTGTAATTTATTGTGTGAACCGGAGAGACAACAGCAAAGAATTCAACCTATAATTGTGGGGATATTACCCCATGACTCCACATGGGGAGGGACACGGGCACGGAGCTTGCACGTGTCAGTGTGTGATACCAGAAAGGTCTGTGGTTGCCGTAGTTGCCACGTTCCTTAGAATAGGATTTTCTTTAAATATACATATATTTAAATTGAGGCATAACATACATAGAGCGCACAAGTCTTACAAAATGTGCCACTTAATGCATTTCTACACATATGCATGCCTGGCTAGCCCCCTGTGATCAAGACACAGAGCCTTTCCGCACTCACAAGTCCCAGGCTACACCTCCTGCCGGGGTCGCCCTCCTCTGCCTTCTGTCTCAGTAAATGAGTTCGTTGTCCTTGAATGTTGTATAAATGGAGCCACACAGCATGGGACCTTGGGTGCTGTCTTCTTTTACTCGTCATTGTGACTGTGCAGTTCATCCCGGCTCTTGTGCATAGCAGGGGCCTGCTCCTTTTCATTGCTGTATAGTAGTCCACCACATGACCAGGCCACAACTGCATCGTCTGTTTTATTGTGGGAGGGCATTTGAGGTGTTTCCAGTTTCTTGGCTATTGTGAATTGCATTGCTATCTGCATTAGAGGAGGTCTGTGTTCCTTATATTAAACACTGGCTGCCCCCCTGCCCCTATGGGCCCGAATGTCACACACACACACACACACACACACACACACACACACACACACACACACACACACTTGGGTCCTAACCAACACACTCTCCCTTGTTTTCCCTTCTCAGTTTTGACTGAATCGGGGGCCGTGAGAGCAAACGCCCTCAGCGCCTGGCTGGGGGGCCGTAGTCTCTTTCTTTCGGGAGACGAATTCATCGTTTCCAAACCACCAGCTTCCCCTTGCGCGGCGCCTCTGAAGTCTTCTCGTCCCCGGGAGGTTTCGCTTCCCTTCCCGGATGCTGGCAGCGCTGCCTTTTTTCCGAGTTAACTACTAGACCTAATTAAACGGCACCGTCTCCTCGGAGTGGCTGATTTTCTTCCCATCTGAATACAAATGAAACTCCCAGGCTGTTAACATTCAGGTCAGTCTGTCAGAATCAACCTCTTTTAAAACTCACAGGCCAAAGTGATTTCAAAGTCAGCCGCACGCCTCCCGTCTGCTGGCAAGGGCCCGTGTGCCTATGTTCCGGTGACTCCGCTTGGGAGCCGTGGAGGAAGGGGGTTTGTTCCCAGCGAGTCCGGACGGCAAGAGTGGCCCGCGGGGCGGCCAGCCGCGTGTGCTTTGGAGAGTCCACAGCGATCGAAACCGTGGGCCTCGTCTGTTTGCTGTTTCGCTCAATCCCTGCCTAGTGTAGACTCAGGATCCTCTTAGTTCCTTTCTCTTGTCCCGTCACTGAGCAAATATTGATCCAGTACCAGGGACCGTGCTGGGCCCCGAGACGCCGAGGCGCACAAGTGCCACGTGACGTGGCCCTCATGGATTGCACGTGTGTGGGCGAGGCGGACGCGAGATGATCGGCACCAAACACGGTGATGTGGGGGCCGAGAAACAATGGGGGTGCCACGAAGGATAACGTGGCCCTACTGTAGATGGGGCTGGGGGAGCCGCAGGGAAACGCCACACACCGCATGCCCATCCTTCCACTGAGTCCTTCCAGGGATGAGCCAGCAGGTGCAATTCTCCGCTGGAGGGTCAGCACTGAGGGCCTGAGCTTCACTGTCCAGTCTGTACTCGGCAAGTAGATGGCGGGAAGCTCACAGCCCCGGCACCCACGACGCTGCTGGGGAGAGGGCCTGGTGACCCCTCCAGGGCCCTGACCCTCCCGGGCGTTTCTCCGAGGGTGAAATATTGTCTCCCGCTCAGGCTCAGAAGGGCATGTGTTAAGCACGATCACGTCCCAGGGCTGTGCGTGTTAACCCCTGGGGACAGGAGCTGTTGCCTTTCCTCACCTGTCCGGCGCCAACTCAGAGACATCGAGCCTCACAGCTTGGGGAAGCTCAGCTGGGCCCTGCCGGCTGCAAGTTTGCTTGTTTAGAGCAGAACGGATGTCGGGGCTCTGAGAATGGATTAAGTAGGCCCCAAAGGCTGAGGGGCCCCCGAGGACCCGGGGGCTGTGTATGCGTTTGCAGGCGTACAAAGCCAGCCCCACCCTGGCCAACCTGTCGAGGGGGTCATGGGGGTGTCTGCAGCGCTGGCATCTTTGGAAGCCAGAGGAAGATCCACCATGAAAACTCGGCAGCTGGGCCCTCCCTGATGTGTGAACACGCCAGTCAGGGTCAAGTTCCCTGCACTCGATTTGCCCCCTTGGCCTCAGTTTCCCCATCTATAAATTGAAAGGTTGGTTGGCTGCTTCCCATGTTCATTGCTGCCTTCCTTCTCTACTGCTCAGGGATCTGCCCTCCTCCATTGGGCCTGAGCTCCAGCCCCAACTCTCGCCCACCCAATCAAGGGAGTCCCATTTCTCTCAGGAACCTTCAGTAAAAGTTCTTTTACTCACGCTGGCTTCTGTTTTGATTTCTTGTTGAGGGAGTAGAGGGACAAGCATTGAGATTTGCGGCAGAGGGAGTGTGGGGGGACCCAGAAGCTGCCCCAAAAGGCGAGGTTCCAACGGGCCTCCCCCGAGCAGCGGCCGTGTGCACCCTGCGCCGTGAGCTGGTCTCTCGTCACGCTTGTCTTACAGGCGAAGCAACTGGGTAAGCAAGTGGGTAACTGCTGTCTTTTGAGTAAGACAGGCCTGGCTTCGAATCTTTGTCCCTGGGCCCACCGACTACGTGACCTTGGACAGGCTCTTCCCATTTCCTCCTTCATGAGAGCGCAGCGGGTGGATCGGCACCACTGTTCACCGACTGTGTGACCCTGGGCAGGCTACTTGAGCTCTCTGTGCCCAGCTTTCTTATCTATAAATCAAGAGTAAGGATAATTGTTCAGATGAGAAAAGCTATTATGTTTGAAAACACTAGGGTAGTGCCTAGCACCTGTTAAGTACCATATTCAGGTTAGCAATTATTATTTTATCAGTATTCTAATATTATTTGTTTATGGTGGGGGTTAGGTGAGATAAATAACTATACTCCTCTCTCTCCCCGCCTTTCTCTAACTCCATCGGTGACGTATACAGGAAAAGGGTCACCAAGTTTTAGGCTTAAGGGGAAATTGCACTTTACTTTGACCTAGAAAAATTGTTTTCCTATTTTTAAAGTACCCAGCCATTGCGACTGGGTGCTGGAGCACTGCCAACGTGGTTTTGGACTTGATTTTACTTTCCGTTTGGAGGAGAGCATTTCCTGTTCACGTGCAGGCCTGTGGCCACCTGGCCTGGCTCCTCTCTGCCCTGCCCGCAGCTGTGACACGGTCTGGTTCTGTCACCCCGGCTGCTTACTCGAGGGGCGAGGTCCCGTTCAAACCCAGCCAGTAAATACATAGACCGGAAACAGAGTCGCAGGGCTGGAGAAATACATCTGTGTGCGTGTGCGTGTGCATGTGTGTGTGCATGTGTGTGTTGGGGAGAGCTTGTGAATGTGGGGAAATAGAAAGGAAACAAAAGCAAGTACAGCTATTTTAATAATTTTACTTCAGAATGGACATCTCTATTGTTTTTATTAATAGATATGAAAATAATGCACACTCATTGTAAAAAAATAGTCAGATAATTTAAAAAGCCATAAAGAAGAAAATAAAAATTACTAGGAATCTCATCAATTAGAATGACCTCTAGTGTAATTTTAGTCCGTGTCTTTCCAGAATTATTTTGTGACAGGAAGTGTTTGAGTAGACAACATAGTCACATGGCCCAAAAGCCACACAACACAAACGGTGCAGGGTAGGGCTACTGGCCCCGTTCCTTGCCCCTGGCAGGTGATGTCCTTTCTTAGTTCTGAGTGGTGAGGATCTCTATGTAGTTACAAGGTAATACAAATACATATTTTATCTTCTGTTTTGTACATAAACATATATGTTTATGCACAAAACATATGTATACACACGAACATATATACATATTTTTCTACACCTTGCTATCTGCAGCAATGCATTTTAGAGCTTTCCCCACACCAGTACTCAAGAGATCCCCATTTACACAAACAGCTGTGTGCTGTTGTCACATGGATGCACTGCAGCTTAGTGAATCTTCCTTAGACTTTTCTGTGCATGCAAAGTACACCCCACACAGTTTTAAACAATAGGTTATCTTACACATACAGTTTGTTAACTGCTGCTTTTTTGCATTAATAATCTATAGCAAACATCTTTTCACATCCATCAATATTCATTGACATTACTATTTTTAATGATTTCACATTATTTCATTGTTTGAATGAGAATCTTATTTTATTTTCCATTTCCCCACGATGGGCATTTTGATAGTTTCTGCTTTTTGCTCTTACAAACGGGGCCAGGGACAAATGTCCTTGTTCATGTTTATGCACTGGTCTCATTTGTTCCTTAAGGTGGATTCCTGGAAATGGAATTCATCGCATTAAGGGGCACACATGTGTCTGGTGCTTTGGGGACACATTGCCAATTACCCTCTGGAAAAGCCATGCCTGGTTACAGCCCACGAGAGTGGATTCGTGGACCCGTCCCTGACCCTGCGAGCATCAGTCTGCTCCATCTTTGCTGATTGACGG
The DNA here is from genome assembly GCF_020740605.2 of Lemur catta. Lineage (NCBI taxonomy): Eukaryota > Metazoa > Chordata > Mammalia > Primates > Lemuridae > Lemur > Lemur catta. The sequence goes on from NC_059144.1 coordinate 46,931,755, forward strand.
ATGAACGACGGTACAATTATTTCAGGGAGCGCGACCCTACACTGGTCCTCTCAAGGTGAAATCTAGAGCCTCAGAGGTACCGAAAAAGAGCAGATGGGTTCCAGGTGGCCTGGCCTGCAGTGACCTCCTGCAGCCTGTTTCCCTGGACCATTGAACTTGGGTTGATGCTTTGGCTGGGGAGAAACTGGGTGGAAAAAGAAAGAAAAGACTGTTTACTGAGCACCCTTTTTGTGCCAGTCTCTTTCCTAGTTATCCGCCTTTTCTCCCCTTCACAGCAACCAGGCCAGGATGGCTGTTGGTGGCAGCCGGACTCTTGGTTGTAAGCAACAAACACCATCTCAACTAGCTTAAGGAAGAAAGGGAATTCACTCGTGCAACGTGGCTCCTGTGACTGGATAAGCCTCAGGTATGGCTGGATCAAGGGCCTCCAGCAACGTGACTCAGCCTCTGTCACAGTCCTTGCTCCTGGGCACTGCGTTTCCCCACAGTGGCCTCAGCCTCAGTCTACCTCTCCCCTCCCTGTGAGCAGATGGCGCACGCCAATTCAAGTGAAGGGGGCACTTCTCTCCTGGAGCCAGCAGAAGGCCCAGAGAAGGCTCTCAGGGGCCCGTTTTGAGTAACGGGCACATCCCCAAGCGCATGGCTGTGGCTGGAGGGCTCAGGGCAGACACCACGCTGGGAGTCGGACGTGGAGTCAGCTCTGTTCCCCAAGGGAGAGCTGGAGTGCTCGTCCTAGAGGAGCGGGGACAGACGCTGACAGACAGAACAACGCATGTTCGCTGCACTCTGGGTCTGTGCATGGGCTGGGGTTGGTCACTGGGCAGGGAGGGGCGGAAGAGCAGCGTCGCCGGGCGAGGCTGGGGTGAGGACCACCGACTCACGCCGAGCCCACAGCTTACTCTGTGGGTTATATTTAGCACGAGGAAAGCTGTCAGGCTCTTAAATATGTATGGGATTGGAAGAGCCAGGAGGGAGAGAAAGTGCACGTTCTGCGTGTGCCAGTGAGGAATTAATTAGAAATAAACCGTGTACGAAGCTGTCTGAATTCTATTCTGCTTTTGATCTGGCTGCCAACCGATGACTTTGGGAATTCTCCACCAAGCCGTGAGCACCTGGGCCTGGCGGGCGGTCCCTCCAGCAGACCGCAGCCCGCTCCGTGCCCGAGAGGTGGGGAAGGCTGGGGCCCGCCTTCCTCTGCCTGGCCGTGTTGTCACGTCTCAGCCTGGGGCTGACGCACTCCCGTGGGGGTGCACATCCAGATGCCATCATTGTGCCTGCCCGGGGAGGTGGGGCTGTGTACAGGGCCAGGGGTGGGCAGGCCATGGGTGCTGGCAGAGACCATCTCCAGCTGTGGCAGGTGATGCCCAGGTGCCCCAGAGCGCGACCCTCTGCCAGCGACCTGCGGGCCCTTGATGCTCACCCTCCCCATTGGTGCTGACCATCGTCAAGGTCCAGTTTCACCAGCCAGGTGCCAGGCTGGGCTTCTGCTGGGTCCAGTACCACCTGGCCCTGCACCGTAGGCACTTTACCTATGCCGGTTAGGAGCTCAGCCTCTGAGCTGGGGGGACCTGGAGCCAGAATGAGGTTTTACAAACGTGACTCATCACGCCACGCCCTGCTTGAAATGCTCTGGGGGCTCCTCGTGGGACGCAGGGTAAAGCCCCTGGTCCTCCCTGTGCCATTCGGGCCCTGCCGGCTCTGCCCTGCCAGCCCTGACCTCTTCTGTCCCCTCCACATGCCAGTGTCCTCTGCACCAGAGGGCTCTAACGCTCAGGGGGCTGTGCTTGTTCCCACTCGCGGCCTGTGCCCTGCAGCTTCCTCTTTTGGAACTCTGCAGCCAGATCTCCACAGATTGGGTTCTGCTGGTGATATAGGGCTCATGCCAGGGACGCCTTGATGCTTTGTCAGGTCTCCACTGAGCCTTTTCAGAATCCTGACCCAACAAGGCGAGGATAAAATATGCATTCTCAGGGCGGAGGCCCCGGCAGCCCATTATAGGAGACATTACCTTGTTTGAATTTAGAAATGAGGTCACGGGGGCGAAATGTAAACGCAGTCTCTGTTTGCCACTGGGGCCGGCTGTCCTCCAGTTTCATGTGGAGACACAGAATGCAAAGTTTACATTTGCTCTTAGGATGTTTGCGTCCCTCGGCAGACATCTGGAAGGCACAGGGCTGTGCCGCCCGGAGCACCCGGCTTGCCCGAAGCCAGGCCGAGGACCTCGTCTGCAATCCGGGAAATGATGAAACGGAAACGTGCTGTGTCCTGAGCTCCGAATCCTTGAAATAACCCCAGTGGCAGCGAAAACGTGCCCTTGCAACATGCTGCCCCTGCCCCCGCCCTGCCAGGGTGGGGTTGATGACCGGGTGAATTTAGAGTAAGGCAGGTGACCACCCAGTCATGCCAGCTTGCTTAGCATGGCCCACACGACACCTTGACCTGTGCACACATCAAACCCGAAGACCACTACGTTTGTTCATAAGGAATATCTATCACGGGGAGTGAATGACCAGCCTGTTCCTACCTGTAGGCAGAAGGTGGTTTGCTCAGTGCAGAACCGCAAGGCAAGTTTGTTGGTTGACGTAAATGCTGCCCAGCATTGGCCCGAGGAAATATTACCACCACTCCCTTATAGCGTCTTCCGGCCATTGAGTCTTAAAGGTTTATATGTTTTATCTCGTTTAATCATTTCAACCACAGGACCTTTGCATGTGACAAGGTCAAACCCTATCATAGTCGCTTGTCTTTGCAGCATTTATCACAATCATACTTTTGCATTTATGCATTTGGTCATGTCGCGAGTGTGCGCCTCCTGCCCTGGACTGTGCCCGCTGTGAGGGAGGGACCTTCTTGGCCTTGTTCACTGCTGTAACCCCCAGGCCTGGCATAGGGCCCGGCACATGGTAGATGCGTGATAAATGTTTGCTGAACAAGTGGCTAAGAACCATGATAAGGGAGGCTCTGCTGCCTTTTACAGATGAGGAAGGAGACCTGAGAGCTGAAGGCACAGGCCCAGCGGCTGGTAAGCGGCAGAACTGGGACCTGCCGCTGACCGGAGGAGCCTCTGCACGTCTCTGCACCAGCCCCGGTGGTCTGATCTCATGGTGGAGGCCCCAGACAGCAGTCTCATGGCCTGCGTTTTCCTCCCCGCGGCCCTCATCTGCTGGCAGTGGGAGCTGCCAACAGCCCCGACCCACAGGTTCCGAGGTGCAGCCACGGGGAGGCTGAATAATTCTCCCAGAGTGGAGGTGAAGAAAGGACTGAACCCAGGACTCTCCCACTCCAAAGACGACGGTTCCCGTGTGACGTGGCCCACTGCCCGCCACCCGGCTCATCCCCTCCAGTGCCTGTCTCGGACCACCTACCACGCCTGCAGCACGGGGGGCCCCTCACATTTTCACATGTAGGCAGGTACCATAGAAAGTGTATAACGTATTATGTTATAAAGACAACTCTGCAAGTCTCTGTTTTACCTAAAAAATGTATCTTAGAGAACTTTCCACGTCTGTGTAACTCTGCTTCATCCTTTTAAAGGCTACAATGGATATCTTGGTTTAGACACTTGATAGTTTATTTTGCCAGCCTGCGGTGGAGGTTTTGTCGGCTTTTCCCCTTGTGAGGAGTTTTGCAATAGATGTTCTACCCTTTGCACTAATTCCTCAGAAAAACGAAAATGCTGTGTACTCTCTTGCATATTTAAAATTTTAATAGATACTAAAAATGTATCTTCCAAAATGATTACATCAATATATACTCCTACTGGTAGTATGTGACAATTCCTCGCCTATTCCCCAATAAGTGACACAGGAGACTTCAGAAAGTTCACGAAAAAATGGAATCAAAAGATAAAACTAAAATATATAAACTTTGTTTCTTGAGACAAGCTCTAGCGAGGTCAAGACACTTTGTACATGCTGATGCCAGCCACTCAACCCGTCCCTAAAGAGACGAGGGTCCTGGGAATGTAACCACGTCAATGCTGCCTTTTTTACGTTATTAACTGAAGAAAAATGGGTGCCCTTTAAAGATTTTTTTAAGATTAGGAAACAAAACGAAGTCAGAAGAAGCCAAATCGGGACTGTGAGGTGGATGCCTGATGACGTCCTATCAAAACTCATGAAATTGCCCCTGTCGGATGAGCGGAGTGAGCGGGAGCACTGCCATGGTGGAGGAGCACTGTCGTGGTAGAGGAGCAGTGTGGTGGTGGAGGAACACTGTGGTGGTGGAGGAGGACTGCCATGGTGGAGGAGCACTGCGGTGGTGGAGGAGCACTGCCGTGGTGGAGGAGCACTGTCGTGGTGGAGGAGCACTGTCGTGGTGGAGGAGCACTGCGGTGGTGGAGGAGGACTGCCGTGGTGGAGGAGCACTGCCGTGGTGGAGGAGCACTGTCGTGGTGGAGGAGCACTGTGGTGGTGGAGGAGCACTGCCGTGGTGGAGGAGCACTGTGGTGGTGGAGGAGCACTGTGGTGGTGGAGGAGCACTGCCGTGGTGGAGGAGCACTGTGGTGGTGGAGGAGCACTGCCGTGGTGGAGGAGCACTGCCGTGGTGGAGGAGGACTCTCTGGTGGAGCTTTCCCAGGAGTTCTTCTGCCAAAGCTTTGACTAACTTTCTCAAAACACTCTCATAAAAAGCAGATGTTGTGGTTCTTTGGCCATCCAGTCAACAAGCAAAATGCGTTAATTATCCCCCAGAACTGTTGCCATGACCTTGGCCCTTGACCAGCCTGCTTTCGCTGTGACTGGACCACGTCCACCTCGTGGAAGCCACTGCTTTGATTACGCTCTGTCTTCAGGATCATCCTGGCAAAGCCACGTCTCATCTCCTGTCATAATTCTTCAAAGAGATGCTTCAGGGTCTTGGTGCCACTGGTTTAAAATTTCCATCGAAAGCCCTGCTCTTGCCCGAGCTCCTGTGGGTGCACCAGTTTGGCACCTGTCAAGTGCAAAGTTTGCTCAACTTTAATTTTCCAGTCGGAACTGTGCGAGCTGAACCAGTTGAGATGTGTGTGGTGTTGGCGATTGTTTGTGCTGTTACTCCTCAGTCCTCTCCAATTAGAGCACAAACAAGATGAATTTTTTTCTTGAAAATTGATAGGGATGGCCTGCTGCTATGGGCCTCGTCTTCCACATTGTCTCGTCCCTTCTTAAAGGGAGTCATGCGTTGGCAAACTGCTGATTTCTTTGGTGGCATTTTCCCCACAAACTTTGTGTAAACCATCAATGACTTCATTCTTCCACCCAGGCTTTGTGATAAATTTGATGTTTATCCTCACTTCCGTTTTAGCGGATTCATGTCGCTCTGACAGGGGATCTTCGCAAACTGATGCCTTATCCTTCTCAGCGCCTCACACTGGATCCTGCTCAGACATGTTATAATACGGTAGTATGAGTTTATTTTGGTGCAAAAAAATTTGAAATGCTTGCATAATTTTTTCATAATATGCATTTTCCATGAATTTTGTGAAGACCCCTTGCTTATAATGCAGTTTACATTTATTTTTACTCTGATGGGAGATTCCCTTTTAATTTTTTAAAAATTATTTTAAAAAACATCACCTTAAAAAATTTAAACAATGGAGATGCATAGAGCACAAATCAGAAGTTCCCTGTCCTCTTTTTCCCATTTCTGATTTCATGCCCCTCTCCAGAGAAACCACCGTTAACAGTTTGAGAGTATCCTTCCAGATTCCTTTATGCAACTATACACCACACATTCATATACACTGTACATTCCTAACTGTGTGCTGATGCTTCAGTGCATACATGTTATCACTGTGTTATATGTTGTTCTGGAGCTTTCTTTCCTCTCTCCTTTTTCCCCTCCAGTTTTTAACATCACTTATCGTATTGGTTTTTATGAAATTAAATTTATTGGCGGCTTGGATTTTCTTTTCTCTTGTTTTTCTGTCTTCTGACATCACCTTTTTATCTACAGATGAGAAGTAAGAGAGGGAGGGACGCTGATGACGGGGCTGTCTGCGCTTCCTGTTCCCCTCCCCGGAGGTGAGTTCCAAGGCTGGCCGGGCAGACATCTCTCCCGGTGGAAGCCGGGCAGGCGCAGGCCGCTGGCTGCAGAGCCTACAGTGAGGACGAGGGCGGCGGGGCTGGCGCGACTGAGGATGGGGATGTGAGGCAGACGGGCAGGAATCGTTCCAAACCCCGGTGGGGAGAAGAGCATCTCCTGGGGCAAAATCCTGCAAAATGCTATTAAGGATAAATTTTTTATTGTTCTGTCCTGCAGGCAACTTGGGAAAATACCGTAGTCTCAGCATAATTGAGCTCCCCCGCCTCACTTTATGTTTGAGTGATGCTTTCAGCACCGGTCCTGACTCTGGAAGAGTGAAGCAGTCCCTGCCCAGCCACAGCGAGGGAGGGTGGGGCCCATGTCGGGGGAGACCGGCCCTCAAGTGGGACGGGGACCCTGGGGGCTGGCCGGGCTCTCTCCACAACATCCCTCCTGCACTCCCTGCCCCAACCAAGGCTTACGGGAGGGAAACGGAGCAGATACCTGTGTAACTCTGGCAAAAAAAAAAAAATTAAGCCAAATGACAAAGCACAAATCAGAAACCATGCACGCCATTTTCTCCTCAAATGTCTAGACTTATTTACCTATTCACGAACACGTATGCGCTGCTTCTTACATGCCTGTTACTGTTGTAAGTGCTTCAGGAATGCTAATCAATTTATTTTTTACAACTTTATTTTGGGGAGCTCGTAATCCCCTTGCCTGCATGGAGCTGGTGGGGTGGGTAACCAGAGTGGGAACACTTGGTGGGAGGGTGGTGTACCCAGTTTGAGTGCCACCCCTGGGCTGCAGCGATGGCCCATTCTGTCCCCCAGGTCATAAGCCACTGGCCACCTCTTCTGTTGTCTTATGCCCACACCTTGGTCGGGCTTGGGCACAGCCCACACTGTGCCCCTGGCGTTGGGGCTACAGCTGCTCAGGTGTCAGGTTTGCTTGGTGGGGGGACCCTTAGGTGATCTGGATTCCCCAGCAGCCACCCCAAGGGGCAGAGCACCAACCCTAAGAGTGCGGGCAGGGGGTCAACACCCGACAGGAAGAACATTGAGTAAGGAGAGACAGGACAGGGAAGGAGCCAGAAGGCAGGTCGCTCCGCCTCCCCTCTGGGCAGACTGGTCAGGATGCGGTGGTGCCCTCCAATCCCGACTCCTTCTCGGTCCAATCCAGCAACCACCTGTCACGGGCGGCTACTGAGCACTTGCAATGTGGCAGGTCTGACTTGAAATGTGTGACGAGTGTAAAACGTACAATGGATTTTGGAGACTTAATATAAAAAAGAAATGAAAAGATTAATAAATTGCGTATATGTTGAAATGATAGTATTTTGGATATATTGGTTTAAATTAAATATATTATTAAAATTAATTTTGCCTGTTTCTTTTTACTTTTTATTTTCTTTTGTTAAGGGGATTACTAGATAATTTAAAATGTAGCTCACATTATATTTCTATCACACAGGACCTGTCTAGAATAGCAGTTCCCAGCTCTTCTGGATTCACCACATGCTTTCAAATACAGTGATGCGTGACATAGCATCACGGCCTACGATGGACCACGTCTGTGACATCCCATAAGGTTACAATGGAGCACATACAGAAACCCGATCTATGACACTTGACATCGGTGTTGCAGATCAAGTGGGGAATGTTGACACTCAGTAATGGGGCCGGGGCATTTGGTTTCCCATATGAAAAATATATAGTCACATGTTGTTAATGGTGGGGATACATCTGAGAGATGGGTCGTTAGGCAATTTTGTCATTATGTGAACATCACAGAGTGGTATTCACACAAACCTAGATGATGTAGCCTATTACACACTGAGGCTATATGGTCTGGCCTGTCGCTCCTCGGCTACCAACCTGTACAGTGTGTTACTGTCCTGAGTACCGACGGCAACTGTTACACAGTGGTAAGTACTGTGTCTCTAACATATCCCATCATAGAAAAGGCACAGTAAAAATGTGGTACAGGATAAGCTTGGTGGTTCACACCTACAATCCTAGCACTTTTGAAGGCTGAGGGGTAAGGAGTGCTTGAGGCCAGGAATTCGAGACCAGTCTGAGCAAGATCAAGACTCCATCTCTAAAAAAATAGAAAAAATTAGCCAGGCGCGATGGTGCACACCTGTAGTTTCAGCTACTCGGGAGGTGAGGCAGGAGGATCGCTTCAGCCCAGTTGGGGGTTGCTGTGAGCTATGATGATGCCACTGCACTCCAGCCTGGGCAATAGAGCGAGACCCGAGACCTTGTCTGAAACAAACAAACAAAATACAGTATAAAAGTTTTAAAAAGGTACATCTGTATAGGGCAGGTACCGAGAATGGAGCCCACAGGACTGGCAGGTGCCCTGGGTGGGTCAGTGAGTGAGTGCGGAGTGAACGTGGAGGCCTCGGACATTCCTGTCCACTGCTGTAGCCTCTATAACCACTGTGCACTGAGGCTGCACTACATTTATAAAAAAATATTTCTTTCTTCAATGATAAATTAATCTTAGCTTACTCTAATTGTTTTGCTTTATAAACTTTTTAATTTTTTTAATGTTTGACTCCTGTAATAACACTTAGCTTAAAACCCAAACACCTTGTATAGCTGTACAAAAATATTTTCTTTCTTTATATCCTTATTCTATAAACTTTTTCCTATTTTGAAAATCTTTTATTTTTCTTTACATTTTAAACATTTTTGTTAAAAACGAAGACACAAACACGCACATTAGCCTAGGCCTACGCAGGGTCAGGATCATCACCATCAGATCGTTCACATCTGGTCCCACTGGAGGGTCTTCAGGGGCAGCAATACACACGGAGCTGTCCTCTCCTCTGACGTCTTCTTCTAGATACCTCCCCAGGGACCTGCCTGGGGCTCTTCTTGAGAAGGTGTCACTCTTTTCTGAAATATGTCCATGGTTTGCTTCTTTTTTTCTCATCATAGATTTGCTTATAAGGAGATAATGCACCATGAACACTCTTCTTAATGAAAGGCTTTTGGTGTTGGGGTCCACGTTTTCATACATTTTCAGGAGCTTGCTGGGGATGTTGGGGACTGCAAACACTTGTGCTAGACCCTTTGCTGTGCATTTTCTGGGCAATTCTTGTTCTTCTCCTACAATTTCCTTTTCTCTTTTCTCCAGCTACACATTCTTGTTCTAGTTCCAACAACTTCTCATCCGTCAATTCCTCAGGAGCCATCTCTAGGACAGGAAGTTTTTTAGCTCCACTGTAATCTTATGGGACCACCATCGTATACGTGGTCCACTGCTGACCGAAACGTCATCAGCAGCACATGACTGTATGTAAATAAAGGTATACCTGCCATCTAGGTCTGTGGAAGTAGACTCTGTGACGTCTACCCAACAATGAAGTAGCCTAAAGATGCATTTCTCAGGATGTATGGCCGATGCTGAGTGGCGGATGACCGCGTACTGGAGTTGTTAGCCGTTTATTGGAAAGAATCAAGAGACCTGACAGCATTAACTATGACAAACTCAGCATTGTCCTGGGCTGGGATAGTCACATCACACAGGGTCTATGAGGGCTCCTTTGGTCCCTGACCCCCACTGGTGACACGTGGGTACCTAGATGAAACTCTGCTTTGAAGGCCTTGCCGTGTAATATGCATTTAACCACCATGCCATCTGCCTTTGCAGAGAGAGTTGCCTCCTGAGTTGTGGACCCATACGTGGCACATGCCACGCACTGAGACGTTCAGCCAACCCAGCCCAAAGTTCTCTTGGACAGAGATCAGTTTTTGTATCCTCATTTGCAAAACAGATATTCTGGCAATTTATATTAAAAGAAAAGTCCACATCCCTTAACCCAGTGATCCCATCGGCACAATCCGTTTTAAAGGGATCAAACCCGGCACTTAACAACCCCAGTTCCCCCGCGGAGGACTCGCTTCCCGCTGGGTCGGCCCCCCGGGCGTTGCAGGCCAGCGTCTGTCTGAGGGCGAGGGCCTGGCCAAGCACCCTTGTTAAATGTTTCGACTTTCACATCCGCATACACAAATGTCAATTTCAGGGTTGTTTGTGGTCAAAAAAACAAAACCAGAAACAACCTAAACGTGATGAATAGAGAACATGCTGGTCCATCTGTTTAAGAAATATTTGCTGCTAGGAAAGGTCACAAGTGAGAGCCACACTGACAGAGCTGGAGAGATGCCACTGCAGGTTTTTAAGGGACAACAGCAAGTTTTCTGTAGTGTTTATTGTCTGATTGCACTTTGAGGGGTCCGCAGGGGGTGTTTGTGGGAACAGAGAAGAGGTGTGGATTGGGGGATGAGACTGGCAGTGGGACGGGGGGGATGGGATAGATCACCTGTTGTTCTGTATGCATTTTGGTTGTTGCTTGATTTGTGCTGACAAGTGTGCAATGCATTTATGATTTTAAAATAGAAGAACATGAGAAAACACGGATATTCCTCATCGGTTCGTTTGGGGGCCCCATGTGAAAGAGGAGAGTGCCCTGGCATGTCCTGGCAAAGACAGAGGACCCTGTCCTAGACCCTCCAGCTCAGGAAATGAAGCGCCACTCAGGTGGCCACTGCCTGTTCCAGTCTGGGAATAAATATCTTTCTCAGGCAAAAGAATGAGTGATCACAGCCTCTCCGGGCGGGAGACGGTGCTCTTCCTGCACCGCGGCTAGCTCGCCGCAGTCGGGTCTGGGATCCCGCCAAGACATGGCATCAGAAAAAGGAAGGAAACACAGGAGAACCAGGATAGATTAGCTATGGCGAGATTTATGGGCAGTTCCACTTTAGGGCGTGGGCTCCCCTCTGGTCTGCTTTTCATTTGGGCCGGGTGAATCACTCCTAATTTCTGTTCCATTCTTCAACTCCCAAAGAATTCTAGACATGAGAATGCCTTCCCTGGCCGGCAGCCTCCTGGCTCCGTGTGCCCAAACCAATAAAGCGTGTTTCCTCCTGCTCCTTCCCTGCGATGTATTATCAGCGTCCGTAATGTGTTTCTGATGCTATCCGCACCGGGGTCCGTGCCCTGGACCACGTTCAGGTGAGGAAATTCCTCGAGAAGATAAATCACTGCAGAGATAGCAGAGACCAAGCGTTGGCAGGGCTCCCGGGTTGAACGGAGCCATGTGTGTTCCCGAGTGCGGACCTCCAAGGCCAGCGGAGCCCAGACAAGAACGCTCCGATCCCAGAGGCCTCCAGCACAGATGCTTTGCTGCTGAGAAGGCCTGCTGAGCAGCTGGGGACAGAGTGATCGCAAGCTCGGACCTCTTCTTTGCTAGGAAGGCTGGGATTCGCGGCTCCATGCACAAGCCAGGGTGATTGGGTTGGTGGTCACAGAAAATTTACCTCAAACTGGCTTTAATAATACAGAGAGTTTACTGGGACCTGCTGTAAGTGGAAAATCAAGAGCTGGTGCAGTTTCAGATAAGGCTGGATCTAGCTGCTCCGGCAAGCTGGCCAGGCTACAGCTGCCCCTCCATTCTGCACTCACTGTGTTGACTTCGTCCTCAGACCACCTTGTCTCCTGGCCCCAAGATGACAGTCAGTGCCCCTTGTTGCCATTTGTGTCCAGATCGAAAATCAGCAGAAAGGAGAAAGTTCATTTCCCAGAGGGCTCAAAACAATGTTCCAGAACTGAGTCTTGCTGGTATTGATTGGCCTGACCCTGGCTGTGGCTGGGCCGGGAGGGAGGAGCTGCGTGGCTATGTCACTCGGGGCTCATCCCAAAGAGGGCTCGGGCCACGCTTGGCTGGGGTGGCCAGATTTAGCAAATAAAAATGCAGACGCCCCATTAAACTTTAGATTTCAGATACATAATGAAGAGTTTTTTACTATAAGATTTTTCAGTATTTCCCACACATAAAAGTATATAATATATAGTCATTATGCTATAATATAGACAGTAAGATATACAATAGATTATATATTTACATTAATATATTGAGAGTGTATATGTAAGTATAGATATATATCTAAATATATTAAAATTATTCATTGTTTATCTAAAATTTAAATTTCACTGGAAGTCCAGTATTTTGTCTGGCAACTGTGTGCCTGTGGGGAATTGAGGGGGACAGAAGAATGGATGGGGTGAGTGGCCAAGATGCCCACTGTGGACCACGAAGACCAAGTGGCCTGAGTTCAGACATGAATGGCCACAGCAGTGGCTGTGCTGGGGATGGGACTGCAGGGACGTCTGTCCTGAGTCGTCACCACTGAGAGCTCTCAGCACCACTCCAGGCCATAGGAGCATGTGTGAGTGTGTGTGTACACATGTGTGTATTGGGATGGGGTGTGTGTGTAACTATGTGTGAGAGTGTGTTTGTTGGGACAGGGTATGTATGTATGTGTGTTTATTGGAATGGTGTGTGTGTATGTATGTGTTGGGATGGGGTGTGTGTACACTGTGTGTGTACATGTGTGTGCATTGGGATGGCATGTGTGTGCATTTGTGTGTGTATGTGTGCACTGGTATGAGTTGTGTGTGTGTGTGTGAATGTTTTGGTACAGGCTGTGTGTGCACTTGTGCACGTCCATGTGAGTGTGTGTGTTGGGATGGGGTGTGTGTGTGTGTGTGTGTAACAGACAGTGGAGTGGATCAGGACCCGAGCAGTGTGCCGTGGCCGGGTAAGCTCTTCCTCTGGGTGGTGTCAACAAGGTGGGCTCTAAGCCCATGATCTCTGCAGTGATTTATCTTCTCAGGGAATTTCCATCATTGTGGCTCTTAGGAGCCCTGTGGGGTTGGGAGCCTCTGGGAAGGGTGCTGGGCCCCAACTGCTGCCCCTGCCTGCAGGAGACCAGGCCTGGCGGGAAGGGGGCCCTGTCCACCCTTCCGCTTTCCTGACTATGAGGATGGGCAGTCACTCGGCTTCCTGGAGGCTCAGTTTCCCCTCTGTGAAAGAAGCTCACAGCCCAGTCTCCACCCAAAAGCCTGCGTGGGCCGTGGCCAACACATCGTTATTTTTATGCAATTGCATTCGCCTCCTAGAGCTGCTATAACAAAATTCCACGAACTGGGAGACTTAGCCACAGAAAGTTCTTCTCTCACAGGTCTGGAGTCCAGAAGTCTGAAATCAGGGTGTCAGGAGGGCCATGGTCCCTCTGGAGGCTCTGGGGTGGGCGCCTTCCTTGCCTCTGCCGGCTTCTGTCCTCGGCGGTCCTTGGCTCCTGGTGACATGGCTCCAACCCCTGCCTCTGTCATCACATGGCTTCTTCCCTCCGTGTGCCCTCCCTCATCTTCTAAGGACACGAGTCCCTGGATCAGGGCTCACCCTAACTCAGCATGACCCATCTTAACTTGGTTACATCTGAAACGACCATTTCTGAGCATCACCACATGCCGAGGTTCCAGGTGGATCAATTTTAGGTGGGCACGATTCAACCAAGCACAGAGACTGTTTTGTTCATTGCTTCATCTAGTCCTGTAGTAGCCCAGTGAGGTCAGTATTATCACACCCATTTCTCAGATGAGGAAACTGAGGCTGAAGGGCCTGAGGACCCAAATAGCTGCTAAATGAGAAATACAGGACTTGTGCCCAGGCCCCTAGAACCCAGGGAAGCCTCCCCACAAAACTGGCGGCAAAAAGAAACACTACGGAAGAAAAAGAAAGAAAACTCAAATGGCCTCTGCATGTTTACAACTGGAGAATCTCTCCTGAGAGTGGGGCATAAAATTTTAATATTTTAGGCAGGCAGGCAGGCAATGCTTCTTGTCTAGACACGGAGAAATGTTCAGACGCAGAATTACTTCCAAGCTCCAGCCCTACGGCGGCGTCCGGGCACATCCCCCCGGATGAGGGGTGTCATTTACTTTGCATTTGTTAGCAGACATCACAGAGGCCCCGGTTGCCCGCGGGAGGCCCCGGCCGCCATGGATCACGGCGTGGCAGTGGACCCCAGAGAGGGTGGCTGGCGTGCTGTCTTTTCCCAACTGAGCTGCTTGCGAATCAATAAAAACAAGATTGATCGGGATGGGGGCCTCATCCCACTGGAGGCTGGCACGCTGTCAGACCACGTGATTGCACAAGTGGGGTCATTAAACCCGTAATTAGCTTTCTCAGAGCCGGAGTGAGAGACGAGGGTGAGCTTCGCATTTCCTGTTGTTTTGCTTTATTTCTCTATTTGCTGTCTGGGAAGGTAAGCAGACAGGGTGATGGGGACAGGGAGTGTGGCAGCTCCAGTCCTGAGCTCTTCCTGGCTACGTGCCCTTCAGCCAGTTCCTTCCCCTCTCTGTGCCTTGGATTCCTCATTGCTTGGCAGAATTGGCCTCTAGAACCCTAGTAGTTCCCACCGGACCCACACTGGGGCAAGGCGGGAGACAGCTGGGGCTGGAGACGGTCTCTGGGGCTCAGGGCTGTTGCCTTTTGCTCTTCCTAAAGCTGCCACGTCAGGAGTGTGCCGTGCGGTCAGCGCCAGGCAACTCACCCACTTGCAGGTGGGGAAACTGAGGCTCAGAGCCAGGGCTAGGACTGCAGTCTTCCTGCCCTCTGGGGTCTCTTCCTGCTGCATCTTCAATCACCAAACATTTCCCGAGCACCGGCTGCATCCCAGGCTGGACGCTGCAGGGCCCTGGTCTGGCACCATAAAACCAGTGGGATTTTGGCGCCCGAGCAGGGTAGGTGGAACCTGCCCCACCCCTGGCTAAACCTCTTTACTCATCTCATTTTTATTAAGATTGAAGAGCATTTATTGAGCAGCTACTATATGCCAGGTACCAATAAGTGCTCCAGAGTCTGTACACTCTGTTCCTTTCTTTCCCTACAGGGAATCTGTGATTAGTGAAGGGGGAGCGGTTAGTGGGGAGTGTGGTGTCAGTCACCCCAATGTCCTTGTCTGCCCAAACCCTCCTGGGACAGCCGCAGACTTTTTCCTTCTTCCTTCTCTCATGTGCGGTGGTGGTGTCTGGTAGAAACACCCACTCCCCACCCTGTCCCAGCTGCGGTGACATAAACAGCACCAGGAATATCAAGGATCACAGGCTCGGAGGCCCAGAGTCGAGTTGTTATTTTATTTTACATTATTTAATTGCCCAAACCATTTGTTACTTTTCCTCCAACGTAACTAGGTGGCATCTCAGAAATGCTCACGGGGCAAACGTGCAGACAAACTCGGTCGCCGCACGCCCGGCTCTATGCTGGAGACTGGGCATTGCCTCCATCCCGCCCCGGAACAATCCTCTGGGGGGTAACGCCCTCGTCCCATTCTCCAGACGGTGAGAATGAGACCGCCACAGCGCGTGTGGGCAACCTGGAGAAGGCTTTTGGTTCCTTGTTTTACACTTTTGTCACTGAGGCATAGAGAGGGGAGGTGACTTGCCCGAGGTCACCAGCTGGTAGGAGACAGTTGGAACTAAACTCTGGGTCTCCTTGCCCCCTCCCCCGCCCTTTGCCCTCTGCAGTGCCACAGGAAAGGGCTCCGCGTCTGTAATTTCAGGAGGGATTTTGCTGACAGCTCTCAGGAGAGAACGAATCTTGCCCGGCCCTGTTCGCCACGCTCATTACACGGCCCACGTTTTCTTGTGGTTGAGTGTTCAGAGGTTGCGTCTGGCTGAGCCACCCTCCAGCCCAGGACGCGCCTGGAAGCCATTTGTGAGGGCTGCTATGGTGGGCTGTGGGTGTGCAGCTGACACCTCCCAGACGAGGCTTTCTCCCCGGCCCCCAGACTCTTGGTCGCCTCAAAGTGCTGCAGAGAGAGGAATGTGCCAAGGGTGAGTCCCCAGCCACGCCGGTCTCTCCACTGGTCACCTGCCGCACTTCCAGGGGGCAGATAGCTCCCCTTAATGTGCCACTCAGAGGCAGGAGGTCCCGGACCCCGGGTGGGCGATATCCAATGCCAGACGCGGCAGACGCAGGGACTGGCTCCCACCCCGCAGTCCCGGCCAGGAGCGCCGTGTCTTCCCTCCTCCCTCGTGGCTCTCCGCTTTGTTCTTTTCAGCTTTGCCACCATTTTTAAAAACTGTTTCCACCCAGGATTTATTCCAGGGGACCACCCTCCTTTTCCCGTGAGCTTGTCTGAGCAAACTTCTACCCTCTCATAAGGAACCGGGTATTTGTTGAGCACTTACTAAGTGCCAGGAAGTTGCAGACAGTGCTAGCTCAGTTCCAACCCTACGAGCTGGGTACAGTTCTCATCTCAGCTTAGACACCAGCGGACGCCCCCGGAGATGCGGAGACCACACAGCTGGGAAGAGGAAACAGCAGGGCTCAAGGTGGCACAAATCTTATTATGTCCGTTTTACAGTGCAGGGAACTGAGGACCAGCACGGTGAAGGGACTTGCTCAGAGACACACAGCAAATGAGTCGCTGGGCTGGCACCAGCTGTTGTAATTCCCAACTCCTGGTTTTCTCTCCCCTCCAGGGGCTGCATTGGCACCATGAGCACTAGACTGTGGTGGTGGGCAGAGGACCTTCACCGCGGGCCACATCCCGTCTGAATCCTGCCCTGGGCCAAGGTGGCTGGGAACCCTCCCTGGCTCTGGGAGCCGTGCTCAGTGAGGGGCAGAGGCAGGAGAAAGGCCCCGTGCTCAGCGCTGCGCCAGCCTTCTGGGATGCAGCGCCAGTATGCGACCCTGGAGGGCCTCGTCAGCCCCGGGCACAGGAGACAGCGGGATGGAGAGAGGGCTCTGGGAAGCCCAGCGGAGCAGAGAAATGAGAAAATAAAGTGATTTCATTAAACTTCAGGCAGGAAAAGCACTGACTCATTCACCACCCCCTTTTCTTTTTTTTCCCAGAATAATCACTAAAATTTTTCCACGCTCAGCCCCCCAAATGGATTAAATCTTTTATTGAGTTTGGGTTTTACTGTGAGATCGATTCCAGTCGGGCTTTGTTTTCCCAATCAGGCACTCAGTGTTCACCTTGCAGGACAAATCTTGGTGTTCTTGGGGTTGGGGCTTCCTGGGCCCCTCCCCCGCCCATCTCCACCCTAGTTTCGGAAACGGTTAAGAAGAGGGTCTTTAGCCGGAGCTCCTGACAAGTTCGGGGCTGATGCTGGTTTGATTTGCTCCCTTGTACAAATGTTGTGGCTGCTTCGTTTTAACATGCGAACAGCTTCAGGGGCCATCTCCCTTGCCCAGGCCGAGAAAGCACTTCATAATCACATTCTTTCTGGAATGTCTACCAGAGATGTGTTATATTCAGATGCAAAGTTATTTGTTAAAGTCGTCAAACTACAGCTGAAAAACATGATTTTTTTTTTTTTTTTGCCACATCTGTTTTTTTCTCTCATCACTAAGAAAATTGAAGTCTAAACTGCAGCAGACAGTCAGGCCTCGTGGAGCAGTGTCCTGTCTGCGGCTCCTCTGACGCCCGTGGTGGCCTCTAATTAGATTCAGGGTTCTCTATATGTGGGAGCTCCCGCTTAATGCAATTTGGGAACTAATCATGTTTAATTAGGTTGTATTATTAGGGAACCGCCAAGCAAATGGAAGAATTGGGCCGCTTGCTTGAGAAACTTACAAAAGCAATATTACAAAATACAGAGTCATTCCTGGAGAGACGAGCAAATGGCATTTGCATTCTGTTTGAGTGGTTTGATTCACTTCCACCTGGAGAGCTCAGAGGCTCTTCTTTAAGGTGCTGTGTGTTTTGATCATGCCCTGGCTTGGTCATGCCTCTGGGCTGCCCTCACTTGGAGAGACCTCCTGCACTTTGGCACCACGTGTCAGAGTAGACATGTCCATGCCTCCCTGTCTTAGGGCACATGGTTCAAAGACAGCCCCAGTGGCTGAGACCCAGGTTTGACGCTGAAAACCTCCCTGTGTCATGGTGTAAGGACCTGCAAGAAAGCAACCAGAAGACACCTGCCTGGATGTGGGCTGCATGAGTCCAAGTTCAACTTTAATTCATTTCTTGATAGCTGGGAAAGCTTCTAGGCCTGAGGAGGAAAATTCTACTGTCTCCAGCTACCTGAGTTCCCATGGTGCTATGGCGGAGTCAGAAAATATCTTCAAAGAAGGACAGTGAGTTTCTTAGCTACCCACCTGTCTATTTGAGAATAAGGACCCGGGTTCAGCCATTAGATCAATTTCTGGGCCAAGAGTCCTAAGAGAGGGCCGCAACCCACCCGCCTGTTTCTTCATCTCCCTTCTGTAAAGTGGATGTATGAAAATGTAATTAATCCATCAATTTATTCATTCCTCAAATATTTTACCTCCAGGCACTGGAGAGGAACCAAATGAGTAAGACATGTTCTTGTCCCCAAGAAGCAGGAGATCTTTAGAGAGCAGAGCCTGAGGGAAGAATTAAGTACCAATAATCTACTCTGGGGCGCAAGCCCAGGGCAGTGGAGGTGAAGGAAAAGGAGGTGAGGTGGGGAGGGAAGGGGCGCCCTGGCTGTCACCCAGCCAGCGGTGTGCTCGCTCAGGACATGGACTTCGCTGGAGAGGCTGGAAGGGGCACCACCCGCTCAGCGTCCCCAGGGAGAGGACCGGGAGGAATGCTGCCTGGCTCCCTCGCGCTGCGAACCAATGCCCACGCCTCCCAGCTGCCCCCTCAGCCCCTCCGAGGCTGCTCCCCACTGTGCAGCGTCTGTCCACATGTGAAAGCGGGGCCTTTGGTGGCACAGTGGGGCGCTGGCCTAGAGAGGGAAGGTCCACAAGGCTTGTGACCCCAAATTGGGAGAGGGGCCGGTGAAGAGGCAGAGGCACGATCAGGAGGGAGTTGAATTAGGCCGGGGGAGGGACGGGCTGGGGAAAGTGCTCCAGGCAGCAGGCGCAGCAGGGCCAGCGCGGGGGCAGAAGGCAGCCCGGGAGAGGTGGCCACGGAGAACAGGAGGAGGGCCGGGCAGGCCTGGACAGCCGGAGAGTGGAAGGGACCGTGCTCCCAGGGCAGTGGGGGGCTCCCCCGTAAGCACCTGGGCTCGGCCCACAGCTCCCGAGGTGGCACCCCTCTTCTCCCTCTTTTTCTTTTCTCACTTCTCTCTCTTTCCTCTCTCCTTCCTTCTGAGCTGGGAGCCCAGGGACATCTCAGAGCCAGCCGCAGTCTCCAGACACCACGGGTGAGAAAGTCCTGTCTTCCCTGCTAGACTCCTAACGAGTCACCTTCACACCTCGCAGGCCACAGGGGACCTCAGCACTGTGCCAAGAGCTGGCAGCCTCGCTCTGCTGCTGACCTAGTGTCAGACTAGGAAAGGGGAGCTGGGGGGGTGCACGGGCTGGGCTGGCGGGGCCGGGCTGGACGGCCGTCCTCGCCGCAGGGCCCCACCTGGCCATTTGTCCAGCCAAGGAAAGCACCCAAGGTGAGGCTGCGGCAGCCCCGGGGTCGGGGAGCCGGGGAAGTGGGTCTTGGAAAGTCTTTTCCTGTCACACTCTTTCCTAGGCTGGTGCTGGTTAAGCGCAGCTCCTCTTGATAGCGATTGTTCCGAGCCAGCCACTGGAATTGTCCCCTGCTGCTTCTGGTGGCAGGCCATTTCCTGCTGGACCACAGGGGTGGGCCCATGACCCTGATCTGGCCAATCAGAGCGGCCCACTCAGTCCATGTGATCAGATCAGGGATGGGCTGTAACCCAAGCTGGACCAATCAGAAGTCCCAGATCAAGTCTCCAAGATGCTGCATCGGTGAAGGAACCAACAAGGAGGTCCCCAGCCCAGCTCAGTCTCCAGGTGTGACCGGCGGGATGTTGGCCTCCCAAGGTCCTAATCTCCAGGCTGTGACTATGTCACCTCACTTGACATTTTGCACATGTCAATAAGTTAAGGATCCCGAAATGGGAAAATTATCCTGGATTATCTGGGTGGGCCCGATGTAACCACAGGGGGCCTTGGCAGGGGAGGATGGAGGAAGAGGAGGGAGTGATGCCACTGCTGGCTCTGTGGACAGAGAAAGGGGCCATGAGGCAAGGAACGTGGCGACCTCCAGACCTGGAAAAGGCAAAGAAATGGGTTCTCCCCTGGAGCCCCCAGAGGAAGGCAGCCCTGCCGACACTTTGTTTTTGGTTCAACAAGAAAGACCCATTTCTGACTTCTGACCTCCAGAACTGAAAAATAATAAATATGCGTTGTTTTAAGCCACGAATTTGTGGTAATGTATTAGAGCAGCGAAAGGAACCAAGTACACAGGGCGCATCAGTTCTTGCTGTCAGGAACTCCTTGAATTCAGAATAATGTCACCTTCTCTTCATCAGAGACCTGGGGCTTGGCCTTGCTTGCAGGAGTTGGGGGGTTGATGGCTTCTGGGTTGCCCCTGCTTTGTGGGGTCCCCTGTAGCCAGGTGTCTGCACTGCCCGATTCTCCAGTGCCAGATTGTTCTCCTAGAGCCACCGAGGTCTGCATGCCACACTCTTCTTCTCACTATCTAAATACCTGTCAGTTGCTATCGGGCTAGCTCGGGTCTCCTCCTGCACAGTGTTTGAAGGTTCCCCAGGTTTGGAATCATGACTGTGCTGTCCACAGGGTCTCTCTTTTCTGATGATGGTGGTGACATGGGCCTGGGGCCTTGCTCCTGCTTCCGTCTCTCTGGGCTCTGCATGTAATGTACACATACCTGTGTGTCCACCCGGATCACACACTGACCATTTCTAGCTCCCAACGGACTCCCTCCTGCCCGCTTGCAGTTGACAGAAAACCTCTGTCTTGACTTCTAGCCCCATGGATCAGTTTCACATGTTCCTCACATAACTAGAATCATGGAGTGTGCGCTCCCTGTGTCCGGCTTCTCTCACCTGGAGAGTCACCGTGTTGTGGTGTGCACCTGCAGCCCTTTCATCGTATTGCTAAGTAGTATCTGTTGTGTGGTTGTCTCACAGTTTGCTTATCCATCTCCTCTTGCTGCACATTTGGGCTGTTTCCAGTTTTTGGCTGTTACAGATGAAGCTGCTCTGAAGGTTGTGTACAACTCTTAGCGTGCACAGGTGCCCTCGCTGCTGTCAGGGACATCCTAGGAGTGGCATTGCTGGGGCACAGGGCAGGTGCATGCTTGGTCTCAGTTCTTGCTTTGATTACCCTCTTCCTGGTTGGATTTCATTGCGTTGGTCTGTGTTGTGTTGCTATAAAGGAACACTCGAGGCTGGGCAATTTATCATGAAGACAAGGCTTATTTGGCTCATGATTCCGATGGCTGGAGAG
This sequence comes from Lemur catta, assembly GCF_020740605.2. NCBI lineage: Eukaryota > Metazoa > Chordata > Mammalia > Primates > Lemuridae > Lemur > Lemur catta. Next base: position 46,952,807 of record NC_059144.1, read on the forward strand.
TTCAAGGTTGGGCACCTGCCGCTGGCGAGGGCCTCAGGCTGCTCCCGTCCGTGGCAGAGGTGAAGGGGGCCAGCGTGAGCAGAGGGCACAGGCAAGAGAGGGAGCAGGAAGGAAGCGGGGAGGCGGCAGGCTCCACCAGCTCGCCAATAACAACTAGGGGAGGGAGAACTCCCTCGCCCGCTTCAGGGAGGGCATTAATCTCTTCACGAGGGATCCGACCCCCTGACCCAAACACCTCCCACTGGGCGCCCCCTCCAAAACTGGGGACCAGATTTCACATGAGATTTGGAGGGGCAAACATCCAAACCGTAGCATTCACTGTCAAAAAGTTTACTTCAATTTTCTTCAAAAAACCTTCCTCAGGGAGTTGTTTTCATGGTGTGCACCCCTGGGTTTTCCTGTGTGGGGCCCCTCCCTGCGGTGAACGGGCATCTCCAACGACATCTGCCGACGTCTTGACCAGACACAGCCTTTACAGCCTCACTCACGTTCCCTCGGGCTTTGTGGAAGCTGTTCTGTGGTTCTCTGGCATTAGATGTTGCTGTGGAAAGTTCTGGGGCCGGCTCGATATTCCCCTGATTTGTGTTCTTGCCTGAATACTTGAAGACGTCTTTCTCCATCCTTGAAATTCTATCATTCAATTAGGATATGTCTCAACGTGGAACATTTTTAATAACATTTTCTTGGGACATAATGTGGTTTTGTTTTTTAAAATATAACATTTTAGAAGTTTTTCTTCATTTCAAAAAAATTTCCCTGTTTCATATTGTTTTAATGCATTGTCATCATTGGGCTTTTTCATTAGGGGACACCCAAAAATTCTCCCACACCACTGTCTGTGGCAGGCTTGAATGCCTGTTAGCTTTGCTCAGTTTTAATCTCTTTGCCAGTTTCATGTTTATTTATTTTATCCCAAGCCTTTTCTCTATGTCAATGATTTGATTTCTAGTTGTATCTGTTTTGTTCTCTGCCATTTAAAATTTACTTCTTAGGTAAGTAATGATGTTCTTTTGGTTTTTAACCTGTTTCCTTGGGTCATTTTATATCCTAAGTAGGATTTTCTGTTTTTATCATTTTGTCTTTGAGCTCTCGTTGTATTGAATGTATAATGTTTATTAAGTTATTTCTTTATCTTGTTTTCCATCATTCCTGATGAGTAGTCAGCCATTACTCTTAATAGTATTCTCCCGAATGGAATATATTTTTCCCCCTCTGGCTGCTTTTAGGATTTTCTCTTTATTTTTGCTTTAAAAAAGTTTGACTGTGATATACCTGGTTTTGCTTTTATTCACATTCACGCATCACTTGGCGACAGGGATATATTCTGAGAGATGCGTTGTCAAACGTCATGGAGTGCAAATGTCACAGAGCGTACTCCTGTCACCCTAGATGGTGTAGCCTACTGCTCCCAGGTTATAACCCCGTACAGTGTGTCACTGTCCTGAATACTGCTGGCAATTGCACCCCAGTGGCAAGTAATTGTGTATCTAAATATATCTAAACACAGAAGAGGTACAGTAAAAATATGGTCTTATAATCCTGCTTCTTGCTTTGGGGGCTGGGCATGTGGTACCTTCCCCCGTGGAATCGCCCAGCCCCGCGCTGAGCACCACGTGCACTGCAGCAGGTGTTTGCAATTCATTAGGAAATTTAACAAGGTCTGTTCTTCTTTCTACCTCTGGATTCATGGATGAATTGCACATTGTTACATAAAATCAAAATTATTTCCATCCCCATCCCGAATCCCAAAACAAAACCGGTTTCTCTTGAGGAGAGAGAAAAGCAATTGCTAACTTGTAGAGCCCTCAGGGAGAGAGATTTGCCCCAAAGAACCCGGAGACATCTCCTAATCACATGGCCACTCAGGATGACCTGTCTTCTTGAAGGTTAATCAGAGTTGACACTTTTGCCCCAAAGAAAATAAACTTCCTCTTAAGCATGTGACAGAGAGACATAGCCAGGAAATTTTATCCAAAAAAGAAAAAATTTCCAAAAGGAATTGAGGAATCTGACTTCTCCTTCTTGCCAAGCATCTGTAATTTGGACAATCCATTGATGAATGAAAAAATACATAAAACACAACTTGTCTTCTTAGCAGCAAGGACGTCTGTCTGGCGAGAGGGTTTCAGGGAAGATAATGGAAAGTCTCCCCAGCAGTTTCCTTTCCGGGGATGAGCGTCAGCCTCGTCTCTGCCTTCCCGCCTCCTCGCTCACCGCCCACCGCCCATCTAGCCTCTCAGGCTGTCCCCACCCCGTCCCCCGCCACACTCATCGTTTCTGAGTCCTCAGCCAACGTCTGCCCACCTCGGGGCGCCTGCCGCTCCCCACCCCGCTGCTCCTGAGATGGCCCCGATCTCCCCGCCCAGTTGATTCTCTCTGTCGCGGTTGTTGGCTGTGCGTTTGGGGACCTCACTGTGCACACCCATGTGGGCTCACACTCGAACCTGTCACTGAGACCTGTCCCAGCCCTGGGGAATCTTCTCCTGGGTCCGGGCCTGCCCCTCCTGCCGACGCATCCCTGCCACCCCAGGGCATCAGGGTGTCCAGGGACACTCAGGTGTGGGAACTGTTGAACTGAGAACTGCTGGGCAGCCTGGTCAGTCCTGGCTGCTGCTCTTTCATTCAGCCCTTGCGGAGCCCCCAGAGGAACCCTGGTCACTGAGCCTAAGTGAAGCCCAGTCCCGGCCCTACGGAAACCATGCACCCTGCGTCCCGTGGCCTGCGCTGATACTCGTGAGGATCCGCCAGCGGCAGATTCAATGATCTCTCACTTTTTATGTGTCCTTGAGGGCTCTCCTGACCTTGCAGGCCCTGGGGGGAAAATGCCATTCTAATCGGCAGGTTACTTCGGCATGCAGAAGTCCTAGAACAATTTCAGGGTCTCCAAGAGTGGGAGACTCCCCACTGTGGATCTGTGCTCGCCATTCTCAAGCTGCCTGGGGCCTGTTCTTGTTATTCTGGGTCATTGAACCAGGTTCAAACGTCACTGCTGTTTGCCTAATAACAGCGAAGGATCAGCACCCCAAAACAAGTGCATGCATAACAGGACTCTTCCAGTTTCAAGTAACAAAAGTCCAACTAAAACCGGCTTAAGAAAAAAAGCTCCGAGGTTTAGCTTCAGGCACAGTTTGATCCAGGGGATCTAACAATGTCACGAGGAATGTCTCTCTCCATCCCTTGGCCATGGTTTTCTCCATTTAGGTTCCAGTCCCAAGCAGGGGCTTCTCATGCCATGGCTCTCTGGAGCTCCCATTCATATTCCTGCAGCTTAACATACGCAGCAGGGAGTGTACGTCACTCACCCAAGCTTCTCGTCACAACTGTGGGCTGCCGCTCACTGGGTAGTTGGGGTCACAGTAACCAATTTCCAGGGCCAGGAAGATGAAAAGGACCAAAATCTCTGATTGGCTCAGCCTGGCCATGTGTCTTCCCTGGGAATTAGGGTGATATCGACCCAGTGGATGGAGAGAAGAGGAAGGTTGGGTGCTGCAGGCAGCAGGCATGGGCGTGGATGCTGGGTGGCCCCGATCACGTGTGCGGCTGACTGTTGGGTGTAGCCCCTGAGATCACGCCCTGGTGCTGGGGTCTAGACCACGCGGGTTCATTTATATCTTCTGAAGATACACAGCAGTGACAGGAGCGGCCTGGGCGAAGCAGGGGGCCTGGAGGGGAGCCCCGCTCTGGAGACCCCACACCTGGGGGAGCCCGGGGAGCCCCAGGCTGCTCCCCGAGGACTCAGCATCTGGGAAAGACGACGCAGTTGGGAACATCGCAGAAGTGCCAGGCTTTCTAGAGCTTTCTCAGGGCACTTCACTGCTTGGGGTCCGAAGCTGAAATCAAGTCCACACCCACCAAAGCTA